>NW_008355094.1:0-530 GCF_000622305.1 Nannospalax galili
GCAAGACTCACAAACTTGCACCCTCCCAGAGTTATATAAGCAGTGAGTAATCGCTCATAGAGAGGATACTCTGTGGTAGAACTACCTACACGTTGGACAGGGAGCTCATAATGCAGGTTTTGTGAGTCCTGTGCCCCACACCAGAGTGGGTTTTTCAGTGACATGGCTGTCTTTGAGGCGCCCGTGTTCCCGGAAGTAACCCCAATAAACTCACTGCTATGCCAAGCTGAACTTGGGTGCAATAATTTCTTTGATCTGTTATTAGTTCCCTCTCTAAGGTGAAGCGGTGTTTGCTTCCAATGCCTCAGGAAAAGTCACACAAAAATATTATGCAGACACTGGTAGAGTGTGTCTGTGCATTCTATTGTGATACATCATCTTGTTATATTAAGCATATTACATATTATTAACTACATTACCTTATTCTAAATTATTGTGGAGAGCTACAATGGCATAGTAACCTATATAAAATGTTCTACTGTAGTCAGGTAGACCACATTATCTGTTTGTCAAAGATCAGGATAGTCTCT
>NW_008355095.1:0-245 GCF_000622305.1 Nannospalax galili
ACTAGCATTATTTCCCTCTGCTTCTTGACTATGGATATGATGTGACCAGCTGCTTCAAGCTCATGATTTTCCTTCCATGAAGGACTGTACACTTGAACTGTGAACCAAAATAAATCTTGGGTTGTCTTTATCAAGGTATTTTATCATAACAACTGGAGAAGAAACTAAGGTAACCACACCACACTCTAGGAAGGAGTAAAAATATTGAATAAAGAGATACAATGAAATATTTCAAAACTTATTAA
>NW_008355096.1:0-119 GCF_000622305.1 Nannospalax galili
TTCAGAAAAGAGCTAGAAATATTGAAGAATACTCAGGCTGAAATGAAGAAAACACTAAGTAAGCCAACTAGAAACAAAGGAGAAAGCCTCACCAATAGGATGAATGAAATGGAAAACAG
>NW_008355096.1:200-480 GCF_000622305.1 Nannospalax galili
TGGAATGTGCAAGAGTTGTGTGGCACCATAAAAAAAAAACTTACAAATCATAGGCATACAGGAAGGAGAAGAATTTCAAGATAATGGTATGAAACAGATCTTCAACAGGATTGTAGAAGGAAATTTCCCCAAATTAAAAAAAGACATGCTCATACAAATAAAAGAAGCATATAGAACACCATCAGGACCAGAAAAGAAACTCTCCATGGCACAGCATAGTAAAAACACTAAAGAGACAAAACTGAAAGCTGCAAAAGAGAAACAACAAGTCACATATAAA
>NW_008355097.1:0-265 GCF_000622305.1 Nannospalax galili
TCTTTGCAAGAGCAGCCAGTGCTCTAAACAACTTAACCATGTCTGCAGGCCACTCTGTCTTTTTTTACGTTGCTGAATCAATCAGTCCTGTCACTCAGTGACTCAGGAATGAGAGTTCTAAAGATATCATAAATATACTATCTTCTTTCCTCATATTCACCCTGTAAACAAAATAGTGTTTGCCGAAGGGGAGAAAAACGTTTTTTTTTAATGGATTCAACTATTTCAGGCACTCAAGTGGAATAGTAAAGACACAGGATTTTCT
>NW_008355098.1:0-319 GCF_000622305.1 Nannospalax galili
CTAGGACAATTACAGGTGTCTCTCTCCTCAGCTGGAACCAAAAATTCTGCCTATACCTCTAAACAGTATTATACTGTTAATAATCCTTTTATTCAACACCCCCAATTCTAAAGTCCATTGCTCTGCCACTTGAGCCCATAAAACTCAAATGGTTAACTGATAACACTGTCTGGGTAGATCAATGTCCTATTTCTAGTAATAAATTGCCACATTTACAGGGTCTTATACAGGAACAATTAGATAGAGAGCACTTAGAGCCCTCTAAAAACCCCTGGAACACGCCTATATTTGTAATACAAAAGAAAACTCGTGGAAAATG
>NW_008355099.1:0-2356 GCF_000622305.1 Nannospalax galili
TGCACAATCTTTTTCTTTGTTTCTTCCTTGCCTGCTCTGTGAGGCTTCCACTGTTGGGCTCAGTTGGCCTGTCTTTCCTTGGCCAGGTATTGCCCAGTAATGGCTTAAGGGGGTTGCATGCCATGGGAAACAACATTCTAGGAACCAGACTGGCTGTAGATTTCCCTTCTGCCACCCTAAGACCCACCCCTCACCTGCGTGTGGGGTGATGGATTACACATGAGGCCACTCCTGGGTGGAGGAGAAGGAGGGAGGAAGTTGTATCATAAAACCGTGGGTCACTGCGGTGCCTCCGGTTGCCTCTGTCTATAATGAAAAACTGGATTGCCATCTCAAAATGGCATGTCCCCCACCAAACTCTGAAATATTAAACATACATGCACACAAGCACACAGGCATAAATAAAGGCATCCTCACCAGCCTGAGTCGCAGACACAACCAATATATAATGAGGCAGGAGATCCTTCCGAGTGATATTTTTTTCCTTTGCAAACCTCCACCCATATATTACTGTTCTGACGGCCGAATTCACTTTACAAGCACTTTTATTTTCCGTAACAGTTATCTGAAGAAGTTTCTGCCTCGCTGAATGGCAGGTTTGCTCACATCGACTGAAGGCCTGCGGCTGACTCTGTTGTGACAACCATCTTCACTTATGAGGGAAGATGGGTGTTTGTCTGGTCTCTCTGTCACTGGCGAGTTCTCCTCCCTCTTCCTCCATGAAGATCCGTGTCATAACATACATCAGTTGCCTGTAATTTCTCCTTGTCTATGCAAGAGATATAAACATTGCCAGGTGCTGACAAGAAGTTGGTACAGAGCGGACAGGAGACTCTACCTGGCACCTGCATGTTGGAAATGGGAAGCATGAAGGCCTGCCCGCCTGCCTAGCCTCAAGCTGCCTTAGTCCCTTTAACATCACTCTTGTACTCAGGGGCAGAAGCACCTCCAGCCACCTAGACCTTCAAATCCTGTGTCCCCTTCTCCCCGGCCGCTCTTCTGTGGCCCATGGAGCCCCTCTGCCTGCCTCCACCATTGCGTTTCTCTAATCTAAGAAGGCACCGAGATCTCCTTCCCACCTCCGTCTGTTCTCTATGTTCCTCTTCTGGTGAAATCGGCCATCTTTAGGAACTTGCTTCATTTTTTCCAGCAGGCATTGTGTGCCTGAACTGCTTATGAAAGTGTTCGAGATGGAGACTCCAAAGGGTGGGTGCGCTTAGCTCTGCCCTCCTCCCCGTCCCATGACCTTCTTGTCTTTCCATGACCTCTCTTCTCCCTTCTCCCATGACCTCCTCGCCTTCCCCATCCCCAAAGCCAGCACAAGATTACTCACTTTGCGTTGTCCCCATAATGACCTCTGGCAGCCTTCCCCTTCACATTATCTCTTCCTTTGGTTTCTGGATCATCACCTTCTTCTTTGTCCTGGGGCAGTTTCTTTGCTCTGCTGATTTCTCTATGACCCTTATGTCTGGGTTTATAATCAATATGAATGAATGAGTGTACTAGAATTCAGTGATGGAACCTTCAGAATTCAGTAATGATAAAGTTGAGTAGAGGCTGGCATGGCTTGGATGTTCAATGATGCTACCTGGCTCCTGAGTGCGCTTGCGTTCGGCATAACACTTGTTACCTAATGATTGCAAGGTGACTGCCACCCATGGGCGCGGGCCCTCCCAAAAGCCTCCAAACCTTGTGCAAAAATAAAGTTTACATCCTTGAGGTCTTCCCAGAGGCCAAAACTGAGTTACCCCAATCTCACTGGCCAGGAGGACTAACTATGCCATAGTCCAGTCTGCTCACCTCTATAGGTAAGTCTGGAGAGGATTTCTAACAGATTGAAAAGGATTTTCATGATAGGATTGAACAATCGGGATCCACCCCGGAGGCTCCATATCTATCTCAGAGATCAAGGAGTGGTCACTGTAAGGAGTTAAATTATGTTCCCCAAAGGCATGTCTTGGGTCCAAGCCCTCATTGCTGTGAGGTCAGGAGTGGAGGGGAGCCTCTGAGCAGGAGATGGAGGCACTACAGCGGAGACTAAGCCAAGGAGCTAAGATGGGACAGGGTCATTCTGGAACTGAGGGGCCCTAAACCTAATGACAGATACCCTTATAAGAGAAAGGGGAGGCTATTAGAAAGTATCTAAAAAGATGCAGAGGGGAGATGTGGGAGATGAGGCACTGTGAGGATAGATGGTGACAGCAGCTGGTTGCTAGGCTCCCTGCAGCTGGAGGGGCTGAGGAAGAGCCCTTCCCAAGAGGCTTTGGAAGGAGTTGCCCAGCTCACACTGTGGCTTTGGGCTTTTGACCCCTAAAACTAAAGAATAAATTCCTGGGCTTAAAAAATGTATTAGTGT
>NW_008355100.1:0-3396 GCF_000622305.1 Nannospalax galili
AAGTATATATGCAGGATTTGGTGTAGAATCCATCCTTCAGAGAGAACACCTATGCCTAGCATTCTCGCATCTCTTTTACCTCACATAGTCCAGCCATTTCTAGTTCTGTCCACTTAACCTGCAAATTCCTTGATTTCCTCTTTTTTACCACTGAGTAGAACTCCACTATACAAATGTACCAAATTGACATGATCCATTCATATTCTGAGGGACATTTAGGTTGTGCATTTGAATTTCAAAGAAAGTAGAATAGAAACTATGTTTTTTAACTCTGGCTTATCATGTACTTATCTGAGGCATTAAATATGTCTCTTCTGATGAATTGGGAGGGCTTTGCTTGAAATTAAAACTCTCACATTCTTGAAATTTCATGGGCAATATTTAAGGAGCAGCCAATTTATTATTAGGCTTACAAAGACAGTTTTCAGTCGCAAAACTATCCTGTGACATTTCTTCCGGTATAGACACTTTCATATGAAAATTCATTGGGTCATAAATGTGTTAAATTAATAGCCAATTTTAAAAATGTACATAGAGAACAAAATATCACATTGTACCTACTAAATATATACAGTTTTTCTTTGTAAAAAATTAATATTAAGGGGCTAGTAGTTGGCTCATAGGTTAGGAGCAATGACTGCTTTTGCTGTAGACCGAGGTCCAATTCCCAGCACCCACATGAAGCTAAAAACCATCTGTAACTATGGAAAAGGGAACGTGACACTCTACTGACCACTAACGTCCATGTACTAAACTTAATATTAAAAGGGGGAACTATTCTTTAATTTTGCATTTTAATTTATGGATGTGTGACTCCATGTCTCACAAATGTACTTTCTAATAATTAATGGTAATTTATTTCCACACTAGCAAAGTGTGCAGGGCTGTGCTCCTCAGGACCACCTACCTCTTGAGTGTGTTTCAGGACTTTAGCATCACGCCCTGGACCCAGAAGGTCACAGCTTAAAACAAAAGACCCCAAGTGCTCTAGCACCTTTGTATGCCTGTGTTGGGTGGTTTGTGATTTGGCTGAAAAAAAAAATTTACTTATTAAGTATTAATGCTTACAACTATAACTGTGGATGCCCGCTAAAGTATATGTTCTGATTCAACGCAATCTAGAAGCATTGCTTGTGTGATGGTTTCTAACAAGCTCTCTAGGTATGGCAAGTCTCTGCGTCCAAATGCCACTCCGTTAGATACAGAAAAGTAGAACACGGAAGTCAAAACGCGCTGATGAATTTACACTGGAACAGCTTTGCTTTTTCCACAACAACAAGGCGGGGGGAGGGCGGAGGGGGAGAAGGGGGCGGACACCACGAACCATTGACTTGAAATGATTTTTTTTTTTGGTCTTTTTGAGACGGTCTCCCTGTAGCCCCAGAACTCACTATGTAGACCAGGCTGGCCTTGAACTCACACTGATCCGTCTGCCTTTCCATTGTTTTTATGAGACTATTTTGAAACCATAAAATTGCTGATAAAAGTCAGGATTCAACTTCATTCATATGATCTTAAATTTAGCGGAATGCAATAACCTTTAATAATCTATTATCTAAGAGGATGCATAGCCAACATATCCAAGTATCTACAATTGAACTTTGAGACCTGCGCTCCTGCTGTAGATAAGCACAAAGCTTAAATACCGGGTGAATTTCGTGAACCTGCCTCTGCTCCGAGCCCCCAACTCCGACTGCAGAGGGTCCGGGCCACTCCGATCATATGACCAAGAATCTTTCCCGCGGCTGCGGTTCGTCCGCACTCTCCTCCCATCTGCCGGTCCCGCCCGGACCCGCCCGTTTTCATTTTGTTTGTTTTTGGTCTTTTTGAGACAGGGTCTCCCTATAGATCCAGCTGGCCTGGGACTCCCTATGTGAACCAGGCTGTCCTTGAACTCACAGAGATCCGCCAGCCTCTGCCTCCCCAGTGCTGGGAATAATATAGGGTCTAAAATTAAGATCTCACCATAAGAGTACATGTTTAAATGCTGGATTCATCTCATACATCATATATTTCAAATGGAACATTAATGGTGAATTTTAAATTTACTTATTAAGTATTAATACTTACAATTATAACTGCGGATGTCCGCTAAAATATATGTTCCGATTCAACGCAATCTAGAAGCATGGCTTGTGTGATGGTTTCCAACAAGCAATCTAGGTATGGCAAGTCCCTGCGTCCAAATGCCACTCCCTTAGATACAGAAAAGTAGAACACAGGAGTCAAAACGCGCTGATGAATTTACACTGGAACAGCTTTGCTTTCTCCACAACACCAAGGCGGTGGGGGAGGGGGGGGCACCACGAACCATTGACTTGAAATGATTTTTTTTTTTGGTCTTTTTGAGACGGTCTCCCTGTAGCCCCAGAACTCACTATGTAGACCAGGCTGACCTTGAACTCACAGTGATCCGTCTGCCTTTCCATTGTTTTTATGAGACTATTTTGAAACCATAAAATTGCTGATAAAAGTCAGGATTCAACTTCATTCATATGATCTTAAATTTAGCGGAATGCAATAACCTTTAATAATCTATTATCTAAGAGGATGCGTAGCCAACATATCCAAGTATCTACAATTGAACTTTGAGACCTGCCTCTGCTCCGAGCCCCCAACTCCGACTGCAGAGGGTCCCGGCCACTCCGATCATATGACCAAGAGTCTTTCGCGCGGCTGCGGTTCGTCCGCACTCTCCTCCCATCTGCCGGTCCCGCCCGGACCCGCCCCGCATCCGCTCTGCACCAACCGCTCCACGTGGTTCCCGTGGCTGGGGTGAACGTTCGCATCCAGCTGAGTCTCGGTCTGGATCCGCACGCCGCCTGTTCAGCACCGCGCTGCTCCCGAGTGGAGTGCTCCCTAGGTCGGTGCAGAGTTTTCAGGACCCCAGTGTTCCGATAGTCGGGCGGAAGTTGGTGCGTCTCTGCCTCTGCTCTGGCCCCGCCCACTGTGGACCAAGTTTTGCCAAGAAATGGATGTGTCAGGATGTGTCCCAGGAAGCCCATTGCTGACTAACCAGAGCCTGAATTCTTCCTGCAGCGTTCCGCAGTAACCACGAGAGGCTGTCTTGCCGTTTTCCTAACTGGTTTGCCTTGCAGAAATCAAAGTTAGAAGTGCTTTTTTGTAAATAGAAAATTCCTATTTAAAAACTAACTGGAAAGGAATATACAGGAATTTTAGGACAGCATTAAAAGGCCAAACTTGCAAATTATGGACAGAGGAGAAAGAGAAGAATTCGAGGACAAAAGAGTGAATGATGTTTTCATTTCAATCGCAAAAGAATGTCTCCCAAATTTACAGAGAAAGTTATCCAGCAGGTACTAGAAGCCAGCAGAACATCAAATGCAGAGGACGAGAGAAGAAACTCTCCATGGCACGTCATAGTTACAACACCAA
>NW_008355101.1:0-222 GCF_000622305.1 Nannospalax galili
AAGTGGAGGAAGGGCACAGGAGCACCCCGAGTCCTTTTACCTATTTTTTATTGTGCACAGCAAGGGATCACACAAGTCTGTAACAGACTTGCTCGCTGTCACCCCGATTCCCCTTCTCACCGCCTCCTCGCCCTGCTTTCTCCTCCCACATCCCTACGGTCTCCTTCACATTGTGTCTTTTTCTTCCTAGCTATCAGGGATGAACGCAAAGAGGCCAACTTG
>NW_008355102.1:0-784 GCF_000622305.1 Nannospalax galili
GAAAATACTACTTTAAGAAATGCTTTAAAAATTTACAGAATCTTAAGCTCTCAGGGAAATGGAAAGTAAAAACTACACTGAGATTTCATCTTAAGGCAGTGAGAATGATGAAAATAAAAAGAAACAAAATTTCATATTCTGGTTTTGGAGTCATAAAAGATACAAGAGTGAACTGTTCATGATTTTTAAATTGCCATCAGAGCTGCTGTAGCAGGAGAGTCCCTTCATGAAGAAGGACCAGTCAGGACTACTGGCCTTGAAAGACCATTGTGTGAAGTTGTGAAAGTTATGTCTTGAGTATGGGGAATCCCATGATGGCAGTGATTCTAGAGCCATGATATATCTGCCAAGGAGAATTGCAATGCCTCCCTTTGAGACTAAAGTGCTGGACATTGAGTATAGTGTAATATATATTTTTCTTTTTTCTTTTTTTTGTGTGTGAGTGTTTTCCCTACTATTTTGGTATTAATTAGTTTTAATTTTTTCCTTGTTGTACCTGCATTCCTCCCTTTTGGAATGGTAACTGATATTCTATGCCATTGTGTGTTTGAAGTATATAATTTTTTATTATTATTTTATAGGGAATAACAGTAAAGAGATTGCCTGAGTCTCAAAGTACTTTTTGGAAAGTTGAACAGTGTGGAGACTATTAATGATTTTGGCATCTGTTTAAGTTGGACTGAATACACTTAGCATTATGATGTGGTCACAATCCTATGGGTGCCAAGCAGGGAATGTGATGGTTTGAATGAAGAAGGTTCCCCTTAGGCTCATGTATTTGAAA
>NW_008355103.1:0-1888 GCF_000622305.1 Nannospalax galili
TACACATGTACACAGATACATGCATAATATACACACCAACATACACTGAAGCGCACACGTATACAGACAAAATTTTTAATTATTTATTTAATTACTTATTCATTTTTATTTTACATGCATGAATGTTTTGCCTGCATGTAAGTACACCCACATGTGTGCCTGATGCCCACGGAGATCAGAAGAGGGTGCCAGATCCCCTGGAACTGGAGTTACAGGCGGTTACAGATGGCTGCCATGTGGGTGCTGGGAACCAAACCCTGGTCCTTTACAAGAGCAGCCAATGCTCTTAACTGCTGAACCATCTCTCAACCTCCCCCCCAATTTTTTCAAAAAATTCCAACCTCGACTTTCCATCCAAACCCATAGAGTCAGGCATAAATTCAAGTGTCTTGTCATTTACATAAAAACCAACGAGAAACACCATCAGGGAAATAGTTGAAAGAAAGAACAAGAGGGGCTGGAGAGACGGCTTAGCAGCTAAGAGCACTGACTGCTCTTGCAGAGGACCTAGGTTCGATTCCCAGCACTCACATGGCAGCTACGAACCATCCTTAACTCCAGTTCCAGGGGAATCTGAAGCTCTCTTCTGACCTCTGCGGCATTGCAGGACACAGGTACACTCACATACATGCAGTCAGTACACTCATACACATAAAATAAAATAAACAAAAATTTTAAAAAGGACAAGATAAATTTGTATCTTAAAACCTTGGGCATCCATGCTGGTAACACACTGAGTGTCTGATGGCTTTTTACAGCAGCTTCTCAGGGTCATAGAGGACACTCTGAATACAAGTATTGTGAGAAAACGTTAGTGACTATAGGAGTCAAGAAACTTCAGAGGAAGAAAGTAAGCATTTACTGTTATAAAAATCTTGTCCTACAGGAATGGTGGTACATCCCTTTAATCCCAGCACCCAGGAGGCAGAGGCAGGTGGATCTCTATGAGTCCCAGGCCAGCCAGGTCTACACAGCAAGTTCTAGGCCACTTGGGGCTAACAGGGAGACCCTGTCTGAAAAAGACTACCCCCAAAAAAACCCTTGTCCTGTTATTTCATTGTGTCATGTAATTTAAAAATCATCAACATCAGGAGAAATTGCTCAGAGACCAAATGGCTTGGCTTGGCTCAAAGGCATTAAGTAAAGAAGACAAAATTTAAGGTAAGGTGCCTGGGAGTTTCTGATTTCTCTCCTAAACTAAGCC
This sequence comes from Nannospalax galili, assembly GCF_000622305.1. Taxonomy (NCBI): domain Eukaryota; kingdom Metazoa; phylum Chordata; class Mammalia; order Rodentia; family Spalacidae; genus Nannospalax; species Nannospalax galili. The sequence continues at coordinate 1,205 of NW_008355103.1, forward strand.
ACCTTCCTAATTTCAATGAATCTATCCACTTATTTAAAGAGCTACTTGATGCACTGGCTTTCAGCAATTCAACTCTCCTCATTTTCCTACTTCTGCACCAAGTTAAGAAACTTTATTCTGAGTAGTTCAAAAATGAGAAGAAAAGATGCCAGTAACCACATATTCAGGAACTTTGATTTTAGGAGTGGAAGCATCAGAGGCATCCATATCTGTTCCCACCTTGATGGACAAACTTAATTAACCTTTGCTACTCTGTTCCAACCTACTCTTTTACACAAAGCTAGTGACCCAGAAACAATATGTTACCATCCGAATCTCCAAGGCAGTGACACGAAGAGATATAGCCCCATCAGCAGTATCAGGAATAAGCCACTTGGATTAGCTGCTCTAAGAAATATGGATTATATTCATGTCACACATGAGCTGTCAGAAACATTAGGATACTTTTAGCATAAATCAGCAGTGTGAAGGGTATCTTATGAGTACCGAACATGATGGACTGCCTGAGAGGCAAGGTGAGGCTGTCTAGGACCACCCTCCAAGCAGACACACAGGCACACACACTTTCCTCAAACTGTTTAGAGATTCCAATACAAACTGGTCAGACTCCTAGTAGACACCTCCAATTCATGAATGACATGAAGAGGCCCATCCCTCTCTAAGTACAGTCCACATTCAAATGAC
>NW_008355103.1:2712-3208 GCF_000622305.1 Nannospalax galili
CTCAACATTCTACACTGCTGTTATCCAATAAACACAGAGAAGTTCCAGCCTTCTCATTTTTGGGTTTTATACAAGTACTCAAAACACAGATTTAGGCTGCTGCCTTCTTTTTCCCAGTAGTGTCTGGTAAAAATTAGAAATGGCAAAACAACAACAACAACAAAAAACAAAAAAAAACAACCCACCCCATCCACACAAAACACTTGTGCCAAGGGATGATGGGAAAGGGCATAAAAAATGAGGTGGAAAAAAAAGAGCTGAAGACATCCTTTTTCCTCCCGCTCCTCACTTTCCTTTGAGCCCCATGCCCAGGAACTGCACATCAAGGGTGACGGTCTGCACATGGCAGACCAAGGAGGGGGTGGAGAATGTGTCCTAGCTGCAGGCTGTCAAGAGGTCCACACTCATAGAGGACTTTAAAGTAAGGAAACTATATGGATTTCTGCTTTTCATTGTCACCATGTGCTGACAATTCTAAACAACAGCAGTAATCAAA
>NW_008355104.1:0-2875 GCF_000622305.1 Nannospalax galili
TACATACATGCAGACAAAATACTTGCACCCATAAAATAAATCATTTTTTAAGAAGAAGTTCAAGGTCAGGCTTTGCTATATAGTGAGTATGAGGCTAGCCTGGAATACCTGAGTCCCTAGTCAAAAAAGAAAAAAACAAAACAGCTGTCAAGTCTTGGGGGCTGAGTGTTCTCAAGAAAGAATGGCAACTCTGGATTCACCCTCTCCAACCTGTCCATGGTACAAACGGGCTGATCAGGAGACTCAAACCCAGCTGCCAGGAATCCTAGGGGCCTCAGAAGTCTAGGTCCTTGCCGGCCCCGTGCTCTGTGATCATGCCTGTTCCCCCACCCACCTCTGGTCCACCCTGTGCTTCCCAGACGTAGGCCTTCCCTAGTGCACCTAGCTTGTGTCTCAGGACATCTCCCTGCTTACCCTAGTTGTGTCCCAGGCCTCAATCCCCTCTCACCCCGGCTGCTTTCCTGGGGACCCCCTTGTACTTGCCCATAGCTACCCCCATGCCTCCACACAGAACTATGCACCCATGTCCTTGCTCCCTCACCCCTCCACACTTGTGCCTTCCATGCCCCCTAGGAGACCTCCAACTCCTCACGTGCTCTCTGTTCCTGCCTTTAGACTCCGCTCAACCCCAGACAGAAGGCCTTCAGTTATCCGGTACTATGTGTGCAGCCAGCCCCGGTGACCCCCGAGCGCTCAGCAGCAGCACAGACACCACTACCCCCGTGCCCTCGGTGCCCGCACCTACCTTTGATGCTGATGCCCAGCCCACCGGCATTGGCCTTGCGCACCGTCACGCGGCGCCGCTGGAGTAGCAGCGCCTCCGGCAACTGCGGGGGCGCAGCGCCGGGTTCAGCAGTACCGTTGAACTGCGCGGGCTCCGGCTCCGGGCCGGGCTCGCCGTCGGCGGGGCTCACGGTCAGCACGTCCTCGGCCAGACTGAGCAGCCCCGGCTGCCACCGCTCGCCGCCGGCCCCCAAGCCCGCCGGGGTGCGCAGTTCCAGCAGCCCGGTGCGTGGAGCGCGCTTGCCTGACGCCATCTTCGCCTCCGAGCGCCCCAGGGCCGCCACTCTGCCGTGTCCCACGGTGCTCGGTCCGTTCCAACCAAGGACCCAGGGCAGATGGCGGCGGGGCCAGCTGGGCCAGCGGGCACCCTACCCCTGGCCTCCGGGGGCGGGGCTTCTGGGGGCGGGGCCAACGGGGCGGGGCCACGGATGGGAGAGGCGGATGAGTTGTAGCCCTGGAGTCTTAAGGATGCGCTGCGGTGGGTCAGAAGGACGTCGGGGTGAGGAGGAAGAGGAGGTGTGAGGAGAGGAGGAGGGAGGAGGAGGGAGAGGAGGAGGTGGTGTGAGGGTGTGAGATGCTCTGCCGGAACATCTAGGGCCTGGGCTCCGGGTCAGGGGCGGAACCCTAGGATCCAGTGGAAGAGGCTCTGCGCCGTCGAGGACTGGACCCGGGCTCTGGGGGGGAGGAGCAGAGGAAAAAGAACCAGGGATCCCAGTGCAAGGCTTTAGGCTTCACGTGGCAGAGCGCTGGGCTCCAGGGACTTTACCGACTTTACAGAGTTGCAAGTGAGTGAGTTAAGGAAGGAGATGGTTCCCCAGTGTTTGAGGGTCTCAGCTATTAGTCCGTGGGCGTAGCTTAGGGTGAGGCTTAGTTTCTAAAGAGACTGAAAGGCCCAGTCAGGGTTGGCCAAGGAGGTGAAAAGTCTCCATTTTAAGGGGAAGCACCGGGAGGGGAGGAAGGGAAAATGTGAGAACAAACTACGTGCATGAAAATGTCACAACGAAACACATTTCTTTGTGCACTAAACAAAAAAAGAACAGAGAAAAATTTTCGAAATTTGAAACACCAGCTCTTGTGATGCTAAAGCGTCTTCAATATTGGCATGGCGACCGCCACAAATATTAAGAACATTTGGAGCTAGTCCAGCTCATATGAGAGGAGCTAGAAGGAAAAATGCTTCATGTTAAGGGGGTATCAAGCTGACTTATCTCTGCAAAGTGTAGGCTTCTCATCTGATAGTGAAAGGTGTGGGGTGTATGCTTACCTTCAGCCCAGGGAGGTTAACAGATCCAAGACACTCTAACCATTTCACTGTTGTTTGTATGGGGAAAGATTAGGTACGAAGGTGTGCCTTAAATATTATTTCCTTCTGAATCCTTTTAATTGTTTTTGAATTGTATGTATCTTTGGAGGGGTGAGGCCAGTGACTATGGAATGTTTGAGAAGTTTTCAGAAAACATTCTCAGTGTGGACCTTACTCCTTCACCTTAGTCTGTCCTGTGAGAAGGCCTGATTCAAATGCCAGCAAAGCGGCTAGGGCCAAGAAGACAGGTTTTGAAGACTTTGCGAGAGAAACTGTATAATATCCCAACATTTTTATGCTGATCACATACTGAAATATCTTTGCTCTATTGACTCAAGGAATATTAAAACGAATGCCTGTTCTTTATTTCTTACTTTGAAAATGCGGCTGCTGGAAATTTCAAACCGAACGCGTAACTGTGGTGGGCAGTGCAGGCCGCAGCGCGCAGGGCGGTGCTGAGTCTGCAGAGACCCGGCTGGAGGGAGGACTCCCGGGTGGATGCTCCAGTGGTGGTCCACGATCCAGAGCATCCCGGAGGGCTGGGGCCTCCTCCACGGAGGAGAGGTGTGTGCGAGGCTGCGGCCACTGCGGCTGCGAGTCCATCTTGAGAACTCCTTCTGCACAGATGCCGCTGCTGGACTGCGGGTCGCTCAAGGGCCACCGCGAGCTTCGCCTGGCCCACTTGGTGCTCGGCGCGATCACCATGGGAATTGTCTGGCAGGAAGGAGAGACCCAGCCACAAAAGGTGAGCTTTGGAGAAGGTCGGTGTTTCAGCGGAGGACTTCCATC
>NW_008355104.1:3540-5656 GCF_000622305.1 Nannospalax galili
CCTCTCTCTCTCTCTCTCTCTCTCTCTCTCTCTCTCTCTCTCTCTCTCTCTGAGAGACACACCTCTGTTTGGTTATGTACATATATGTCTACACTCTTTCTATTTCTCTGTGATCTGTATTTGTACTTCTATCTCTATTTCTGTCATTTATCTAGAGAGTGATTTTTCCCTCTTCTGATCTCAGCTCCCAATTTACACTTAAACATGTTGGTAACGTTGTTCTTTGTGGTTTTCAGAGGCTCTGTGCATATCTGTGAGTGTGTCATCCATCAGAGGCTCTGTGGGTCACCTGTGAGTATGTCGTCCATTAGAGGCTCTGTGCGTCACCTGTGAGCGTGTCTTCCAGCAGAGGCTCTGTGCGTCACCTGTGAGCGTGTCTTCCAGCAGAGGCTCTGTGCGTCACCTGTGAGCGTGTCTTCCAGCAGAGGCTCTGTGCGTCACCTGTGAGCGTGTCTTCCAGCAGAGGCTCTGTGCGTCACCTGTGAGCGTGTCTTCCAGCAGAGGCTCTGTGGGTCACCTGTGAGTGTGTCTTCCATCAGAGGCTCTGTGGGTCACCTGTGAGTGTGTCGTCCATCAGAGGCTCTGTGTGTCACCTGTGAGTGTGTCTTCCATCAGAGGCTCTGTACATCACCTGTGAGTGTGTCGTCCATCAGAGGCTCTGTACATCACCTGTGAGTGTGTCATCCATCAGAGGCTCTGTGCATCATCTGTGAGTGTGTCTTCCATCAGAGGCTCTGTGCATATCTGTGAGTGTGTCGTCCATCAGAGGCTCTGTACATCACCTGTGAGTGTGTCTTCCAGCAGAGGCTCTGTGCATATCTGTGAGTGTGTCATCCATCAGAGGCTCTGTGGGTCACCTGTGAGTATGTCGTCCATTAGAGGCTCTGTGCGTCACCTGTGAGCGTGTCTTCCAGCAGAGGCTCTGTGCGTCACCTGTGAGCGTGTCTTCCAGCAGAGGCTCTGTGCGTCACCTGTGAGCGTGTCTTCCAGCAGAGGCTCTGTGGGTCACCTGTGAGGTGTCGTCCATCAGAGGCTCTGTGGGTCACCTGTGAGTATGTCTTCCAGCAGAGGCTCTGTGCATCACCTGTGAGTGTGTCCTCCAGCAGAAGCTCTGCATATCTGTGAGTGTGTCGTCCATCAGAGGCTCTGTGGGTCACCTGTGAGCCTGTCTTCCAGCAGAGGCTCTGTGCGTCACCTGTGAGTGTGTCTTCCAGCAGAGGCTCTGTGCATCACCTGTGAGTGTGTCTTATAGCTGTATTCTTCTCATCCACTGCAGTGTGTTCTCAAACAGCCTCCCAGGAACCACTGGGGAGCGTGGATGTGGCCGGCTCAGGGACTGAAAGCTTGGTCTTCAGGTCATTTATCGCAGGATAATCATGGTTATTTCCTTTGACACTAGAATGTGCTGATTGTCTGGATTCCTGTCCTAAAGGTGCTGCCAAGAGCTCTTGCTATTCCTTTCGTTGAGGTCTCCAGGAACCTGGGGCTTCCTCCTATCCTGGTCCACTCAGACTTGATCCTGACAAACTGGACCAAAAGGAATCCGGACAGGTAAGGAAATGAAAGGTTGTTTGGAATTTTGACAGACGTGAGATTCAGGAACAAGAGGACAGATTTATGACTTCAACTGTCACATGAAAAGGCCCCTGACATTGAAGCTATTTTATAGCTAACCATGTTCACATTCATTATTTGCTTTATAGTTCCAAAGAAAGAGTCTTTTAAACTCCAGAAGTTCCTTCTGGGTCTGCTTCAAGTATGTTGGCCTGAACCCCTTTCTCTTGCTGCTTGGACTTCACATCTGGATTTTTCAACCTGACCTCAAGCCCCTAATAATCACCCTCCACTATCTCTCCTGGTAAACTGTGTATTCATCCCTCCCTCTGCCTCCATTCAAGCCAGGGTAGCACCAGGATCTTTAAAAGTAGTCATTATGGTTATGCATGAATGATTATGTAGGATTCATGAGCAGCTGTTCCACTTAGGTTGGATTTAGAACTTGTGTACAGCTTACATCATTTTTACAGTTGTGTTTGGAATAGAAGCATTTGTCTATAGAAGAAATAACACAAGTTTTTAATAAATGAGAAATTTGATAGCCTGAATGTATTTCATT
>NW_008355104.1:5952-6853 GCF_000622305.1 Nannospalax galili
TTGGATATTTGGAGAATGTCAGCAGAATGGGTCTAGGTAGCCACAGACTGCTGAAGGAGGTGGTAGGAATCTGCGATTGGAACTCAAACATTTAAGCTCAGCTTTAAGGACTGATGTATACGATCCTTGGGAAAGTGAGAGGAGCTTATCTTACCTGAGGACCTGAGCTCAGGAATTTAATGCCTCTCTCTCTCTCTCTCTCTCTCTCTCTCTCTCTCTCTCTCTGATTGAACTGTGAGGCAAGTCCTCTACAACTTCCCTATAGCCTCAACCCTCTTTTTACTGTTTATTTTGGTACGGTTCCTCACCCAGACTGACCTAAAACTCATGCCCCTGAATTTGTGGTCCTGCCTCAGACCCCTGAGTATATGGAATTCCAGGCCTACACAAACATGCCTCGCTTGATCTTTGATCCATTATACATTATTAAAAATTGGCACACATTGGAAGTGATTGAATCTGGCTTAGAATGATGACAGATGAAATAACAAATACATGTACCTGAAATATTGGGGTCAATGCACTGAGTGTTGGATAAGTTGGATTTAAGAATTAGGAAAAAAAATAGAGGCGGGGGGGGTGAAGGGGGGGTGGCTGTTCTGGACATGAAAGTTGAAAACAGCCACAGAAACTAGTGTCGCAGCAAGTGAGAGATGCAGCCGCAGGCCTGGCCTCCAGGTGACCTTTCTGTGTAGTCATTTTCCAGAGTCTCAATATGCTGAGCACAGACCTCACTCTGCTCTGTGAGCTGAAGTCTGGCTCGCTCCTTGTCACGCAGTGGCTTGTCGCTCAGTCCCAACCTATGATTGAGATGTGGATTAACTGCATTTGACTCACAGACAAGTATGCAAGCCTGGGGACCTGGGGCCCAGAGTGCGCAAACTGACCTGTTCGTTTCTCT
>NW_008355105.1:0-840 GCF_000622305.1 Nannospalax galili
CTGATGGGGCAGGTGCCACGACCATCTGCACAACATTGGGGCAGGAGACGCTACCATCTGCACTTCAGATTTGGCAGGTGACATGACTGTCTGCACGTCAGAGGGTCAGGTGACACGACCATCTGCCCGACAGAGGGGGCTGGTGAGACGACCATCTTTATGGCAGAGAGGGCTTGTGACATGACCATCTGCACATCAATCATGGCAGGTGACACGACCATGTGCACAACAAAGAAGACAGGTGACACGACCATGTACACGTCAGAGACGGCAGGTGACACGACTATCTACACGTAAGAGGGGGCAGGTGATACGACAATCTGCACGTCAGAGGGGGCAGGTGACACTACCCTCTGCACATCAGAGTGTGCAGGTGACACGACCATGTGCACATCAGAGGGCACAGCTGACATGACCATCTGCACGTCAGACGGGGCTGGTGACACGCCCATGTGCACGTTTGAGAGGGCAGGTGACATAACCGTCTGCATGTCAGAGGGGGCACATGACACGAACATTTTTATGGCAGTGACGGCATTTGACATGACCATGTGCACAACTAAAATGGCAGATGACACGACCATGTGCACGTCAGAGGTGGCAGGTGACAGGAATATGTGCATGTAATAGGGGGCAGGTGACACGACCATGTGTACATCAGAGGTGGCAGGTGACACGACCATGTGCACGTAAGAGGGGGCAGGTGACACGACAATGTGCACGTCAGAAGGGGCAGGAGACAGGACAATGGGCAAGTCAGAGGGGCAGGTGACACGACCATCTGCTCGTCAGAGGGGGCAAGTGACACGACCTTTTTTAGGGCTGGTAGGGCAGGTGACA
>NW_008355106.1:0-254 GCF_000622305.1 Nannospalax galili
CATGGCTTTGTCCAGTTGGGAGAACTTCTTGCTATACTTAAAGCTTTAGCAAGAGTGCCAAGACGAACCCCTCAATATGTTTTCTGATAGCTCCTATGCTCTTCAGGTCGCTAAAGTCATCACCGTTTCTCATGTTAAAAACTCCTCCACCCCACTCTACCTTACTATGGTCAAGCTACAGGAATGCCTTGAAAATAGAAGTTACCCATGGTACATCTCACATATCCACTCACATACCACTCTTCCCAGAATCC
>NW_008355107.1:0-2893 GCF_000622305.1 Nannospalax galili
TCCCAGGGCTCAGCTGCTCCTCTGAGAGTTTGGCCTGTATTTGCTCTGAGGATCTGCTTATGCCTTTAACCCTTCTCCAGCATCTTTCCTAACCTTATTTCAAGGGCTTCCAGCTGAAGTCACAAAAGCTGAAGTCCCAAAAGACTTCTAGTTTCCTCATTCTAGAGATCTCTAGTTGGTCTTGCTTTAAAGAGCAAAGAAGGCCTGAGTTCTGGTCCTTTTTTATTTTTTTGAGACAGGGACTCACTGTAGCCCCATAGCTGGCCTGGAACTTGTTAGCTGGCCTTAAACTGACAGAGATCCTCCTGCCTGTACCTGAGATTAGCATTGACCCATCACTACCAGGAGAGTTCTAATCCTATTAAAGCAAGGAACAGTATTTCCTTAAAGAAACGACAAACTAAAAACATTGGGTAGGGTGGGGTATTTTTCCTTTCAAATCTTGCTTGGGTGAAAAGACATTTGAAGAAGCAGTTTGGGTTGAGATTGCTCAGATGAACAGAGATATATAAGTTTGGGGAATTTTGGAAAATCTGAAACTTAAAAAAAAATTTAATATTTTTAAATGTTACAGGATCATTAGAACTTGAATGCAAACTCCTGATAGTGATAAGAAAATGTTTAAGAAACTGCTAAGTAATGCCATGACTGTGGAGGGAGCCCTCCAGCTCTTCCCCCGCGTCCTTTGCGCCGAAGTCGCGGGAAGAGTGTGCCTGGCACCAAGTGAAAGTGGCTATTGTGACTTCCCGGGCCCGGAAGCGGTGGCTCAGTGCCCAAGGGCGTGACCTAGTCCAAGGCTGTGGGAAGGGAATGCCCAGAGTCCGCTCCGAGAGAGGGCGTGCTAAAGGCGGAGTCACAGGCTCCACCCCGACCTCCCATAGCTCCCCACCAGGTCCGCGTGCTTTTCATACAATTCCGCCCGGCACCGCGGTGGTCCAGGCGCGGCTTGGGGTGGCGGTGTCACTGCTAGGAGGCTCAAGCCCCCAAGGTATGACTGTGACCTCGGCCTAGAGAAGACCGAAGACCGAGCTCTTCGGGCAGCACTGGACTCTACAGGCTTCCAACTCGGATCCAAAGTCTCGGAGTTCAGAACAAGTGAGCGACCCAGAGACTAGGTCCGGGTGGCCAGCCATGGCTGCGCCCGCCCGCCGTCTGTGCCACATAGCCTTCCACGTGCCGGCCGGACAGCCCCTGGCCCGGGACCTGCACCTACTCTTTGGCTTCCAGCCTCTGGCGGTACGGGAGGCAGGCGGCTGGCGACAGCTGGCCCTGCGCAGCGGAGATGCTGTCTTTTTAGTGAACGAGGGCGCCGGGCCCAGCGAGCCACTGTATGGCCTGGACCCGCATCACTCGGTGCCCAGCGCCACGAGCCTGTGCTTCGATGTGGACGATGCAAGCGCCACCGCGCGAGCGCTGGCGGCTCGGGGCTGCAATGTGCCAGTACCTCCCGTCAGCGTGAGGGATGAGCATGGCGCAGCCATCTACACAGTGGTCAGCTCTCCGGTAGGCAGCCTTAGCCTGACTTTGCTACAGCGTGCTGGCTACAGTGGCCCCTTCCTACCGGGCTTCAAACCCCTGCCCTCCGCACCTGACCCAGGCTGGGTCAGCCACGTAGACCACTTGACCTTGGCCTGCAGCTCCGGCAGCTCCCCTGCACTTAGGCGCTGGTTCCAGGACTGCCTAGGTTTCCAGCACTTGCCGCTGAGCCCAGGTGAGGATCCAGAGACCGGCCTCGAGGTGGCAGCGGGGTCCGGTCGTGGGGGACTGCGGCTCACTGCCCTGCAGACCGCGCCGCACGGCATTGCTCCCAACCTCGTGTTGGCCGAGTCCTTGCCCGGGGCCACCAGGAGACAGGACCAAGTGGAGCGGTTCCTGGCACGCCACAGGGGGCCAGGCTTGCAGCACGTAGGGCTGTACACTCCCAACATCCTTGAAGCTACTGAAGGGATAGCTGAGGCAGAGGAGGCAGGCTCCTAACGCCTCCCAAGTCTTACTACCAGCAGCCTGGCAAAGAGGAGCAGATCCTAGCCGCAGGGTACAAGCCTAGCCTTCTGGATCGACAGGGAATTCTGCTAGATGGTGATAAAGACAAGTTTTTGCTTCAGGTCTTTACCAAATCTCTGTTTGCTGAGGACACCTTCTTCCTGGAGCTGGTTCAGAGACAGGGGGCCAAAGGCTTTGGCCAGGACAACATCAGGGCACTATGGCAGTCCGTGCAAGAGGAAGCTGCCAGGGCCCAGGGAGCCTAAGCCAAGCCAAAGCTGGATGCTGCTACTTGGAGCCCAGGCCTGCAGGCTGGAGCTGACACAGACCCAGAGAACACACCCAGCTAGTGACCTGGCCTTCAGCCCAATCAGTGCCTGCCAGTGCAGGGTTTGCTGATTTCATAAGGGGCAGGAATTTTTTTTTAAATTTCACCATAAAATAATATAAATAGGTGATATAAAGAATAAAGGGATTACATCATAGAACACAGCCAATACTTTTGGAGCTTCTGTGTCCTGTTTCCTTCCTACCCACTCCTCAAATTTTGTGGTTATTACCTTTGCTTTCTGTATTTTCACTACATACAAAATGTACTCCCAAACAAATGATTTAGTATTTGAGGAAAGAGTTTAAGACAAATCCTCTTCTGTGCTGACCTCCCCCTTAGGGAGCAACTGCCACAGGTGAAGACAGACTGTGTTGGTTTAGTCCAACTACCTGCTCTAGGGTGATGCCACTGTCCCAATCAGAGCTGACCTGAGACCCAGAATGGAGGTGTTGGGTGTTAGTCGCTGGCAGGTGCTCTCTGCTGGTGAAGTAAAAAAGCAGTGGTCAGAACACCTACCTGCCCAGGGCTGTCTAGGAGTTTAGCCATTGGAAAGTCAGGAACAAGCAGGACTTTACTACT
>NW_008355108.1:0-806 GCF_000622305.1 Nannospalax galili
CTGCTCAAGCATATCACTGAACACCACCTCCTACACCGCCTAAAAGTGTCTCAAGTGTGTCCCAGTCTTAGGAAATGCTCTGATTGTTGTGAAAGAACAAATGATTAGACTTAATCCTAGTTAAATGATTAGAGTAGTTGATGTGACATACTGAACACATGCATCAAATTTTGTTCCTTGTCCAAAGCTCTACTAAAGTATAGTGAAAGAATTGTTAAAATATATAATTCCATAAGCAGGAGATAAAGCAGCAGCAGCAAACTTTGAAGCTAGAAAGAAAGTGGTTGAGATAATGTACTTAGCAGATCCTAGAGGCAAACTCAAAATCAGCCACAGGAAAAGCTCTGGATACCTCTGCAACCTACGTCAGGTACCAAAAGAAGCAGCTCAGGACCCAGTTAGACCCCCAGGTCCTCTGCTGCTGTCTAGTTGCTTGTCTAGAGACTAGAACATGGGGCTGGACTGGGAGAGTCCTGACGCAGTGTGGGAACTGTGTGCAAGTATACAGATGGGATCCACAGAACCCTGGGGGCCAGTCTCCTCCCCCACTCCACCCACACCTCACAGGATAGTTGAAGACTGCGCTCAGGGAATTCTGAGCCCTCTGGGGAAAAAGAGTGACAGAGTATGGAGTTTGCCGGAGTTCACGCAGATCACCTTCTGCGGTGCTCAGCTTTAGTCAGCTCCTTAGGAAGCCCCATTTGCTGTCAGGAGCCAGGGATCACCAGGTTTCTAAGGAAAGTCTCTCATGTAGATGGTAGAGACCAAAAGAAGCAGAGGGAAGACAGTGTAAGACAAAAGAGCTA
>NW_008355109.1:0-266 GCF_000622305.1 Nannospalax galili
AAATGGACCTAACAGACATCTTCGAATATTCCATCCAAGCACCAAAGAATACACTTTCTACTCAGCAATCCATGGAAAATTTTCAAAAATTGACCACATACTGGGCCACAAAACAAACGTCAACAAATACAAAAAAATTGAAATGATTCCATGCATTCTATCAGAACACAATACAATAAAGCTCAAAATCAACACTGGACAAAGCCCTAGGCACCACAGGAACTTGTGGCGATTGAACAACACACTCCTGAGCAGTGAGTGGGTAA
>NW_008355110.1:0-238 GCF_000622305.1 Nannospalax galili
CCTCTATTTCAAGCTGGAAGCAGGACTTGGTAATGTGTAAGAATCTCCTACATGGTTCTCTTGTTGAAAGCGTGAAGGTGTCACAGAGAGCAGCTGAGGCTTGACACTCTGAGAGGCCAGGAAAGGCCATAGGTGAAAGTTCAGCTTAAGTTGCAGTGAAGACCCCAGGACAGAAGGGGTCATGGAGACAATCTGAGGCTTTGTACCCAAGATGTAAGAAGAGGCAATTGGTGAAGGT
>NW_008355111.1:0-463 GCF_000622305.1 Nannospalax galili
TGACTTACCTGGAAAGTGCCTCCAAGCAAGGATGCCTGACCTTATTTGGAATATGTCCTTTGGCATAGTTACCTGCAATTAAACTTCCCCCAGGTTTTTTCTATATGATAATTAGGCATTGCCCTATAGCCAGATGATAGGATCCCCCTACCACATGTAAATAAAGCATACTACGAACACCTATCAGCTGAAGCTTTGGCTTCCACACTACATTTTTCCCTGACCCCCACTGAATAAATGGAGCTGTATCACTGAATCTGACTCCCTGGAAGGTCTTTTCCATCCTGCTCACTGGCAGTCCTGACCCTGTGTTCGTCACTTCTCCTCCCTTTGTTCTGGTGGGTCGGTGGCCAGTGGCCCACGAGGGGAGGCAGAAACCCACAAGGAAACACTTTCATTCACAACAACATCAAAAGGAACATTTCAGAATAAAGTTAACAGAGGTGCTAAGTCTATATGCTGA
>NW_008355112.1:0-551 GCF_000622305.1 Nannospalax galili
TAGGTAATAAAATAGCAGACTTATTAACCAAAGAACAATTTATGGGAAACTTTCCGTGAAGGGAGCTGCCCGGCAGTATTCTGAGGACTCCCCAGTGTGGGACCTGCATCAGCCTTGGCTGTAGGGCAGTACCAGCAAACTCCCTGGAAGGGGACTTGCATCAGTCCCGGCTGCTTCTGCTTCCCCAGTCTGACCTCCGGTTTCTCCCCCCACACCACCAGCAAGGTAAGAGCACTCGAGAAACCACTTTTGTTTTTGGTTTCTCTCCTGGTTTTGGGTAGATGACGATCTGTCACCATCTGGTTCTGAGCTCTGATCAGAGAAACTAGGTGGGAAGCTGGATGCAGCAAATCTCCCCCTAGTCGGGTTCCAGAGGAGACGTCCCTGAACCCACCTAGCCGTGAGCCCTAAAGCTTGTCTTTTGGGACCTGGATTTGATGGCAATCTGGTTGATGTTATTTGTCTGTACTTGTCTTGTTCTGTGTTTTGGTCTTGTATCTGTGTTTGTCATGGGTGCCTGTACTGAGATCTCAAGTAATTCTGTCATGTAT
>NW_008355112.1:1512-2971 GCF_000622305.1 Nannospalax galili
CTCTTCCCAGCCAACTGTATGTAATTTGGCCCTAATCACATATGGTCTCCTGGGTTTGGGAAGGACTAAAGTATATTATCTGGGAAAGGCTAGGAAAGGCTTTCCAATGTAAGTACTCTCAGGTCACCTATACGCCTCAGGAACTCCTCAGTCATCTCTGTAAGTAAGCTCAGTAAATTCATTGGTTCCCCAGGAAAGCCTTAGTCAAACTTTGGGTTGACACTGGAACCTTAGAAAGGAATAGACATTGCTTGAGATCAGAGGGTAATTCTCACAACAGATGGAATATTTATTGTTGATGATATTGTGTCTTATGGTTAAAAAATACAAAGTTAAAAGTTATTGGAAGGATATGGGAATGGAGATATTTTACTAGAAGGATTTATGAATGAAGATTATGATGGCTGGGTATTTACAGAATTAACAAGAGAAAAAAATCTTAATTCTTATGCTCTCCTTCTGAATAACAAAAACTGTAACTGGATCCTGGAAAGGACCCAACATTCTAATAACATCGGGAAGAGGATATGCATTTGTGTTTCCACAGGATGCTGAAGCTCCCATCTGGATTCCTGCAGGTTCATCAGGCCCTACAATAAATTCTTGAAAAGGAACCAAAAAGACGTTGAAATATGGGGCTCACGGGGATCTCGGGGCACCAGCTACTAGCGTGGTGCCTGTCCCCTGCGCGCACCCTGGAGTGGCAGCGGGTCCCGCAGCGCGTCTGCTCCACGTTGCTGCTTCTCCATGTCTCTGTGGGTCTCTGCTGCCGGGGCTTGCCCAGCCAAGTTCCACCCTAATTTCACCCATGCACTTCCTCAAGATGCGAAATCCACCGGCCACTGGATCACACGGGAAAGTGCGGGGTGGCTAAAGCTGGAGTTCCATGAGTCGATGACGGAAGGATACCGCCCCCCCTGGGGAGACTGGATTGTAGACAGTGAGACACAGGACTCAGCTCTGATCTCAGTGGTATAGCCTTTATTCAGTGACTCTGCTCGGCTCCAAGTCTTGATGATCCCGCTCCAATTATTGAGAGAAAACCAGGACATTTTATACCGTGGGGGTAGTGGTAAAAGCTTTAGCTGATAGGTACTTTGTGGAATGCCCTATTTACATATGGAAGTGGGCTCCTGCCATGCTGCCAGACTGCCTGAAAATCACACAGGAAAGGCTGGTAGTAACAAAGCCAGAGGCTATGTTTCTGTGGCGGCTACTTCAAAAGATGAGTCAGGAAGATGCCAGGAAAGCACTCTGTTGAAAAAGGAGTCCCTGCATTTGAAGCCGAGCCCATGGGCTATCCGGACATGAAGGGACTTCTACTTTACACAACAGGGGTCCCCAACACTGAAAGACATGACCATAAAGATGGGGAAACTCAGATTTTCTTATGTGCAGACCAAGGCAACTCAGAAGGCCATCCATTACCCACTACAGTCTCCTGATTATATTTTAGATT
>NW_008355113.1:0-186 GCF_000622305.1 Nannospalax galili
GTGTATGTGTGTGTATGTGTGTATGTGTGTGTGTATGTGTGTATATGTGTGCATATTTGTGTGTGTGTATGTGTATGTTTGTATGTGTGTATGTGTGTGTGTATGTGTGTATCTGTGTGCATGTGTGTATGGGTGTATGTATCTATATGTGTGCATATGTATGTATATATGTGTGTATGTTGGTGT
>NW_008355113.1:518-761 GCF_000622305.1 Nannospalax galili
TACACATTCACTGACTAAATATTTATGAAGTACTTGTGCACCAGATGCCATTCCAGGCCCCGGAGGCATAACAGTAAACACAGCAAGCAAAGGTCCTTTCTCTAGTGGAGCTTTCATTCCTTTAGGAGACTGCTGGTAATGAAACAATAAGCAAGCTGTACTGCGTATGTGTGTGTGTGTGTGTGTATGTACGTGTGTGTGGGTGTATGTCTGTTTGTATGTGTGTGTATGTGAGTGTATGTG
>NW_008355114.1:0-483 GCF_000622305.1 Nannospalax galili
AGATGATAGATAGATGATAGATAGATAGATGATAGATAGATGATGATGATAGATGGATAGATAGATAAATAAATAGATGGATAGATGATAGAAGATAGATAGATAGATGATAGATAGATGATAGATAGATGGATAGATAGATGGATAGATAGATAGATGGATAGATGATAGATAGATAGATGATAGATTAGATAGATAGATAGATGTTAGATGATGGATAGAAAGATAGATAAATAAATAGATAGATGGATAGATGATAGATAAATAGATAGATGATAGATAGATACAGATATAGATATAGATCTCCGCATCTCAAATCTTCTTTTAAATTTTCAAAACTTGTTTGAGCTCCTCTCAAACAATATGGAGAAACCTAAATATATCCAAAGAAGACTGAAGCATGTCAATATAACTTGGAAAATGAGTCACTGGTTAAAGTGTGACTCACCCTCTCACCTCACTGTAGTTCAACTACTTTGTTCT
>NW_008355115.1:0-250 GCF_000622305.1 Nannospalax galili
TACATGTGTGTAAGTGCATCCATGTCATGCAAAGCCCACAGAGGTTAGAAGGGTCAGATTCCCTGGAAGTAGAGTTGCGGATGATTATTAGCTGCCATATGAGTGCTGGGAATCGAACCCAGGTCTTCTGCAAGAGCAGCTAGTGCTCTTAACCGCTGAGCCATCTTTCCAGTCCCTCCCCTGAGCCAGATTGGTAACCAAATATTATGCAAGTGGCCTCCAGCCCAGTTCCTAGTACAATGTTTGTTCC
>NW_008355116.1:0-334 GCF_000622305.1 Nannospalax galili
TTTTGAGACAGGGTCTCCCTGTAGTCCCAGCTGACCTGAACTCACTCTGTAAGCCAGGCTGGCCTTGAACTCACAAAGAACCACCCGCCTCTGCCTCCAAAGTGCTGGGATTAAAGACATGCGCCACCACACCCGGCATGTAGCACAACACCAAGTGGTCTATCTTTTTCTTGAAGGAAATAGTCAAGACAAACACACCAAACTGGGAAGGAATCATACAATATAATCACCTTTCAACTGAAAAATTAAATATAACAGAGAATCAAAAGCCTCTGCATGTCCCTTCTTGACTCCTTCCTCTACATACAAACTTCGTAACTTATACCCAAGGTGG
>NW_008355117.1:0-308 GCF_000622305.1 Nannospalax galili
AAATACCTCAGCAGTGACTTAAGAGGAAAACAAAGGTCCACAATGAAGTGGAGAAGAAATGAAGTGGAATGAAGAAGAATGGAGTGAGAGAAGAAAAAGGAAACATCAATTCTCACTTGGACATAAACAAACCAATTTCCACCTCATAATAGTGCTCGCTGTGCCCTCCTCTTCCCTAAACTTTGGACTGCTCCTTCTTTCAATCTTTCCTGCCTCCAGATGTTCTTACTTCTTGAAGCAGAAAAAAAAAAAAAGTTAGAGAGAGCAATGGAAAAAAAATTAAAGGATATTATTCTAGGTCACACCTT
>NW_008355118.1:0-1201 GCF_000622305.1 Nannospalax galili
TCAGACACAGGAGACCAGGTTCAGTGACACAAGTCTGCTTTATTGCAGGAATACACAAGCTTATATAGGTACAGTGGTCCAATCACAGCACAGCAAGTAGGATACCTCATTAGCATCATTATTAGCATAACAGACTTAACATCCTATCACAGAATGTCTCATTAGCATAATGGGTTTTAGATTACAGAGCCTGGATTCCTGGAAACCATGTGACCCTGACAGTTGCAATATCACCCTAGGCTCAAGCCTGTCTCCCACAATGTATGACATTTATTGACAAGTATATTGAACAATCCCTGCCTTTCTGGGATAAAGCTGACTTGATCATGGTGGATGATCTTTTTGATGTGTGACTGTATGTGGTTTGCAAGTATCTTGTTGAGAATTTTTTCATCTATGTTCATTAAGGATACAGGTCTGTAGTTTTCTTTTTGGGATGTATCTTTACCTGGCTTTGGTATTAAAGCGATGCTAGCTTCATAGAAGGAATTTGGAAGTTCTCCCTCCATTTCTATCTTTTTGAATTAATTAAGTAGTGTTGGATGAAGATCTTCTTTGAATGTCTGATAGAATTCTGCCATAAATCCATCTGGTCCGGGGCTTTTTTCAGTTGGGAGGTTTTGTATTACTGTTTCAATTTCTTTTTCTGTTATGGATCTGTTTAAGCTGTTAATCCCTTCTTGGTTTAGTTTTTGTGGTTCCCATATCTTTCAATATCCATCGATTTCTTTTAAGTTTTCAAATTTAGTAGCATATAGATTTTTAAAGTATGCCCTTATAATGTTCTGATCTTTCTGGTGTCTGTTGTCATGTATCCCCTTTCATCTCTGATTTTGTTTATTTGGATGTGCTCTTTCTTTCTTTTGGTTAACTGGGCTACCGGTCTGTCAATCTTGTTTATCGTTTCAAAGAACCTGCTCTTGGATTCGTTGATTGTTTGATTGTTTTGTTTCAATTTCCTTAATTTCTGCCCTGATTTTTGGTTATTTCTTCTTATCTGCTGGGTTCGGGTTTCATTTACTGTTGTTTTCAAGTGTGTTGAGTTGCAATGTTAAGTCATTTATTTGTGTTCTTTCCGATTTTTTGATGTAGGCACTTAGAGCTATAAGCTTCCCTCTAATGACCACTTTCAGCGTGTCCCAGAGGTTTCGTTTTGTTGTATTTTCCTTTTCATTTAGTTCCAGGAATACTTTTATTTCTT
>NW_008355119.1:0-841 GCF_000622305.1 Nannospalax galili
TCTGGAGACTGTCAGCAGTCTTAAAGGGATGGCTAGGATTTGTCAGCAGTCTTAAAGGGATGGCTAGGGTTTGTCAGACAAGAGAGAACAGACCTCTGGGAAACATAAGTCTAAAATGCCTGCACTCAACTCTGCTTGGGAGAACGAAAGGCGAGCTAAGGAACATTATCCAGAGATGGAAAAGAAAAACAAATCCAAGCAGAAGGTGGCAGAGGCAGGAGTACATCAGAAGCCCAGAGAGAAGGCGCCTAGTTTTTTTTTTATTTTCTCAAGAGAAGGGCACCAGACCTGAGCCCTGGGTTCAAAGTGCACTGGAGGAGGGTCCAGGAAGAGTCCAGGAAGGGCCAAATGGCAGAGCTGTAGTGTTTTTCTTTCTCATTTTCATGGTTTCACACAGCTGAGCCCTAAATCAGCAGTCTCAGTGGGATTGGGGAGAAAAGAAAAACAGTGTAAGCCAAGAAGTGGAGTCACAGATTGCAGACGCTGCTGAAAGCCAAAGCCATTTCTCTGACCTGTTCTCACTCAGCTGTCCATGGCAAGCGCTGGGAGCTTGTGTCTCCTGAGTAAGAGTGGTGGTGCGGTGCCTCTCTACCCAAGGAAAACCAATATCAGTGCAAAAGCATAACTCTCACCTCACAGGGGTAAGGGTTATTTTATTCTGGAACCAAATATGAGCAGCTATGGCCCAGGAACAAAGGTTCAGGTTACCCCAAATTTCATGTTCCAATGTATTAACAGTTTTGTGAGGTTTTTATGGTAACAGAACAACAACAACAAAAAGTCATAAATCAAATATGTTGGTGGAAACATTGAGTGGTTACAGCAAAAGAGAAAGCTCAGC
>NW_008355120.1:0-3191 GCF_000622305.1 Nannospalax galili
TCTCTTTTTCTTATTTTTATTTCTTTCTTTTCATTTCTTTGGCCTTTTTGAGGCAGCATCCCCCTGTAGCCCCAGCTGGCCTGGAACTCACTCTGTAGACCACACTGGCCTTGATCTCACAGAGGTCTGCCTGTCTCTGCCTCCCAAGTGCCGGGATTAAAGGTGCATGCGACCAGGCCAGGCCCCCTCTTATTGTTAAAGTGGATGATTACAACCCATCCAACCATCCAGTCCCATTCACTTGAGGCTACAAGGTTTGTTTTGAAAACCTGGATGGCCTTCTCGTGCTGTGTTGTAGAATACAAAACTTATGGCGTACCAGGGCCTGGAGAAAGGGCTCACAACTTGAGAGCAGTTACAGCTCTTTCAGAGGACTGGTGTTCAGTTCCCAGCACCCACATGGTGGCTCACAATGACCTGTAACTTCAGCGCCAGGGGATCCAATGCCCCCTTCTGGTTTCCGCAAGCACATGCATGCAGCAGGTGCACATACCAATAAGCATGTGCACACACTAATGCCCATAAATAAAAATAAATTTTTAAAAATATTATGGAGATGATGTCCTAGACCAAGAATGACTTAAAATACATACTTCATCAATGTGTTCATAAATCCTATTCTACAGTTCCACCCCACTGTTCCTAATTTAGGCCCAAACTGTCTAATTAATGGATGTTCCACCTGCAAATGAAGCCACCTGCAAAGATTGTAATGAACACAGTTTCGGTGGGTGACTCCTTGTGTTTAAAAACTATGAAATCACGTCCTGAGCTTTGAAGAACTGCAGTTTTACACAGCCAAAGCCCCCCACTTAGAGAAGCCAGAAGGAACATATTGCATCAGGGGCTGGAAGGACACATTCTGTGGAGGAGTAGATAGAAAAAGAAAAGAGAACATAGGAGTGAGAATAAGCAGACCTAGTTTCTGGTTAGGCAACTGGCCTGGTACAAAACTTGCCTCTTAGACAGAAGAAAGCCTCCTTTTTGTGCGGTCCCCTTTGAGCAAGCCCAGCAACGCACACATGAAGGAAGCACTAGCTCTCCAGGCTGGAATTGCTTACCTAGCGAAAGAGTGTTAATCCACCGGGGATTTTATGGATCTTTCTGGATAAACCTTTCAGACTGTATCTGAAGCGCAGGATACATCCCTGTGGCCTGGGATGTCACATGTGGTTTAGTGTTTACTTATTCAGTGTTCTCTGTCCTCATTTTTTCCTACCAATAGTTATTAATTTGACCAGTATTTGAAAATTCCTCTCCTAGCATGAATAGAACACCCCAAATTCTCTGCACAGGACTTACATGCATTCTAGAATATTCTCTGCACAGTGCTGAGAATTGGCAGGTACATAACGAGAAGGGGACAGTCCTCTGTGTGGAGTGTTTTGTCATTAGGGAAAACAGATTCAAGGAGAGCTTATCAGATTATCTCAGGCCTACTTGGGTAAATGATTGGCACTAATCACTGGAAAGTGTAGAGTCTTTTCACCAGGTCTTGAGAAAGAGAACTACCACCTAATTTCAAAAGACTTTATTACGAATCAGAAGAGAACATTAGGATTAGGATTTAGTAACAGGTACAAGTATTCTGGGATGAGCTCCTGATTGTTCAAGAATGTTATCAGCCAGCTGGTAAACCAGGACTCATGTGCATTTATCCACACTGATAGTGTGTAGAGCACAGCTATTCTTGTACACAAACAATTCCAATCTATTCCTCCTTTGGAGAGAGAAATCACCAGTAGTAGTTCAGCAAAGTACACCTGCATGCATATAGTTATTTGATTTTATCTATTTGTATATATATATGAGTACTTTGCTTTCATGTGGGAGTGCAGTGCCAGGAAGTCCCAGAAGACGGCATGTGATCCCCTGAAACTAGAGTATGGACACAGTTGATAGCAGCCGTGTGGATGCTGGGAATCAAACCTCAGTCCTCTGTAAGAGAAGCCAATGCTCTTAATTTCTAAGCCATATCTCCTGCCCTATGTCTATATGTTTTTAAAACCAAAATACTAGGCATCTTGTTTAGTTGGATGTCTAAACATTACACTTCCAGTCTCATTAAATAGGGTTTTTGTTTTGTTTTGTTTTGTTTTTTTTTTACAAACCAATTAGAACTAGCATTCCATTGTATCTTTTCAAACCACAAATCTTGGACTGGTAAGAAAACTCAGCTGTATACAGCACCGTGGCCCCAAGTTTGATGACCAGAATTTGATCCCCATGATGAAGGATAGAGCCAACTCTGCAATTGTCCTCTGACTTCCACATGCGCTCTGTGGCACACACACACGCACACACGCACGCACGCACGCACACCCCCCACACTACACACAATAAATAAATAACTGTAAATTAAGACACATAAAGCATGAACCCTTTGTATTATATACAACGTTTTCCTCTATGATATACCTGTCTTTGACAGATAGGTACCTGTGCCAGGTGAATATCAGCAGTCCGTTCACATTTGAAAAGGATTCACAAAACCATAATTATGCTATGAATATGTTCTCTTCTATTCCATTGAGAATGCTGACTGAAACTTTAACCAAATTGAAAGGATATCAATGTTGTCACCTTAGGCTCTAACCTATGAATCAATGTTGTTACACATTCAGCACTGTGTCAGCTTGATTTTAAGAATGGCATGCATGGTAGAGGGGAAGAGGACACTTGGATCTGACATTACACTGTCTGACTTTTGAGAACATCGGGCTGTTACCATGCCACATGACAATTACCTGAATAAAACAGCCCGACTCTTAATTTAGTTTTTAAGAGTGGGCGCGGACTCAGAAGACATCCATTCCCTGTCTTAGAACTGTCCCGTGGAACTTTTCTCCTGGACTGTGTCCTCCACTCAGGCCTCACCCACAAGTTTATCCAAAATCATTTCTCCACTTTCAATTGGGGAAGTACAAGCTTGGATCCACCCATATGTTATCAGACTTTTAAGAAATCTTTTCTTGCCTTTTCACCCTAGTCCTAGAATATCTCACACAATGGCAAACATCCTTTCTCAATCTTCAGGTCTTCAATGAAGACGCTTACCCTGCCTTGCAGCACTTTGATACGTGAATTCTCAGGCACACCCACATTCATTCTTTATCTTTTTGGATGGAGTATCAAATTAGAGTTTCCAGGAAACATCATCAGTGACCAGGTCACAAGAGCACATGGTTCAG
>NW_008355121.1:0-549 GCF_000622305.1 Nannospalax galili
ACCGCACTGGAAGGCCGAGCTCCCGGAGCTCAGGGCCCCGCAGCGCCCGCTCCCCCCAGGCCTCGCTGCCGCCGCGCGCTCCCCCGAGCCCGCGCAGGCTCCTCGGGGAGGATGCGGTGCCCGGGCCGCAGCCACGGGCGCCCGCCCGAGCCGGAGTCTGCCGCGCCGAGGCCGAGAACCACACGTCGGCCCCCTCTGGCCCCAGACGCCCAGCGTCTCGTCGCCGCCCGCGTACGCTCCGCCCCCCCGCCCCCCGTGCGGGGCGGGACGCACTGGTGGAGCTCGCTCACCGGAACCTGGGTCTGCCCCGGGAAACAGGCGCTGCTTCTTCCGAGAAGACTTTCTGGAGCGCTCGGGCGGCGCGGCGGGGTGGGGCGAGTGCGCGAGGAGGGAGCTGCAGCAGGTCAGGCCGGTTCAGCCCTCCGTGCCCTGCCCGGGAACCGCGGTGATCTGCGCGGCTCACCGCTCCCAGCTCTGCACCTCGCCGCGGGCCACCAACCGCCCCACCCTCACACAGGCGGGCGGGAGTTCGGCCACGCGCGCCGACTC
>NW_008355122.1:0-967 GCF_000622305.1 Nannospalax galili
TTGGATACATATTTGATAATACTGCATACTAATTCTTGGTGTTTGCAAAAAAATGTTATCTTAATAACTAAAGGTACTTTCCATATTTGATAAAGTGGAGGAATTTGAGAGGGGATATTTATAATGCATTATCCAGACAAGCTCAATGTAATCATTAGTTTTCTGTAAAGAGAATGGTGAGATCAAGAGAGAAAAGTAAATAAATGAAAAATATGGATGTTTTGTGACCTGAGTCTACATATTCGTACTTTTTATACTGTGAAAAAAATATGTTTACTTCAGGATTCCTTTAGATTTTTAAGGTGATGTTATAGTGTATAATTTTAATGATCAATGTAATTTGAGTTCACTGAAGCATCCACAGAGCAAATTTCAAAAGTTTAGCAAAGGTCTAGATGACACAACAATTTGATAGACACTGACTTTGACAAAGTTACTCACATTTCACATTCTAGACCTTAGACATTGGGAGCTCTCTCAGTTCACATGTTGTTTATCTCACTCATATGATGGTATCTTTACAGCTTATGGGTGATATGTGAATATAATTATATCTTCTAGGTAGCTTTCATAATGATGAAAAGTACTACATATGCTACTGAAATAGATAATCAATAATCAAACTAACTCAACTGTGAATCGTAGGAGCTACAACAACTGTTCTGCAAGTTATGCCCACTGGAGCAATAGTGTCACAAATACTATGGAAGTAATCAAGATACGTCTCAAAAGGTAGCGCCCAAAACTGATGTTGATATTATGACTAGGGGCATGTAGTTAAACAGGTCACAGGACACAGGGGAAAGACTATTAGTATTATTCTGTTAAATAGATATAGTATTAAACTGATTTCTCATGAGCTTTTGTTATACTCATAGATGAATCCATATTTCATCTCTCAGCATAAGCTTCTATGTGGCAGCAGATGGTGATTAACAGAGACTCCAAACTGGCTTATGTGCAGAGA
>NW_008355123.1:0-481 GCF_000622305.1 Nannospalax galili
CTGAACACTTCCACAATCCTTCTAAAAACATCAAGGTCAGGACTATCAAAGCAATGCCCCACTCTCTGGTACAATCCTGTGACAAAATACTTTAATATAAAATTGGGGAGAAAAAGGTTTATTTTATCTTAGTTCTTCTGGATCACAGTTCATCAGGGAGCCCAACATGGGAACTCAGACAGGAAACTGGAGGTAGAGATGAGGCACAGGCCATGGAGGAACACTGCTTACTCTCTTGCTCCCCTGGCCCCTGACCAACCTGTATTCTTATACAACATAGGCCCACCTGCCCAGGGGTGGAACCACCTCCAGTGGGTGAGACCCTGTAATCCTCCCACATCACTCAGTAATCAAGTTGATGCCCCACAAACAAGGCCACAGCCCAGTCCAAAGGAGGAAATTTCCCAATTGAGGCTCCTTCATCCCAGGCTGTCAACTGAATACTAAAGCTATCCATCACATACACATAACCTAAAAATGA
>NW_008355124.1:0-577 GCF_000622305.1 Nannospalax galili
CCAATCCTGTTGCTCCATGAACGCGGGGCTTCTTTCAGTCTTCTCACAGCTCAGTTCATTTCCTTTGTCAATGGCCTGGAACGTTCGCTGTAGGCTCTCTCGGCTCCTGAGCGCTAGCTGACTGAGTTAATAATGTCTACTGACGACACTTTCCACTAAGGTCTTTTTAAATTCGATTTACTGAGCTGCTCATTTTAAGGGTTTCTCTTCTCAGAAGCTCTTTGCTTAATTCCCTGTACAAGTCTTAGTAAAGTCACTTATTGTGTGGGGGGTGTGTGTGTGTGTGCCACGCTGCATGTGCAATGGTGCATGTGGAGGTCAGAGGACAACTTGCAGGAGTCAGTTCTCTCCACTGTGGGGTTCTGAGGATCAAACTCAGGTCCTCAGGCTTGGCTGCAAGTGCCTTTACCGGCTGAGCCATCTCACTGCCCAGACTCTTGTTCAAGTCTTGAACAGAGTTCTCAATTCCACTCATCTGTTCATTTCAATCCTCTTTGAGGTCACTGATCCTATCTCAAAACAGACGTTTGAATTCTTCAGTGTTTTAGGATCTTTGGATTAACTTACTGAAAAAGAG
>NW_008355125.1:0-301 GCF_000622305.1 Nannospalax galili
TTAAATCTAACCCTAAGCCTAACCCTTAACCTAAACCTAACACTAACCCTAGGCCTGACCCTAACTGTAACCCTCACCCTAAAGTTAACCTAGCCCTGACACCAACACTAAAGCTAGCCCTAACCCTAATCCTAACCATAATCCTAATCCTATCCCTATCCCTGAAACCTAGACCTAGCACCAAACTTAACTCTAGCACTGACCCTAGCCCAAAATCTAACCCTAACCTAGCCAAAAAGCTAACCCATGCCATAAACCATAAACTACTGCTATACCTAATGCTAAATCTAATATTAACCTT
>NW_008355126.1:0-339 GCF_000622305.1 Nannospalax galili
CAAAATGTCCTTGGGCCACTTAGCAACATACTCTGTTCCAAAGGCCAAAAAATGTCAAAACGTATTGGGAGCTCTTATCTAATCCCTAAAAGGATATTAGGGTTACTTCTTCAGAGGGCGGAATGTTAGAGTAGCAAAAAGCCACATTTAGAAAGGAAGGAAGGAAGGGAGAGAGCGAAGAAAGGAAGGAAGGAAGGAAGGAAGGAAGGAAAGGAAGGAAGAAAGGAAGGAAAGAGTACACAAAGTTGTCAGAAAAAACTAATAAGGAGATATGGGAGGTGTCGGAGGAGAGGGAGTGGGCATGGATTTGATAAAAACACCTTATATGCATGTATGAAA
>NW_008355127.1:0-465 GCF_000622305.1 Nannospalax galili
TTTTATTTTATGTGTATGAGTGTATTGCTTACATTCATGTAAGAGCGCTTGAGTTGTGCAAAGCCTGTGGAGTTCAGAGAATGTGTTGGATCGCCTGAAACTAGAGTTATGGACAGTTATTAGTTGCCATTTGGTTGCTGAGAATCGAACCCAGGCCCTCTGCAAGAGCAGCCAATACTCTTAACCACTGAGCCATCACCCCAGTCCCTTATTTACTATTTTTATTTTATATGTATGAGTGTATTTCCTGCATGTATGTAAGTCCACCTGTGTTGTGCAATGCCTGTGGAGGTCAGAGTGGGGGCATCTGATACCCTGGAACTGGAGTTGTTAGCTACCATATGGGTGCTGGGAATTAAACCCAGATTCTCTGTAAGGGCAGCTTAACTACTGAGGAGTAGCTGAAATTCCTTCTGGGAAGGGTGAATAATGCCTGGCCCTCTCCTCCCACTGTCTTTATGAAAA
>NW_008355128.1:0-523 GCF_000622305.1 Nannospalax galili
ATTAGCTATCGTATCCAGAAAATTTTCTACTGTCTCAGCCTTTAGTTTTATGCAACTTTTCTTCAACAGCTGCACCAGCGCGATATGCGCTTTCGCTTTTGAGCCGCTGGAGCCCATGCTGTAAGAGCGTTCTTTATAAAGGTTATTCTAAGTCTGACTTTGTCCCTGTCTCTGGGAACCTAACTTCGTCCCTATCTCCGGGAACTTAACTAGAGCTACCCCTTCGCCGCTATCTGCGGATCTTACCTTTAAATTTTCTTAGGCCTTGCAGAGTTCCCCATACGGGCCACCACTTGCCGTGAACCAAGACTCCGTCCAGCAGAGTCCAGGAAGAACGACACAGAGGCCAAGGTGAGGTTCAGGCTTCTTCTTCTTTATTACACACTTCCGTCCTTATATAGTTTGTTCCCAACAGCCCTCCCCCAGCCAGGAAAATCAGGGTACACACACACATGCAGCAGGCAGGCAGAGTGGGTCATGCTTGATGATGTCTCTGATCAGGCAGGCAGCACGTGATCGGGCT
>NW_008355129.1:0-377 GCF_000622305.1 Nannospalax galili
AGTATATTGCTAAGAGGTCCAAGGATATTGTGAGTTTTAGCCAAGAAACTCACTACTTTTCTTTGGGGTCTTTTTACACTAGCTGCCTAGCCAGTTCCCATCTCCTATTCTTATCACACCATCCTCTGAAGAGGTTACCCAAATTGCCAATAGGATATTGGGATGCAGATGTTCTGGCTTCTTCCGTTCTGAATAGTGACGCAAGGTGAGGCAATTGGAGTACCCCTTCAGTGGGTATATCTAAGAGACTCCCAAATTGCATAATTCTTATCTCTAGGGGGAAAAGAAATTCCTTAAATAATGAATAGGAGATGTTAAGGATAAGCAAAGGCAAGAGTAATTAGCATTACAAGTTATAGACAGGGAACTAGAAAAAA
>NW_008355130.1:0-273 GCF_000622305.1 Nannospalax galili
ACAGATGCTGAGGAATTTGATTCACCTGATGAACTAATTACCCCACCCTCATCAGACCTACCCTCCCCACCCTTGGCTGAGGCAACTAATCCCGTTGAGGAAGCTAATCCCATTCAGCAAAAAGAAGCTGATGTCCCTCAGGGCCCAATTATTGTTGCCTCTAGACCTATAACCAGACGCAAAGGTAAGCAGGCCCCTAGAGGAGAAATAGAAAGTGTGGTACATGAGGACGTGCGCTACACCACTAAAGAACTTAGTGAATTTGCTAATTCT
>NW_008355131.1:0-247 GCF_000622305.1 Nannospalax galili
GAAAATTTTTGCTAAAAGCATTTTAATGAAGATACTTGGAAATTCTAGATTTTATGTGGCAAAGCACTTTTTAAACAGAATTTACAGTTTGGGGATTAAGCAGAAGGTTATAGTTTAACCTGTTCAAAATCCAACCTCTTTTCCTGGGATTAAAAGCTTTCCTCTAAATAAAGAAATCTTTTTTAATTTTTTAATTAATTTTGTATGTATATGAGTGTTTTGCCTGAGCATATGTAAGTGCACCCAC
>NW_008355132.1:0-448 GCF_000622305.1 Nannospalax galili
AAATAATTTTTTTTAATTAATGGAAGAAATAAGTAGTTGTATACTTCTCTTCCCTCAGTTCTGAAGTTTTTAATTGTTACTTTTACATCTGTATCTTTCCTTCTCCCTAGAAACCACTGGGTAGTTTTCAGTCTTAGATTCTATTCTTTAGCTCAGTTGTCTTAATTCTGTGTTTCGTTTTGTTTTTTTGAGACAGGGTCTTGCTATGTAAATCAGGCTGGCTTTGCATTTGTGATCCTCCTGCCTCAGCCTCCTCAGTGGTGGGAATGGAGACATACATCACCATGCTTGGCTTTAACTGTATCTGCAAGCACATGCTTTTCCCCTAGCCGGGGTCTCAATTTCAAGGTCACTAGCATCCTTGTTATGTCTTGTCTTCCATGCCTATTAGTAACTCGTTTTTATATTTTTCTTTTTCATTTTTCTCCCCAGCAACTCCTTTATTATT
>NW_008355133.1:0-287 GCF_000622305.1 Nannospalax galili
GAGAAAAAATTTCTAAAAATAAGCAACCTCATTACTGCTAATGTTTTTTTTCTGTTGTTGTTTGAGACAGGGTCTCCCTGTAGCCTCAGGTGGACTGGATCTCACTATGTAGACCAGGCTGGCCTTGATCTCACAAAGATTCACCTGCCTTGACCTCCTGAGTGCTGGGATTAAAAGTGTGCACCACCACGCTTGGCCCTGCTAATGTTTTTTAAAATTATTATGTATAAGTTTCCGTATATGTGTATGCATATATGTGTAGATGTGTACAGTTGTATGAGGGTGTT
>NW_008355134.1:0-757 GCF_000622305.1 Nannospalax galili
CTGTGTTGACACATGCGATCATTGTGATGTCATTTGGGGAATGAAAGGAGATACTGAGCACCGTGTTTTCATATTGAGCATGGTGACGACACAAAGGATCATTGTAATGACACAATGATGCATTGTGATGGCACAGTGAAACATTGTGAAGACATATTGTAACATCATTATGGTACGTTGGAGCAATATAATGGCACATGGGGCCATAGTGTTGCGATGGCATATTGAAGCATATAGTGGCACATGGGGACTTAGTGTTGGCTCATTGGAGCATTGAGATGTTACAGTGGAGCTTTGTGATGTCACATTGGAGCATTGTGATGACACATGGGATCATTGTGATGTCACATTTGGGGAATGTGAGGAGACATTGAGCACCATGTTTTCATATTGAGCATTGTGTTGTCACATTGGAGCTTTGTGATGTGAAAATGGAAGATTGTGAAGTCATACTGTAACATTTTGATGGCACCATGGAGCATTGTGATGTCACATTGGGGGGGTTGAGGGAACATTGAGCACCGTGTTTGCACATTAAGCATGGTGACGACACAATGGGTCAAGTAATGACACAATTTTGCATAGTGATGTCACAATGAGCAATGTGATGTCTCAATGGAACATCATTAAGTCATATTGTAATAGCGTAATGGCATGAGAGAGCATCGAAATGTCAAAATGGAACATTTTGAAGTCATATTGCAATATCGTGTTGGCACATTCGATCATTGTAATGTCATATTGGAGCACTGTGATG
>NW_008355135.1:0-353 GCF_000622305.1 Nannospalax galili
TTGAGGAAGAATGCAGAAATGCAACAGAAGTGAAACCAAAAGCAACCAAAGAAACGGAACCTCAGGCATGCCCTGGCCAGCTTCAGGGCCTCCCCGGACCCATGAAAACAAGACCTATGGATGCCTTTTTCAGAAGGGCGGGGTGGAGTGGAGCGCACGGGGTCGGTGGTGAAAGCCGCCCTCCTGACCCGCCTTGAACTAAGGTGTGCACAATTCAGGGGCCCCCGCTGAAAGCTGGGCGCATTTAAAAAAAAGGAACCCAACGTTGGCTGTGCACTGCAACTGGCTCTGGGATGGTTGGAAAGGCCCAGTTCAGGGAAGGTGGCTGGGGGGGCCCACCCTGTATGGTTGTT
>NW_008355136.1:0-317 GCF_000622305.1 Nannospalax galili
TGTTTCTTGTGTCACCACTATGCTCACTGTGCCATAACAATGCACCAATGTATCATTACAATGCTCAAATGAGCCATCACAATGCTCCTGTATGACTTGAAAATGCTTCATTTTGACATGATAATCCTCAGTGTGCAATAGCAATGCACCAATGAATCATCACAATGCTAAATATTCCTTCACAATGCCCAAAAGAGCCATATCAATGCTACACTGTCACATAACAATGCTCAGTGTGTCCACATAGTGTTCCAGGGTGACATCAAAATGCTCAATGCGCCATCACTCTCCTCCAATGTGTTATCACAGTGCTCAAA
>NW_008355137.1:0-590 GCF_000622305.1 Nannospalax galili
CTGCCCAGCACCACATCATATAGCTCACAACCACATGTAATTTCAACTCTGGGGGATCCAATGCCCTCTTCTGGCCTCCAAGGGCACCTGAATGTATGTGGCATAGATACACACATACATGCACATAAATAAAAAATAGAAATCTTTTAAAAAAGTTTTAAACAACAACAACGAACGAACCCAAAGGACTGGAGAGATGATTCAGCAGCTAAGAGCATTTGTTGCTTTTGCAGAGGACCCAGGCTGGGCTCCTCAGCACAACACCCACATGACAGCTGACACATCTGTAACTCCAGTTCCAGGGAATCTGATGCCTTCTTCTGGCATCTTTGGGCACTGCATGCATGTGGTGCACATACTTAGATACAGACAAAACACTCATATACATAAAATAAAAATAAGTGTATGTGTTTAGAAATGAACCTAAAATATAGCTTAAATGCTGGAGAACTTGCATAATAGCTAAAAGGCCTTGGGTTCAATCTTTAGAACCATCACCAAAAAAAAAGTATCTGAAATCTACACTCATAGTTAAATTTCAGTGTGTTCCAAAACTTCTCCCTCCCTCCCTCCCTCCCTCCCTCCCTCCT
>NW_008355138.1:0-579 GCF_000622305.1 Nannospalax galili
TTAAATAGAAAATGGTAGAATGTGTAATTTAAAAAATTTTTAAGTCAATAAGAAATAATGTGGGTGGTAGAAAGAAGAAATATAAAGGATGTTAAAAGGCCTTTACTTTTCTATCCAATCTTATGAATACCACAGAATCCGTATTGTAGAGAAAACCTAGAGCTAAGGAAAAAATAAGCCACCGTTTACAAATGTCTCCCCTCAGAGGAAACATCTTGTCATTTACTATCAAAGAATGCACAGTATAAGTTAAGCACATAAGTATCGAGTTTCCACAATCACCAGTGTTTAGATGTTTCAGTTTTATTTGACATGGTAAAAACATGGAGAGAATTTGAAATTAATCTTACATGATTTGTGACGTTAACATTGTGCTATCTGTTATATTTTAAGCGAAGCTTTTGAAAATGGCAGATAATGGTGAACATTGAAGACCTTGTATTCCCAGGCCGAGTATTATGCAATAAAATAAAAGCCATTATGTTAGATATTGTAAATTAATATATTTACACACAAATGTATTTAGAGAGAAAGATAGATGATAGATAGATAGATAGATAGATAGATAGATAGATAGAT
>NW_008355139.1:0-694 GCF_000622305.1 Nannospalax galili
GAGCATCTCTCTACAGGCTTCCCAACTCAGGTATCCTTAGTCCCCCCCCCCCGCAGTTTCAGTTAGGGCTGACTGGTTGGTTGGGAGGTTTGACAGACTGGTTGGTTGCTGAGCATCAACAGTAAGGTTTGTGATGATCCTAAGCAAGCAGGTGTATCAAAGCTTTGGAAGAAGGTGTCTGATTGACATTCGGAGGACAGTCATGTGTTGCATTACCCACTTCTCCAGACCCCATGAGCAAAAATTTTAATCTGTTTTTGTCTTGCTATACAGCTCTGGGCTTGCCTTGAACTTGTGATTCTTCTACCTCAGCCTCCTGAGTGTGGGGATTAGTGATGTATGTTAACATGCCTGGTTTAATAGGCATAACCCTTTTAGAAAGAAATAAACTGGTTGAGAGTTCACTTAGTTCTTTTAGACTCTAAAATAAAAGAGATTAACTAATTTACTTTTCATTAAATTATACTTCTGTGTTTCTCAAAAACTTAATTGGCATCCATAAAATGAAGTTCTTTACCTGTTTTGTCTTATTTTCCTTTATAAAAATACAATTTCAAGATTTTCTTTGTCTCTGGTCTTGAGAAACCTGTCTATGATATATTATGGGGTAGTTCTCCTTGTGCTGTGTTTAAGACGCAGTAAGTTTTGTATCTGTGGCTTTATTGTTTTTGTAGTTTGAATAAGCTCATAATTT
>NW_008355140.1:0-435 GCF_000622305.1 Nannospalax galili
TTTCTCATTGGGCTTCTCTCAGGGACCGTTATTCTCAAGCAATCTTGCCAGTAAGGGTACCACCAATCTCTTTAACCGCCATTTTATGTAAAGTCTGGCTTTTGTATTTGTTTCTGTGGGAGAGGCAACACAATACAAACAATTCCTCCATGGCCATAACTAGAAGTCTGTGTATAGTTTATTTTCCCCTGAGGTTTCCCAACTCACACATACCAGTAATGTCATTAAGCTATAGGTAATTAAATATTAATTGAATAAACCTTCACCCTAATTAAAATATTTTTCCTTATCAATTAAGGGGTACCAATTTAAAAGTGAAATGAATTTTAAATAAGGCTACTTAGAAGTCACAATATTTTATCATCCACTTTATAGGACAAAATTTGTGTCTGTTTCAATATTCTGAACAGTAATCATAAGCTAACACTTTACTTT
>NW_008355141.1:0-335 GCF_000622305.1 Nannospalax galili
AGCAGGGTCTCAAGTTGCCAAGCGGCCTTGAATTCACTCTGTAATTCAGGCTGGCTTGAACTTGAAGTCCTCCTGCCTCAGCCTTCCAGGTAGCTAGGATTATAGGTCTGGCTGAGGAGTGTGCAGTAGTTATTATCATTGTGTATATGATGCATGTGTGTGAATGCAAGCTTATGATTACCATGGTGCATGGGTGGAGGTCAGAGGACAGCTTTCAAGAGCCCATTCTCTCCTTTTCACTGTGGATTCTGGGGATTGAACTCAGATTGTCAGGCTTGTGCAGCAAGTGTTTTTGCCTGCAGAGCCCTCTCACAGGCCACCATCTCTCTGGCCTG
>NW_008355142.1:0-275 GCF_000622305.1 Nannospalax galili
CTGGAGAGAAACCCTACAGATGTGAAGAATGTGGCAAGTCCTTTTTTCAAAAGTCAAGTCTTACAGCACATCAGCGATTACATGCTGGAGAGAAACCCTACAGATGTGAAGAATGTGGCAAGTCCTTTTGTGAAATGTCACATCTGAGAGCACATCAGCAAATACACACTGGAAAGAAACACTACAGATGTGAAGAATGTGGAAAGTCCTGTCAATACAGGTCAGAACTTAAAGCACATCAGAGAACACATACTGGAGAGAAACCCTACAGATGT
>NW_008355143.1:0-146 GCF_000622305.1 Nannospalax galili
CTATGGTCATAGTTTATTCAACTAGTTGAAGGAACAAAATATATATCTAGTCAATGTTTATCTAAGACTATTTGGTTTTTTACCCAAGCCTTATCTCATAGCACATGATAATTAAAAGTACCAGACTGGTGGAACTAACCTTATTG
>NW_008355143.1:187-861 GCF_000622305.1 Nannospalax galili
CATAAAGGACACTTTTTGCTCCTTGCCCTCCTAGGTCTACTAGTTCTGGGGGACTGTGAGCATCTCTCAAAATGTCCTAAAATGGTGGTGGGTCACCTGTCCTCTTGATCAAGGAGGCTGAGGAGACCCTACTAGCTGGACAGCTGGACTTGAACCAGTGTCCAGTCTATAAGGAGGAGGGTCAATACAGAGGAATAATTTGCTCCATGCTTCCTAGCGTAGTCAGCCATGGTCAAGCAGAACCTTTGACTTATCTTCACATAGATGGAACTGGTAAAAGAAAGGAGCCAGGAGCTCCTCCCAAGCCCATGTGATGCCTTAGGAACAAATCCTCAATTGACCTTAATTGTAACAATAAATTGATTTATTTGGGCCAACTATATGGTCTTAAACATGCAAAAGGAAAGTATAACCAAAGAGTAAGTCATCAGTATATTTTTTTAAGAGTTCAAGGAATTACACTTCCCAGACATTAAGCTTAAGTGTATCTAAAAAGTTATTTAGACAATTATTTCTCATTGAGGATTTTGTTACTAACCTAACTCCAGTTCCAGGAGTCTCAACTGCCTCTTCTGACCTTCACAGACATTATAAAACACAGATGCATTTATATGTGTGCAGGAATTATACTCAAACACATAAAATAAAAGTAATAAATATTTTAAAAATAAAAT
>NW_008355144.1:0-310 GCF_000622305.1 Nannospalax galili
GCTGCAGAAAAGCCAGACAGCCCAGACCTCCTGAGGATGTCTCTCTACTGTTCCTGCTCCCATTATCAACTAGCCACATCCAAGCTGAAACCGCTTCTTTTTTCTGTTCAAGCAAAAGGCTCCAGGAAAAGGGTCCGAGGACACCCTAGCTCAGACTCCACAGCTGTGTGTGCTCTCTTCAGTCCAGACCTATAAAATCCACAAGCGTTCACTCCGGCTTTCACACATCCTGTATTCCCACAAAGAGGAATAAATGCCATTCAGTCTGATGAAAGGTCTGACTCTGATCACTTATCTAAACTTTATTCTT
>NW_008355145.1:0-329 GCF_000622305.1 Nannospalax galili
AGCTTTTATTCCAGTAAAAGGGATACATAAACCATAATACATTTTATAAAATGGTGTTTTGCTAGTAAGAAGGTGAATAGTATTGTGGAAAAAAGAAAAAATGAAGAAGAACAGGAGGAGATGAATGGGACAGAACTGAAATCTCACAGAGGCTGGTAAGGGCAGGTTTACCGAGCAGACATCGAGGACAGAGTGAAGGAGTGAGTCGTGGAGCTCCCAAGAAGCTGAGGAAGGAGCATTCCCAGAGAGAAGAGCAGCCAGCGCAAATGATGTAAGGTCAAAGCATGTCTATTGAATAAAGGAATAGCTAGAAGACCAGTTTGTCCGTG
>NW_008355146.1:0-493 GCF_000622305.1 Nannospalax galili
TCTAAAGGCATGGGAACCACCAAAACTAAACCAAGAAAAGATTAATAGCTTTAATAGACCCATATCACAAAAAGAAATTTCATCAGTAATACAAAATCTCACAACTAAAAAAAGCCCAGGACAAGATGGATTTACAGCAGAATTCTATCAGATATTTAAAGAAGATCTTCATCCAATACTACTTAATTTACTCAAAAAAATAGAAATGAAGGAGAACTTCCAAATTCCTTCTATGAAGCCAGCATCATTCTAAAATCCATACTGGGTAGGTAAGGATACAACCAAAAAAGAAAACTATAGACCCATATCCTTAATGAACATAGATGCAAAAATTCTCAATAAAATACTTGCAAACCGCATACAGACACATATCAAAAGGATCATACACCATGATCAAGTTGGCTTTATTCCAGAGGTGCCGGGAATGTTCAATATACGTAAATCAATAAATGTCATAAATCACATAAGTGGGCTCAATGACAAGAACCACATG
>NW_008355147.1:0-1217 GCF_000622305.1 Nannospalax galili
CCTCCCTCCCTCCCTCCCTAGTCACAGTGCCCACATTATCCCCACCGTCCCCCCAATACCTCCTACCCCCTCCATCTTTCCTCTCCTGACTTCCCCCCTCCCCACACCATGGTCCCTGCATGTCCCTCTCTCCTCTCCTCCCTGCTGGTTACTCCCACTTTTTCGACCTCCCTCAGGTAACATCTGCTCCCTCCTGTCCCCCTTTCAGGTTGTTCCTTCTCCTTTCCCTGGCACCTGGTGTTACATCAGAATCTATATACTCACATATAAGGGATCAATGCTACAATCTGCAAACAAAGGAGAACATACGTCACTTGCTATTCTGCATTTTTGTTACTTCACTTAATATAACACCCTCTAGCTCCATCCATTTACCTGCAAATTTCATAATTTCATCTTTCCTTAATGCTGAGAACTCCATTGAGTAGATATACCATATTTTCATTAACCATTCGTCAGTTGAAGGACATTTAGGTTGTTTCCGTTTCTTAGCTATTGTGAAGAGAGCAGCAACAAACATGGATGTACAGGTATCTCTACAGTACGATGAGTCCTTTGGGTATATGCCAGGGAGTGGTATCACTGGATCATATGGTAGACTCATTTTCAGTTTTTTGAGGGTTTCTCCATACTGCTTTCCATAGTGGTTGCACGAGTTTGCGTTCCCACCACCAGTGAATGAGCGTCCCTCTTTCTTCACATCCTCTCCAGCATTTGGAGTCTTCTGTTCTCTTGATCTTTGTCATTTTGACTCAGGTAAGATGGAATCTTAAAATGTTTTTATCTGCTTCTCTCTAATGTCTAAGTATGTTGAGCACTCTTTTTTAACTTTTATAAAAACTTTATTAAGACTTTCATACATGCATATAAGGTGTTTTCATGCCCACTCCCTCCCCTCCAACTCCTCCCACATCTCCCCATCACATTTTTCTGTTAACTTCATGTACTCTTTCTTCTTCTTTGATTTATTTATTTATTTCTTATGGGGCTTTTGTCTATTCTAACATTCCCTCCCTCTGAAGAGGTAACATTAAAATCTATTAAGGATTAGATACAAGCTCCCAAACACTTTTGACATTTCTGCCCTTTGGAACAGAGGATGTTGAGCACCTTCTGAGGAGTTTCTCAGACATGTTTATTTCTCATTTGAGAGCTTTCTGCTTAGCTCTATCGCCCATCTTTCCATTTGTTCATTTTCTTTATTTCTTTGTTTTTTG
>NW_008355148.1:0-342 GCF_000622305.1 Nannospalax galili
TACTCACTGTAATGAATCAACAAAAGTGTACGTAATTGATTTATGTCAATCAAAACACAAAGAAAAACAAAACTGGAGAGTCTGGGGTCATGCTAAGAAACAGGTACCATACCTCTTAGGGGAGAAACAGGTACCTATGCCTCTTAGGGGAGACTTCAAGGGTCTAATCTACAGGACTCAATACCAAGATTCTTTCACATGTTAACAGCAAGATTTTGGCAGTAATTCTCTGAATTTCTACCAGCTGATGTTCACTTTTGATGCTGTCTTTTTGATAGATGGCTGTTAATATTTATTCCTCTCCCATCATTCCGAAGCTGTGAGCTTGTCTATCTCCATCCA
>NW_008355149.1:0-962 GCF_000622305.1 Nannospalax galili
GCAAATAAGCTCTCTACTGATTAAGCCATCTTCCATTGCCCACCTCCACCCCCATCTCCCAGTGTGCTTTTTATTACTATAGTGCCTTGAGGGTTTACAGAATTTCTAAACCAATTAAACAAGGAACAGATTCCCTTTCAATGAATAGTCAAATATGAATCCAAGAAATCAGTAACATTGTAACTCTGCCATATACCTGAGGATAGGGAATAAAATGAATATTAAAAAATAAATAGTCTCTGGTTCTCACTATCTTTCTGACCCATCTTCCAGAATTATCCCTGAGTTTTGGGAAGCAGAAGTTTGAAATAAGTGTCATATCCAGGGAGGAACACTCTACAGCCCCTTGCTCTCTGTAAATTGGCCAGTTGTCTGTTTTCATGTTAATTGACATCTGCTACTTAAGGAAAGTTCTGTAGTGAGAGTTGAAAGATGAATTCATCTTATGTGTAGAGGTTGCAATGAAGATGTGTCACTTAGGGCTAAGCATCTCACAGACTTTTATTCTCAGAATCCCACCCAACCTCAAACCAGCCAAAAATTCCAGCATAGACATGGGAAATTGATTAATAAATTCCAACCCAACCTAAGAAACTTTTGGCAACTAACGACTGCTGGGAGGGAGAGAGACAAGAGTCTTACAGGATAGGACTCTAGGTAGGATGACCAGTCTCAAGGGGGAGAGACAGAGTCTTATAGGATCAGACTCTTGGTAGGATGACCAGGCTCTAGTGGATGGAGCCACTCTGAAGGACATGTGGAGACACAAATCAGGATCTATAGTCCATATTGTATACATACTGGTATATTTTGAGTTGGGTGGCAGTTGGGTTCAGGTGTAGTTGGGGAAGGGATCTAAATACCATCAAATTACACTGTATAAAAATTGCAAAAATTTAATAAAAATTTTAAAATGAAATAAATGTCCAATATTTACATGTAGGGTAGTTACTCTTAATATT
>NW_008355150.1:0-518 GCF_000622305.1 Nannospalax galili
TATTTTACATTGAAAATGTGTTGTATTTTAAGAGAGCATTCAAAGGACTTACATAATAAGTTCTATATTATATATATGAACACATTAGCATGACATTTTTATGATCATTTCTTATTCTTTCTAAATGTTACAGTATACCCATGCATATATTTGTTTACATATGTAGGTATACATTATAAGACAGGACCCACATATGAAGAAGAACACCACTTTCTGAGAGTGGGTGACCTTGATTCATATTATACACACTAGGCCCATTAATTTTCCTGGAAATTTTGTGATTCAAATTTCATTAGAGCTCAATAATATCCCCTTCTATCTGTATGCCAAATTTTAATTATTCACTCAACTGTTAACAGACAACTATGCTGGTTCCATTTCATTGGATGTTGGTGAATGTTGGTGGATAGGACAGCAATAGGCATGGGGGCACAAATACCTTTAGGTAAGGTATGCAGTCTTCTGGGTATATAACCAGAGCTGAAATATCTGGTTGTGTGGCAGTTATATTTTGAATA
>NW_008355151.1:0-418 GCF_000622305.1 Nannospalax galili
GGCTCAATGTGGTGGGCCCACATCTCTCAGTAACTTGACAGGAGACTATCAGCACATCTCAAGAATTCATGGGATGGTGTATGCACCGGCTCCATATAGTGTTTGGAATTTGACAGAAGGAACAAAACAGTCTTTTCCTAATAAACTGCATCAACACAGAACCAGGATGAGGGATGTCTTACACACAGCCTTGGGAAAAGTAGGCCACATTCCTCAACCGGCTTCTTATGAGATAAATGAGTGTTTCCACATTTACTGAATTTAGACTACGGCTCTTGCTTAACACCCACATTGCATTTTTTTACATACTGCCTTGTTTCCTTGGAAAATAATACATTGACACTTCACTATAGCAGAGAAAATACTTTCTGAATCTAGGGCTAAAAAATATTTTCACCACAGATCTTAGTGCCATATA
>NW_008355152.1:0-5191 GCF_000622305.1 Nannospalax galili
GCACTGTATACATTGAGTAATCTCTTCAGCACCCAAGATTATATTTGGTACTGTAGATTGCTTAAGATTTGTAGCCACATGTATGGAAAAAAAAAGAAAAGAAAAGAAATGTTTTTGAAAATGCTGATTTACCACTATAGGATATGAAATTACAATAGTTATGAACCTTTCTTATAAAATAAAATGCAAGGATATGTAGATTTAAATGGAAATATTAAAAAATAAAAAAATAATAAAATAATTTTTACTAGTTTTATACATTTGAAAAACATTGGGAAGATGAAATATCATTACTATGAGAAGTCCTCACAATTCTCAGCCCTCTGCTGACTTAAGATCTTCATCCTGCCCAGGCACCTGATACTGCAGAGGCACTTGATGAATATTTGGCTAATGGAATAATAAAATCATGTGAGATGTAATAAAGAGAACTGTCAGGCCTCACTCACTGACCCATCTAATGGCTTGGCCTTTTGGAAATCCACCCTAACCAAACAGATCAGACAATTGAACACTTTATACATATTAATTCACCAAACCAATTGTGTGGAATTATGAAAAAAATAACTTCAGTTTCCATCTAGGTTTACAAGTGTAAAAAGATAAACTGAGAAAAATAAAAAAGCAAAGTTCTTAAATGTATTTCAGTATGAATTACATTTAATAAATTTCATTGGAGATGATTATTATGGATAAACTATAGACATGTAAACAGTAAAGTTACAGAATTTATGATACCTTGAAAAACGTTTATATAGAGACATGCAATTTGAAATCAATATTTGAATGTGATTGATTAGAATGAGTAATTCATCTTATTTAGTGTATGGAACTGTAGGAAATTGTGTCAGAATTGATTTTTATTCATGTAATATTATCTTTGCTTGACATTTCAAAGTATGTGGTTTAATTGTTACTGTGTTCAAGCATGTGATTTTATGCCGACACACAATGTCTGTTAGGAGATATTGGACTTAAGACACTAGATTATAAATTTAACTACCATTAAATTGAAAGAACAAAAATAGTTTCAAGTATTTGAATAAAAACAGAAAATGTTGAATCTTGCTATAATTTGTCATTTTTAGATTTTCAAGGGGCATTTAATATCCTGGCATGAGTGATGTGAAATATAAAATACTCAACGCACATCTCAATTGCATACCCTGCATAAAAATCAGGTGCATTTAGGGTGAAACATTTTCAAATTCATAATAGGAAGGTACCTCTTTAATTAAGATCTCAAGTACATTGTTCCTTTAGCTGTTAACGATGAAGGATGCTTTGTCTGTATCATAGTGTAACTTGTTTCCTTAAGATATTTGTTGGAAACCTGGAGAATTCCAATCCAGCCAAGACAAAAAGGTTGTGGAGGTCAACCCATGGACCAACCTCATTTCTACCTGAACTCAGAATTGAAAACCAGTATTATTTCTCTTGGATCAGAGGCAAATTTTACTACCTATTTTGTAGGAGGGGAAGTGCTATAATAAAAAGGGATGGATATGTAGAGGAAGTGCCAGGCTTAAGCACAAGCTGCACTAAGAGAACACAGCTTCTGCTTTGAGAGCACAGCCTGCAGGCTTCCACAAAATAGCCAACCTGCGATCTGCCCCGATGAGGGGATCTATCAGAAGCAACACACCAACTTATGGGACACTGGGGGCAGGGGGAGAGATATATAAGGCTTGCACTTCCCAGCCATAAACGAGTCTGCATCACTTCCCTTAGTGCCTGCTCTCATCTGGCTCCCGGAGTCTGTGTGTTGATTCTGCCACCCCTACCTTGGCCAGAACCCTGTTGCTTGCAGTCCCTCGTGGGCTGGATCCTCAAGGAAACCTGCAACACTATTTTTGCTGAAAAGAACAAACACTTTTTAAAAGGTACTCTTTGGATTATTCCTTATGTAAGAACAGACTGGATCACTTTCAGCAGCACTGTTGCTAGACACGTACTAGGGTTGTTTAGTGGACATTTTGCCTATCCTAAATAGTCACACTGTATAGTGAAAATAAATTTAATTTATTGATCTCAATTTCATGGATCAAGATAAAACTATGTATTGATTTATTGTTTTCCTTGAAGTCAGGCATTAGAGAATCAGTTACTCTTAAATAATTTAAAGTTTCCCACTGGCACCTCAGAAATGCAATATTGAGCACATGGTGGTTCTTCACTTTTGGTGCACAGAACAGTAGAAGCAGCAGGGCCTGGGCGTCTGGAAGGCAGGCAACTTCCTGATGTCACTGAGATCTCTATGTGAGAATCATAGAGTGTGTGGCTCAGGATCCAAGTGATGAGTAGCTCCCCATGTACTCTCCAGATATGCTAAGTTGAGAAAAGCTAAGCTGGAGAAAAATAATCCCTAGCTAAGTCCCTCACCCAAAGAGTGGAAATTTTAATGACTTTAAGTCCCAGGTGACAAAGAGTGAAAGGAAATGAGGTGTTTGCATCATTAGGTTCAGCCTTCCATTGAAATTATTCCAACCCCATGTTTTAGAGAAAAAAAAGAAAAACCAAAGTCAATCTTTCCCCAGGGAACTAATACAGATTCAAAATCTGCAATCATGAAAGTAAACTGTCACATGTTGTCCAGCACCTTGAAGAGCTACCCAAACACCAAGACACCCTAGGGTAAGTTTTCCACTCTTGGATAAGGAATGGAAATCTCATGGAAATTCAGATAACACTTTATAGATTGCAAATTTAATTTCTAATGGCCAAGACGCAAGTCCAGCTGGAAGGACATTGAATTCACACGTAAGACCTGGATGAATAAAGTCTATTTACTTAATTCATACGTGCACATTATCAAAGGGGAATGTTCTCAGAGAAGAAGTGAATTGGAAAAAAGGGAATGTCTTACTTGTGCATGTATGAAAAGTCTCTGTTAAACACCCATTAAAATGCTCACTGATGCAAAACAAAAACTGAGACTATGTGGTTGGGAAAATGTGGCAATCCTCCCATGGTTCCAAAGACATTCACATTTCTAGATTTGAAATGAGAGGAGTCAAATGAATCCAAATAACTCATATCTCAGTTCTCTTACTTCAGTATTCTGAAGCTTAGTATTTCCTGTACAAATGGAGAATCAAGTGGTGAGCACCAAGCTGTGAAACTGCCTGTGACTGGAAAACTCTTCAAGGATGGAATCTAAGATGGTGTTTGTCTCATAAAATTGATCACAAAATGTTACTTGGTTTGGTGGCCACTGCTCTGTTATAACTATGTGGGGAGATTTTGAAAGTTAAATTATTGAATAGCCAAATCAAACATTAAGTATGCACAGTAATGTCAAAGGAAAATGGGGAATTACCAAGCAGAAATTAGGGGAAAATTGTCAAGACCGTAGTTC
Source organism: Nannospalax galili (assembly GCF_000622305.1). NCBI lineage: Eukaryota > Metazoa > Chordata > Mammalia > Rodentia > Spalacidae > Nannospalax > Nannospalax galili. Next base: position 3,359 of record NW_008355152.1, read on the forward strand.
TGATCTCCAGTTAGTCCTGTTTCCATTATGTGGTTTGAGATTTTGAAGAAACTATGTGGGGAGATTTTGAAAGTTAAATTATTGAATAGCCAAATCAAACATTAAGTATGCACAGTAATGTCAAAGGAAAATGGGGAATTACCAAGCAGAAATTAGGGGAAAATTGTCAAGACCGTAGTTCTGATCTCCAGTTAGTCCTGTTTCCATTATGCGGTTTGAGATTTTGAAGAAATCAATAACTTTGTGTTAATTCTCAAAGTATTAAATGTGTAACTTCAAGACTGTAAGAATCAAGAGGTGTGTTTCAGTGGGGTTGCTTTAATCAAATTCCAATAAGGAGTTTCCTTATTAGCACATCCCTTCTCCCTGACTTCCTCACAGCCTCCCACTATGAGCTCAAGCTGTTCCAGTTCCTGACATAACATCAGAGAGCTGAGGTAACAGGCTTCTTACAGCATGCCTGGCAGTAATAGCGAATTGGATTCAAACCAAGTTGAATGGACTCTGTGGGGAAAGAGAGGAAGGAAAGGTAAGAGTCAAATGTCTATATTAATGCTTACAAAATGAAGTTGTGAGCAAAGTCGGTACCTTCTCCAGGAGAAACTGTAATTACCTGTCTCAAAAGAACAAGTGTGGGGCAGAGTGCTAGCTTCAAGGCTGAGTATTCTTCCAGACATCATTAAGTGGATGAATCACTGAGACATGGGAAAACAGAGAGTAGATATGGAAGGCTCTAGAATAAACACCCCAAAGATTTTAGATCACTTTTTACAGTTGCTACCAAATCTCACAGACAAGAATACACACAGGAAGATAAGAGTCCTCAGTGGCCGGTCCTCAACCCTCCAATGCAAAGGTGTATTTGCATAAAAGAGAATGATTGGTTAACTCAATCCCACAAAGATCAAACAGTAGGCTATGAATATGCCTGGGTTCTCTATTATCATAAAAGTGCATCACTGCACAGCTCCAGCTTATCTGAAATTATACACTGAGGGTTTCAATGTTGCCCTTCCTCATGTAAAACCACTTTTTCTTCTCTAGCCACTGTCTGTTCATGCAGGGAGTGATCAGGAACTGTTTCAAAGACACAATGAAAAAAATGATAGGAAGAGCAGTCAAGTGCAGTGAAGAATCCCATAGACACTCCAAACAATTGATGACACTGTGGTAAAGAAATGAGAAAATATGTGTAGAGTCATGGTAGGGGATGATCAGCAACCATGGTTCTGCTCTTTATTTTCCTTATGGGTCAATGATATATGATAGCATTTTGAGGAGCCATAAAAAGACACATCTAGGCTGAATAATAAAGGAGTGTCTCACTGTAATGCATAGTCAGGTATCACTTCCCACAAGGAAGGACACCTCATGATCCAAAGTCATATTCTCACTACAGGGTCATCCATATGATACTGAAGTGTAGTACACAACACAAATGTGTCCTCCACACAGATAAGCATCCCTTAATGAAACTGTTACCAGTAAGTAAATTTTTTGTACTGAGTTTAAATCAGAGAAGTGAGCATTTCTGTGGAAAAGAAATAGTGACTTGGTCGGAGGAAAATATTAGGGACTTGGATTTTGTTTTTTTTTCATGACAGTGCCAAAAACTGAACCATACTGGGATTCACCTGTAACTCTTGGTTTCCTAGAACTATCTGAAAACTCTGTGTTAAAGAAATATATGTTTGGCCGGACATGGTGGCACATGCCTTTAATCTCAGCACTCAGGAGACCAGGCAGGCAGATCTCTGTGAGTTTGAGGCCAACCTGGTCTCTATAGTGAGTCCAGGACAGCTGGAGCTATAGGGAGATCCTGTCTCAAAAAAA
>NW_008355153.1:0-754 GCF_000622305.1 Nannospalax galili
AAAAATCTTCCATGACACAAAGCGACTGAAAGAATTCATAGCCAACAAATGAGACCTTCAGAGAATACACAAAGCAATACAAAGGACTGAAGAAAAAAAATGACTATACCTGAGAGGCCAAAAAAAAAACAACTAAAGGAAGGTTTAAGTTTGGAAAGACAAAAATCAGGCCTAGAATACAAACAGAAATTAAAATGATGGCAACCATACAAATCTTTCAATAATTTTTTTAAATATGGATTGACCTCTGAAGTCAAAAGACACAGGATAGTGGAATAGATTAAGAAGAAATCCATCATTTTTTGTCTGTAAGAAAGTCACCTTCAAGGATAGGCATTATCTTAATGTGAACAAATGGGAAAAATTTATTCCAAGCAAACTGCACTAAGAAATAGGCAGTGGTTGCAATTCCAATACATGAAAAGCAAAGTAAACTTCAGACTAAAATTAATCAGAAGAAATAAAAACAGTCACTTCATTCTGCTCAAAGGAGCAATGGACCAAGAAGATATTACAGTCTTGAACATATATGCACCAAAATCTGGTACATCTAATTTCATAGAAACAGTAGTACATGATTTTAAAACATAGATTAACCCCAAATCAATAATAGAAGTGTTCTTCAACCCCAAAGTAGCTACAATATACAGATGAACCAGACAAAGAATAGACATCTGAATTAAATGATACCAACATGAAATGAACATAAATGACACCGACCAAATATTTGACTCAATCACCAAAGAATACACTT
>NW_008355154.1:0-999 GCF_000622305.1 Nannospalax galili
AAAGCATACACAGCATTGTATATCTTGTAGCTTTCATCGCTCATGGCCAGTTTAAAATTCTGCCACATTAACGATTCAAATGAGGTACAGGATGAGCAATTCTTCAGTGTCTTGAAGTTACTGGATTCCACTGAAAAATTAAAGTCTATTCACCCAATTCTTGTCAGAGTAATTTCTTCAGAGTATTCAGAAAGTCTCAATGTCTGGATAAAAGTTTTAAAACCAGAAATTTCACCATGGTCATGTGAAAATATGAATGTCCCAGGGAATGAGTTAAGGTTGAAATCTCTCTGATACATGATATTATCCCATTCTGAGGGGAATAACCAGATTCGCCTTATGCCTATATATTTCCACCATCTATAGTTTTCGACTACAGTAGAGTTCACATTAGCATAGATGACAAGAATATGTGCTGATGATTCCATGACTTGTTTATAATATATTTGAGCTCTCATCATGTATAAACATGTACTTAGAAGAATCATGCTTACAAAGGCTAAGCAGACTGTTTTCTTTCATCTGTCCCCTAAAGTCTGAGAGAAATTAAACACTTTGGTTATCATCTGAGACAACCAGTTTCACCCAGTTCCAGCTGAAATGAACCAAAGCAGAGGCCAGAGATGTGCCTTTCTGTCCATTTGTATGACTTATGATGCTTATTTTCTTACATATATTGAATGATCTCTGCATCTCTGGAATAAATCTGACTTGATCATGGTGGATGATCTTTCAGATATGTGTCTGTATGCAGTTTGCAAGTATTTTATTGAGAAAGTCTGCATCTTTGTTCATTAATGATATGGGTCTATAGTTTTGTTTTTTGGTTGTATCTTTACCTGGTTTTGGTTTTAGAGTGATGCTGGCTTCATAAAAGGAATTTGGAAGGGTTCCCTCCATTTCTACTTTTCTGAATAAATAAAGTAGTATTGGATATAGATCTTTTTATAATGTCTGGTAGAATTCTGCTGTAAATCCATCTGGTCCTGGGCTTTTTTT
>NW_008355155.1:0-375 GCF_000622305.1 Nannospalax galili
AAAAATTATCCTGATCCTGCCCTCCGTGCCTTGACTCCCCCAGCCTCACTCGTCCTCCCATCTCCCCTGCCAGTCTCTCCTCCTAGCCTGGGTCCTGTTCCATTTCTTGTTTTGGCGCCCCAGACACCTGGGGAACCAGCACTGCTTCTTCCTCATCCTGTGCATCCAAATCAACTCAGGTCCTTCTCAGGTCCCCAGTAGCACAGCTTCTGGGCTTGGCCCCGCCCTCACCTCCCTCGGCTTTCCTGGGCCTGCAGGACCCACAGGCCCCTCTCCGACCGCCGGCCTCTCTCTCCGGGGTAAGTTGATCATGCCCTCCGTGCCTTGATTCCCCCATCCACACTCACCCTCCCATCTCCCTTGCAGGCCTCTCCT
>NW_008355156.1:0-558 GCF_000622305.1 Nannospalax galili
GGCTGTTTGCTATAAGGTAAACACATCCACTGAAAGTCAATTAGAAAAAAAATGAGCATTTAGGGGGCCCAGGTAGTCCAATGGAATTTAGATCCCAACCCTGCGTCATGCACCTCTCTACGATCACGGAAGTTTTAAACAGTCAGCCATGTAGAATATTTAACATTAGTTGCAGATTTTTTCTGGGAATTGCAGTTCCCTTCCGCCCCTTTCCAGCAGTCAGTGTGGAAGGCTGAAGCTTACTTATCACTGAACTATCCCTCCGTTTTTACTGTACGCTGGTTTTGCTGTATAACCACTTCAGTGGATACTCTTTGCCCAGGTTAAATGTCTTGTATTATCTATGATCAAGCAGGCTGTGTGGTGTCCGTATAAAATATGGAATCAGGGATACACCTGTTTCCACCTGCATGATGCAGGGATTACAGGTCAGCACCACTATGCTGGTCTCTCCTTTTTTTAAAAACAGGAATTCTCGGGATCAAACCCAAGTCTTTATGTTTGCAAGGCAAGGACTTTTTGAGAGCATGAAATATTTTAACACTGTTTCATTTCATT
>NW_008355156.1:1197-35509 GCF_000622305.1 Nannospalax galili
TCGTGTTCTATAGCATCAATGACAAATACCAAACTCTGTGATCTGTCTTTCCTGTTTTCTTTTAATTTTCCGTATAAAATATGGAATCAGGGATACACCTGTTTCCACCTGCATGATGCAGGGATTACAGGTCAGCACCACTATGCTGGTCTCTCCTTTTTTTAAAAACAGGAATTCTCGGGATCAAACCCAAGTCTTTATGTTTGCAAGGCAAGGACTTTTTGAGAGCATGAAATATTTTAACACTGTTTCATTTCATTTGGTTGAATGGTTGGTTGGTTATAGCACAGCCTGGAACTTGTGATCCTCCTGCCTCAGCCTCTGAAGGACTGAGATTATAGGATTGTGCCTCTATACCCAGTTAAATATGTGTTGTTGTTGTTTGTGTTGTTTTAGCATTTTATATGCTTATTTATCAATTTATAAGAATAATTGATATGTAAGGGTTGGGAGTCTTGGGATGGGGAAGGCAGCACTCCATCTGGGGCAGCTCAGTATGAAGTGGATGCTGGCTTTGAATTCACAGGTGGGCATGTTTCAGTTGGAGAATACATGGACATCCGGAAAGTTGTAACTGGCCACGGAGAGGGAGGCTTAGTGTGAGGGGAGACAGAATGCAGATATGCAAGGAGAAAGGGGAACATTAAACAGGAATGGTTAGATATGGTGGGGAATTGGAGGGCAGAGCAGAGGACACTGCAATGGGAAACGATAATGAGCACTAAAGGTCTTTCGGAAAAGCTGTATAGAAAGATAGCACTATAGAAAGCTTCTTAAAGTATATGTACATGGAGAATTAAAAGAGATTCAGAGGATTTCCCCTATAATAGGAGGATAGTGCCCTTATCAAACAATGTGTGCTAGCAAACCAAAAGGCCAATGCCAGGCATAGACTCCTTATGGAGCTGTTGATCAGGGGTCCTATGAACCCTCTGTGAAAGAGAAGTTCCCCAAAAGAGCTCCTGAACCTTGGACTGAACATCCTGCAAGGCTGACCAACTGGTTATCACTCCAGAGACTGTGGAGAGTTTGGGGACTAACAGATAAAAAATCTTTTAGAATGTATTAACAGCAGACCACCAGGTCTCCAAAAGCTAAGTATGTCATCAGATAACCTCTGAGACCTGTAGTAAGAACCCTCCCGCCTTCCTGTGACCCGCCTACTGAATGTATCCACCAACGTATTCGAAAGGTGTCTTGATTCATGACTTCTCTTAATTGTAAGGCAACTGTTACCACATTGGAACATGGAATTTGGGGTGACCCGAATCTGTGTTTCCAGGCCATAATCCCTCGCATTTAGCTCCGGAATAAACTATGTCTTATTTCCTTTGAGGTGAGAGTAACGCTTTTCTTAATACCTCAGTATAGGTCATTGCTGTTCCTCTTGATTTCCCACTAGGATGTCAGTTATAGAAACAATGAGGAACAATCAAGCCAGAACGCATATCAAGGCTGACTCTCTACAGGCTAGCTTTCACAGTGCCAGAAGCTGTTATGCCCGTTAGCTCAAAAGGAAAGGGACTGTCAACCTTGTCCAGCTGTGAATCCCGTGAGCTCCGACAACTCCTTGACTGACAAGATATGCCCACTGTTACAACATCTGCGTGGATATTATGGGATTAACTAAGTACCCTCTGATTGGCTTTAAGTTCTGGAACACACCGTGGAACCCATACCTGGCTCCATCAGGTCTAGCAACCTGTGGCTAGACAGGTCCCAGGCCATCGGCCTATTTCTTTTCTGTAAAATAGACATAGTATTCAACTGACTCCTAATGACTTACTCTTATACCCATTGATTAGTGCATCTTTCAACTCTCAGCACGCAAGCTTCCTCAGGAAGCAGACAGTGGTTCACAAGGAGACACAAAACTGGCCAATGCGAAGAAAATGAAAACCTGGACAGTGTTTACCCTTCATCAGGACATTCAAGTCAAACCTCTGCCTCCCAAGGCTTGGGGATCAGTGTGGAGCAGGGGGTTAAAAGATTGTAAGAGCCAGAAGTAATGGATGATCAAAGGGAAACAGTTTTCCACACAGCTGGCAATTTACTCATATGAACTCATAGCAGTGATGACAACTTCAAACCAGACAAAATCCCAGCCTAGAAGTGCACAAGTGTGTAGGGAGCATCAGCCCTATCTGAGGAAGTATTGGCAGCAGATAGTTAATGGGAGAGGGAGAGTTCATTTTCTTTAAGGGTGTGATATTGGGCAAGTTAAGCACACTCCAATGAATGGGCCCACACTCACAACCATGTATATAAAACAGAGTATCTGAAATCAGGTGGGGGGTATTAAGTGGCAGGTGCAGTAAGGAAAGGGGACCTAAAAATGACCAAAATATACTATATGAAATTCACAAAAATTCAATGAAAATAATAATTGAAGTATTAAGAGTTTTTACTGTGGGCTGGAGAGGTGGCTCAGCTTTTAGGAGCATGTTCTGTTTCTGCAGAGGACCCAAGTGCAGTTCCTATTGCCCATGTTGGGCAGCTCATAACCACCTGTAACTAGAGTTTCTGAAGGCCTGAAGAAGGTACTAGATGTAGAACTGCACACCCTGACATGGACCTATCCATATGCACATAACAACAAATAAGGATTTTCACCATTTGTCTTCAATTGATGTGATTATCACTGTTTTTCCGTTGTCCTTTAATAGAAAAATTGTAAGCACATTGCTAACCTTAAGTGCCACTGATACAAAAGCCATTTCCTAGCCCATTAGCGTAACCCTTCGATGCATTCTCCTTTGATTGTTTAACTGCATCATTCGTTATGCAAATAATGTGTCATCTGATGTAGAGTTCTCCCTTTCTTTCCTTCATGGATTAGAAGAAAACACTGCCTTTCTATTTTAAAAGTTTGCAAACTTTCACACATCCGAACATCCGCAGGTCTCGAATGCCCGTTTCTAGGTTTATTATTTTCCTGACTAAAGATTCTTTTTGTTACATGAATTTTTTTGGGGGGAGGGGCTTGGTTCTTATAACCGAAGACAATCTGTAATCATCATTTAAACTTTTAAAGGGCTAATACATTTGTCTTTATCCTTACATGAATTTTGTTTCAGGAACTCTGGTTAAGGTAATGTCTAGGGAGCTCAGAAAATTGTATTTAAGTATGCTTTTTCTTTTTTTAAGCAATGGAGAGAGCCCACGGTCTTGTTTTTGCCCAGGGCTTGTCTTTGCTGGTCTGCTAATGGTTTGCCTTGAACTCTCTCAGGAAGGAAGGACCAGCCAATTGTGCAGAGGAGTCCTGAGATACAAAGGGCTCACCCTGGCCTTTTAGAGCCGTGAATCTTTTGTTCAGAAAGGAAATTTTTCATTCCTCATGCTGTGGAGACTTGCTTTCAGGAATTTGTTTGTCTCTGGGCAAGTCTTTTTGATGCAGAAGTTCTTCAAGGCTTATGTAAGTTTCATAAAGTTTTCCTCCCCTCTGCTTGTGTGGGTTCTAATATGGAGTTACTTCTTAGACAATTTGAACCTGCTATAGACCCAAGTTTCTCCACCTTTTCCACATCCTTAATCATATTAAGATTATATTAAGCAGTAAGGTCTAGGAAAAGACGTTGGGTCAAGGGAACAGACTTCATAAATTCGGTTTGTATCCTTGTAAATTAGGTGCATACACTAGTGAGCTCTTTCTACAGTGTGTTTATTTTTTGTACATTTATTTATATTTATTAACATGCGCAGTGAGAAATAGTTATCTGTCGAGTGGGAAAGATAGACGTGCAAAAAATTAAGCCACACAGGCAAATCTCATACTTCCAGTCATAGGTGGTTAATAAGTGTTTTCCTTACAAAGTATCCAATGTATGGTATTTTGCTTCCTGTAGGAAGTCAGACTACTTAGAATATCATTCTTTTGAATATCTTCCCATTTACATGAACATACTGAACTCTAGGATGACAACATCTTTTCATCTCTTGGTGATGAAGGCTAGTCCATCTGCCCATAAAATCTTTGTATTGCTGGTGTGCATTGTATGCAGCTGTGTTGATTTAAAATATCTACTAATACATTGGGGAGGTGGCTCAGTGGAGTTCTTACTGTGAAAGCATCTCAACACTCACATTAAAAAACAACAACAAAAAAATAGGTGTGATGGTGCACACACTTAGAATCCCAGCACTGAGGAGGTGGGGGTAGGGGGACTTCTATGACTCACTGAACATTACCGTACTAGAAATGGCAACACCAAGGTCCAAGTAGCAGATTCTATATCAAAAAAAAGTTCCACGTCACGTGAGGTGTCATTACACTCAAATTTAATCTTTGACCTACACGCACACACACACGCGCATACACACACACACACGTAGTCATCCAAACAGTCCCTGATATTAGGTATGAATTTCAACTTTCATAGATGATTCTGTTGTAAAGTCAGCCAGTACACTGTAGTTTCCCAGCAGACGTCACTAAAATAGTAAGATATATTAGACAGAGTATTGCAACAAATTTTGATTCTGATATCAAAGTTCTTATTTTATCTTGGTTATATTATATTACATTAGACAATATATGGCGTAGGGATCTTAGCAAAAAAATGATTTTATCAATTGTTCACACGGTGGTAGCAGAGAATGTTTTAATGAAGAGGAAGTTTTTCCTTCAGCAAGATCCCATTCCCTTGCACCTGAAAATGGCTAATCACTGAACACCTTCCTTGATGGTTTCTAAGGCTTTCATTTTTCAAAAGAAAAAGTTTAATAGGAATAATAAGGTAGAAGTTTTTAACTCCGCCACTGTTTACATATGAATTTTTAGCCTTAAGGTAATTTCCATAGAGCAATTTCAGTTTCAGTGCATCATTAGGGAAACGATCTGATCCGCGCCCCAATTCTATTATACATATAATCCTGCCAACAAGTGCCATCAGGTGCAGTTCAGCAACTGGGCTCTCGAGCCTGGACTATTCAACAAAAACTGGCAGGAACAGTCACAGAACTAGAGTTTTCAACAGTGCTATAGGACATTCATTTATACCAATTGCAATGACTGTGATTCAGGTATCCATGTCTGCCTAACTTAGCATTGCATCATTGGGCGTAAACCCAACTACAGCAGGGTTCTCCAAACTTAGCGAACATCACAGTAGCCTGGAATAGGCTTCCCAGGAAATGGCAATGTTGCTAAATTTCTTGTTGCCAAAGGATGAGGAACCTAGTTCAGATCCCCAACACCCCCACAAAAACCTGGGCATGACCATGCACATCTGTTAGTCCAGCACCAGGGAGGCAGAAACACATAGATCAGCACAGCCTGTTGCTCTGGAAGCCTAGACAACTCAGTGAGCTAGAGGTCAAGTGGGAGACACTGTTCCCCCAAATAAGATTGGGGAACACAGCAGAAATCATTGGCCTCTACAAGCCCGCACATAACGTGTATACAGGCACTTGCACATTTAAACACATGCCAAACACACACACACACCGTGGTATCTCAACTTCTATCACGTTCCACAGTTCTTTTGAACCACTGAGTTTAGGATCATATTTTGAGAGTTACTGAACTAGTTTCTTTTAAGAAGCAGGTTCACCCGATGTGTTACATTTCTTTACAGTAGACATCCACCAGTATAGCAGGTACTTAGCACACTAAAACTTCTTAAAGAAGGAAGCATTTATTGTGTTTCCTGATTTCACGGCAGCTGGGGCTGGTGGACCTGCTCAGTCCAAGAGACGTGGGCTTGTGAAGGACTTAATTACATTTGCATACCTGACAAATCAGAGAGCTCCAGACAGAAGCAGGACATAGCTACATCCCTTAAATAGGCTATACCCAGTGTAGCAACACTTCAAGGTACAACTTAAATCTTAACACAATGCCCCAAAAGGGTACCACCAACTGGAAACCAAGTTTACAAAGACAAGACCCAACGGAGGACTTTTCAGACTGCAACCATAATTAGTAGCGGAAGGTGGACAGAAATACGTACAGACCCAGACACCTTCATATGTCTGTGTTTCCTGAGCTCATGACTGTGGCCTTTTTTTGTCTCTTCCAGTAACAGAACAGGCTTAATCATTCCATTTCATAATGCTGACATTTCAGCTCATAGGAACAAAATGCATTCTAGTGTGATTTTATATGAGTCTCTGAATTCAAATAACCTGTTGGCATTCAGATCTGGAAGGTTACCACTGCTGTTGAATTACACAGAATGTTCTCAGTTGCATCTGGGACCTACTTCTCTCTGAATGGATTCTGCTGCCTCTCACAAAATGTCACATCGGATCCATTCCATGTGAAATTATCATCCACAAATCATTTAGATCTTTATAGTTTCCACGATTATTGGCTGGCTTGCTTTTGTACGTCTCTTCCTAGAATAGTTCAATGCATTAAAGTTTACTTACAAAAAATTTAATGGATGGACTAAAATTTCTGGGCTTTTTATTTCTTATCCATAAAGTATACACATACCTCTGTAGTCAGAAAGATAAAGAAACAGTAATGAATCATTTTTTCAAAACATGGGTGGAAATACATCATTTCTCTATTTCACTGATTGCTTACATGAAGTTTAGAAACTCTTTTAGAGCCATAAACTAAATGCTATTCATTATTTGTTTCAGACCTTGTATTACTTAAATCAGGAATTCTCTTCAAGTTTCAGGAACACATTGATGTTCTAGGATAGATCTTTAACACAAAGTTTAAAATTTTACTTTTAGTCATTTACTATGTGTGTACGTGTTTTGACCTGTATTGGTGATAGTGCTTGAGGTCACCTTAAATCCACAGTTAGGAAAAAGACAATAAAGTCTGAGGGCTCAGTTCAGTTTCTCCTGTTCATTTGGCCTGGGGCAAGGAGCCTGTGGAACTGAGTCTCTACAGATCTTCCCGCCTCAACTAACTTAAAATAATCCCCTACAGACATACCCAGAAGTGAAATTAATCTAAACAACCCCTCACTTGTATGCCTGGAGGCCTATCTCCTAGGTGATTCTAGAGCCTCTCAAATTGACAGGTAAATTCATCAGCACATCTGTGGAGAAATCACCAATCAATTTTCCTGATTTTTGGCTTCTTCCACTAGAAATGAAATTAAGGATATTTTTTAATTTTCTCAACTTTCCTCACAACTCTTTTGTCAAGAAAAAAAAATAATAAAGCTGAACCATAAGTACATAAGATTCAGTAGAAACAAATTGTCAAAAATATCAGAAGCTGAGTCTTTCTGTGGCCTCAGGGGTATTCTTACCAATCACAGCCAAAGTCTGCAAAAAAGGACAGAATAATTAGAATAGCTGTCCGTGTGCCTCTCTGATGTTTAAAATGTTTTCTCTTAGTGTGAAATTTCTGCTTTGACCTCTGTCTTCTGTCCTTCCAAAACGTTGTGTAATGAACTCCGAAACCTGAGAGAAAAGACACATTCGTGTGCATCTTCAAATGGACAATTTTTTGAATTGTACAAGCAGCGTTCGTGCTCAGTCCTCCATTCTAAAGCAACAGCTGCTTAGGAAAACAGGTGTCATCGTTCTAGCACAGTCCCAAACTAACCTCATTGTATTACCCTAGGCTCAAAACTATAAGGATGTGGAGTACACCTTATAAAATCAAGTTCAGTTTGACTAGATTATGAGAATTTAAGCCTGTGTGAACCTGTATAAGGTCCATTGCTCAGCTTCTGGCAAAAACATGCCATTAGAATGAGGTCATCCAGGGGTGCAGGAAATGGATTATTTTTCTCCTCTGGCTAAAGAAAACGTCATGAAAATCAAGGTCTCATTAGGCCTGGTTTTCTTTGAGGCAACACACACACACACACACACACACACACACACACAGGGGAAAACACAGAGCTACACCTTTCATGTGGACAGGGGAGGGGGGATATCAAAGATGCTAAGTTTGTTTGACAGGGTCCAAACTTCTGTAAGTTTCGATGTAGGGAGAGTTCCTTTTCCTCCTTTGAACTGGAAGGTTTTGGCTATGGAGGGTGATTGGATAATTTAGACAAAGAAACACAAGCTGACTGGTTCCTACCACGGGAAATTTGAAAATTCCTTGGCGTGTGTAGAGGTAGGTAGGAGTAAGTGCACCAAGTCAATGTCTTGGATAAGGAGAAGAAGCAGGAAGTCAGTGGGCCATCTTAACTGTTTAAGTGAAAGTGCATTCATCTGGAGCCTCTCCCGTCTGTCTGTCTGCCTACTGGTGAGTTATGTGAAGCCTATTATTCCCTCTGCCGGCAGCCTAGAATTCAAAACACGCTTGTAACATGTTTTCCAAATCCATCACATGTTCAGGTTCAACTATTTTGAAGTTTTGTGATTTAGTTACAAATTTCTAATGGGAAAAAATTACTCTAAGAAACTTTAAATAGATCCCTGCCGGTCACGTGATATAGGCGTACATTTAGCTACTGGGATCTATTAAAGACGTTCGTCAAGGATCTTAAATTTTCCTCCTCTGATACAGCAGTTTCACAAACGTGTGTTCTCAGATAGTCAAACATCTCATTCCTCTTCGTTGGCTCATTAGGTCCCTTTAACAGTCTTTGATAAAATATGTTATTACCTTACGGTTTCTATCATAATTAGTCATTAGGGATAACTGAGTAGGTCTAGTATTCAAAGGCCATACCGCACCTGCGAACTGCAGAAAGAAAAAAACAGAAGGCATGTGGGGAATGAAAGAATCCCATAAAGCACACTAATACCATTTGGTCTCTTAGCGGAATGTATGCAAACTCAATTTTAATTAGATCAAGTCGTAGATTCAAATTGAGGGTGCCCTAAACAATGGGCACATTAGAGATAAGTGCTCCATGCTTTTCCCACTCCTAGGCGACTCTAACAAGATATTCCTCCATTTGGATATGTTTTGTGACTTTGCAGTTTATTATTCTTTAAACCAGAGAATTGAATAATGATGAACTTTACAATTTAGGAAACAGGAGAGCCGTAATCATCCGGTTATGCATATGAGTTGTGTTAGAAGGATCCTGGGGCCGGGAATAATTTTCCCTGCAATGCTACAATCATTCAAATAACTCATGCTTTTCAATTACATTCTGTAGAATAATAGAGGGACTAAACTATAGCTAGTGACATGTCATTAATATGAATATACCTTCATATAGAAATGGCTCATGTTAGTACAAATGGGTACACTTAGAAAACTGACTATTTGGGGCTCAAAAACCCTGTTCTTGCAGATGACCTGAGTTCCAATCCCAGCACCCTCATGGCAGTTAACAACTGTCCATACCTGAAAGCCTCTTCTGTCCTCCGTGGGCATTGCACGACACGGGTGTGCATACCTACGTGCAGGCATAACACTCGTACACATGAAAATACAAATAATAAAGTATTAAAAAAAGAAATATGATTTTAAAAATCAGGATAGATATTTCATCATCACCTTTTCATTCCCACAAGAATATGCTACGGAGTAGTCTGTTTAAGGAACAGAAGCAGTAAAAAAATGCAGCGCCAACAAGAACACGATATGTGCACATGCCAGCGAGAGTGGAAGCAAGCAGGTACAAAGCAAAACCGTTCTTGACCCAGGCCCTTCATCTGGGCTGGTGCTGAAAACTACCCATCCACCTGGAGGGTGGCTTTACGGCTTCATGTATGCTGACCAAGAAAAGTCTTCAGAGGAGCGCCCAGTATCCTGCCTTTCATTGGATTCCAGGTCCAGTCAGGTTAGTGGCTAAGATTAGTCATCAGAGCAGGTATGAAGGAGAGTTCAAATCCAACCTCAGGTACGCAGTGAGGCACGCACTTGATAAGTAAATAGATGGGAAAAGAATCTGCCCTTTAAACTCGTAAAGTCTGTTTTAGTAGCACAAATGTGCAGCTCCTTAGCAACAGGTGAATAATGACCCACTGTGGTCATCCTTTCTTAGATGGAATATTGGGAGAATAAACTTACCCAAAGGGACACTAAAAATAATAAAATTGCACCTAGGGAATGCAACCTCTGTATATATGCACCAACCTCAAGGATCTACCCTTAAAGATCTACTTCCCTGAGCTGTGGCCATCCTCCTGAACTTTCCAAACCTTTTCCAACTGAGCAACAAATATACAGTGACTGAGCCTGAGGATTCAAACGTCAACACTGGGGATAACTTTTCTCAGTTTGCAACATGTACCACACATTAGATAGACAATAAGACTTCAGCACAGGGAAGACAACCTGTCTCCCTTTTAGCTCTGTTCAGCAAACATACCATTTATAATTTCAGAAGACCACTCATGTTTCAAGGAGTGTCATAGTTTACCCAAGTGATGGTGAGTCTTTCCACAACAAAATTAGCCTCTCACATAGAAAAAAATTCAAATTCATCCTTGAAACATCAATTCCTCATCAATTCAAAGAAAAAGCCAACCTGTGGGACACTATTATTACCTTCAAGTGTTTGTGTAGAGCTAAACGCAGTGTGAAATTGCCCATAATTTACAGAGCTATGATTGAAAATGTTGGTCTAAAATGGTTATAGGACACCCAGGTTTGGGAAAACAGGGTCATGTTAAATATAAAATGTTGTGGTGGAAAATAGCTTTAACACATCTGCTACCATCATCAAGAAATCACTTGTGCTAAAGTCACAGAAAGTGTGTGCTATAAAAAGCCCATTTTTATTATAATAGATTTGAAGGATATTTTAAAAGTAACAGAATCAAACTTTCCCAGCTCTGTTTGAAGAATATTTTTACGTAGTATCCATTAAGTAATGTTCTCTAGATCATTCATGATTCTATACATAAATCTGAATACTCTCGGTTGCATTTCATAATCACCTGAGAATATTACTGTATTGGCCACTTTTGCATTGTTGTGACATCATATCTGAGAAAATTTAGGTGGAGCAAAGATCTGTTTTGGCTAGGAGATTTACAGCTGTCAG
This sequence comes from Nannospalax galili, assembly GCF_000622305.1. Taxonomy (NCBI): domain Eukaryota; kingdom Metazoa; phylum Chordata; class Mammalia; order Rodentia; family Spalacidae; genus Nannospalax; species Nannospalax galili. The sequence goes on from NW_008355156.1 coordinate 12,075, forward strand.
TTCATGGTCATTTGGCTCTGTTGCTATGGACCCTAAGGTGAGGCAGAGCATCATGGCCAGATAAAGTGTTGGGGTATGCTCATTCATCACATCTCATCCAGTAAGGGCAGAGAGAGGATCATAAACAATAAACATAGCGAACTTGTTGTGACATCATATCTGAGAAAATTTAGGTGGAGCAAAGATCTGTTTGGCTAGGAGATTGACAGCTGTCAGTTCATGGTCACTTGGCTCTGTTGCTATGGACCCTAAGGTGAGGCAGAGCATCACGGCCAGATAAAGTGTTGCGGTATACTCATTCATCGCATCTCATCCAGTAAGGGCAGAGAGAGGATCATAAACAATAAACATAGCGATAGAGAGATAATGACAGATAGATGATAGATAGATAGGCAGGCAGACAGACAGATAGATAGCTAGATAGATATAGATAGATGATAGATAGATAGGCAGGCAGACAGACAGATAGATAGCTAGATAGATATAGATAGATGATAGATAGATAGGCAGGCAGACAGACAGATAGATAGCTAGATGATAGATAGATAGGCAGGCAGACAGACAGACAGATATACATAGATGATAGAAGATAATAGATAGATAGATAGATGATAGATAGATAGGCAGGCAGACAGACAGATAGATAGCTAGATAGATATAGATAGATGATAGATAGATAGGCAGGCAGACAGACAGATAGATAGCTAGATAGATATAGATAGATGATAGATAGATAGGCAGGCAGACAGACAGATAGATAGCTAGATAGATATAGATAGATGATAGATAGATAGGCAGGCAGACAGACAGATAGATAGCTAGATAGATATAGATAGATGATAGATAGATAGGCAGGCAGACAGACAGATAGATAGCTAGATAGATATAGATAGATGATAGATAGATAGGCAGGCAGACAGACAGATAGATAGCTAGATAGATATAGATAGATGATAGATAGATAGGCAGGCAGACAGACAGATAGATAGCTAGATAGATATAGATAGATGATAGATAGATAGGCAGGCAGACAGACAGATAGATAGCTAGATAGATATAGATAGATGATAGATAGATAGGCAGGCAGACAGACAGATAGATAGCTAGATAGATATAGATAGATGATAGATAGATAGGCAGGCAGACAGACAGATAGATAGCTAGATAGATATAGATAGATGATAGATAGATAGGCAGGCAGACAGACAGATAGATAGCTAGATAGATATAGATAGATGATAGATAGATAGGCAGGCAGACAGACAGATAGATAGCTAGATAGATATAGATAGATGATAGATAGATAGGCAGGCAGACAGACAGATAGATAGCTAGATAGATATAGATAGATGATAGATAGATAGGCAGGCAGACAGACAGATAGATAGCTAGATAGATATAGATAGATGATAGATAGATAGGCAGGCAGACAGACAGATAGATAGCTAGATAGATATAGATAGATGATAGATAGATAGGCAGGCAGACAGACAGATAGATAGCTAGATAGATATAGATAGATGATAGATAGATAGATACATAGATAGATGATAGATAGATGAGAGAGTGAGAGAAAGAGAGAGAGAGAATACGAAGAGGTCTCAATATGCACCTCAATGCCACACTCCCAGTAACTATTTTCCTCCCATTAAGCCTCATCTCCTGGAAACCAATGTCTGCTATTCATTCCATCATCTGGTAACAAAACTTTTCACATGTGAAATTTCAAGAGACATTTATGACATAATCCATAAAAACTATTATATATCAACCGGACGTGGTGGCACATGCCTTTAATCCCAGCACTCAGGAGGCAGAAGCAGGTGGATCTCTGTGAGTTCGAGGACAGCCTGGTCTACATAGTGAGTTCCAGGACAGCTGGGGCTACAGGGAGATTCTGTCTCAAAAAAGACCAAAAAAAATTCTTATATCTCTAATATGTGCTAGACATTGACTTATTCTTGTATCTCATCACAACTTTGGGAGGAAACATTGATAAAATTGATATCCTGTTTGTCTGTTGTGAGAATGATATATTTTCAAGTTGTCCTGGTTTGGTTTCTGTCGCTGTGACAATATATCACGTCAAAAGCAGATTTCAAAGGGAAAGGGTTTATTCAACTTCCAACTCCGTCATCAGGAGAGGTCACAGCAGGAAGGTGACAGAGCTATCACATCAATAATCAACAACAGGGAGAGAAGGGAAGACTGAGTGAGCACTACTTAAGGTTCTTTTATATTTTTGTCCAGCCCAGGATCCCAAGTCCAGGAAATTGTGCTTCCCAGAGTAAGCTGGATGTTCCTCTATCAATTAACTATATAAAAAGTCCCCACAGACTTGGCCATGGGCCAACCCAATAAACAAGCCCTTCTTGAGTGTCTTCTTCCAAGGGATTCCTAGCTGTGTCAAGTTGACAGTTAAAGCTATCAGGGGACTGGAGAGATGTCTCAGCAGTTAACAGCAACTGGCAGCTCTTGCAGGGGACTCAGGACTCAGGGTCGGTTCCTAGCATTGTATGTCAGTTAACAACCATCTGTCATTCCAGTTTCAGATGGCCTCTCCTGCTCTCTGTGGCCATTGCCTACACAAGTACACTCACATATATGCAAGCATAGTGCTCATAACACATAAAGAAAAATAAGTAAGTTAATTTGAAAATATTTTTAGGGCTGGGGAGATGGCTCCATGGGTAAGAGCAGTGACAGCTCTTGCAGAGGACCCTGGTCATTTCTTTTCAATCATATGGTAGTTAACAACTCTCCAAAACTACAGTTCCAGGTGATACCACACCCTCTTATGGTCTACATGGGCACTGCACACATATGGTGCATATACACACCTGCAAACAAAACATATGTATAAAATAGAAATAAACAAAAATTTTAAAATACACACACACACACACACACACACACACACACACACACACATGTACACACTGTAATGGTTCCAAATGGAGTTCCCCAAATTGTAATACCCAAAGTAACTTCATGTTGTATAAAGCAGACACTTTAAATTTCAAAAGCTAGAAAAACAGCCAGCTTCAAGGTTAAGCACGGGAACTTAGCTGCTTCCCCTTAGAAGCATGCTTTCTTTGGCATAGCTGACCTTGGTGACCTCCCAGACACTATAGCTGTGCTTCTTGTCTAGCCAAGAACTCTAAATAACAATAGTAATCAGAAAGTGACTTACTGTCAAGGTCTCTAAACATCTGTTAAGAGAAGGACTAACACAAGCTTGTTCTGGCTTCTGTAGTTTGCTATCTGGTAACTTGGCTTGTCCTCACCCTACTAAGGACCACTTGGCATTACTCATGTGTGATGAAATTCCTATGGTATTTGTGGTTTTTGCCTTTACAATCGGTTTCACCCTCCCCTTGAGGCTGAGGGTCCTGCATCTGACCGAGGGTCCTGCATCTGACCAAGGGACCAGGGATGCTATAGCCTTAATAAATTTAAGTAATTAAAATTTGAATTGAGTCTGATGGCCTTTTTACAGTGGTTCCAAACTCCTTAACAGCACACACACACACACACACACCGCACACACAACCACACACACACACTTTATATATATGCTTATATTAAATATATACACACATATATATTTAAAAGCTAATCATCTATCTTCTCCTTGTATAGGGAATGATGTTATCCATAGTGTGCTGGGTTTTCCTACATCAATTAACATAATCGAGACAATCTCCCACAGACAAGGACACAGGCCAATGTGACGTAGGCATTCCCTCACTGAGACTCTCTTCCCAGACGATTGTAGGCTGTGTCAAGTTGGCAATTAAAATCAACCATGACACATATATATGACATAATGGTGTAGACTAGTTGACAAAAAATGGAGGACCTAAGTTTCAGTACCAGGCAGGCAGATTACAAGTGGGCTGTGCAAGTTGTACTTGATAAACTCATTTGTAATGGTGGAGGCATCACACAAAAACTGACACATGGTACTAGATGGATTAGAATGAAATTTATTCACATTTCCACCTGCAAGCAATCTTATGCACTAAGCCATCTCCATAGTCTGTCCCTGCATTCTTGAAGTGGGAATATAGGGAAGTAATGAAGTATTTGAAATGTAGCCGGTATATAAAACATCAGCACATTGCTGGCTGAATATCACATCCATCCACTGATGAGATAATGTTCAGAATGACACCGATATATTTTTAGGAAGACCATGGAAGTATTAGGGGGCAGTTACTAATGAATGGCAAATGATTTACATACATAAAGACATAGTATTGGGGCTGGAGAGATGGCTTAGTGGTTAAGAATACTGGTTGTTCTTGCAGAGGACCCGGGTTCGAATCTCAGCACCCACATGGCAGCTAACAACTGTCCGTAACTCCAGTCCCAGGGGATCCGACAGCCTCTTCTGACTTCCGTGGGCATGGTATGGCACAAGTGCGCTTACCTACATGCAGGCAATACATGCACACACGTAAAAATATAAAATATATAAATAAAAATTTAAAAGAAGACATAGTGTTAATAACAAGAAAATTTTCACATTGGAAAACATTAAAATGTTCATGACGGAAGCTAGGGAGAGGGCTCCCTTCCTTAGTATACTGCATACTGGACAAGGGTGGGGGACTTTAGGGTTCCCAGCATCCATGGAAAAGCACACACCTGTAATCCTAGCACTGGGAAGAGGGAGACAGAAAGAGCTCACTGGTTAGCTAGTTTTGCCTGCTCGGTGAGCTTCAGGCTCAGTGAGAGATTCTGACTCAAAAGATAAAGTCGATGACCCCTTTCCCTGCAGCGACAGTCCTCGTTAAACTAAATGGGTCACAAAACAAAACAAAAGGCCATGAACCTGGGAAAAGCTGTGGTAGGGGGTTGTCAAGAGGGAAGGGAGAAAAATAAAGACAATCAGAATATTATATGTATGTATATATATGTATGAATGAATAATGAGTTTGTCAAATAAAATGAATTATTATAAAAATAAGGCAGAGGCTGTAAATAGGAGACAGTCGTTGTCAACCTCTGGTCACCACCTCTCTCTCTCTCTCACGCACACACACACACACACACACATGTACACACAAACACACTCACAGAGACTGGCAGTGATCTAGTGCTACGTTATGTGCTCAGTTTTACCAGCAGATAAAACAAAACCCTTGCTTAAAAATGAGGCCAGACTGACATGTTTTATGTGAAATAATTAGCAGAATTTGAGAAGTAGTAATTTTGGTAATTGCCAAAGAGTGTTATTTTTCTCCCACTAAAGCATATGTCAAAGTACTTAAAAATATCATTAGGTTGCCTTCCCGTTCTGAAAGTTTACATACGTGGCATGTAAGTTTAAATAATCTAACACTTTCCCTATTTCCTGCCTAGATATTTTTCATGAAAATGGTTTGTCGTGAGTCTAAGGACACTGCCTCTGTAAAATTTCAACCACTGAATTTGTCTTGGTCTCCGGCAACGGTTTCTTTCGGGCACAAGTCAATCTCTCTTTCTTTGTGGGTCCTGTTTTATTCTCTATTTCTGACTTACTGAATCCTAACTGCTGTGGGACAACATGGCAGCCACTCATTGAAATGTAGCTCATGTCCATAGACAATAGAAAAGATAGATTCGTGGTTGACCATGTGATTCAGTGGCACAGCAGTTGTTTAGGAAAGAAGTATTCCCCAGATAATGGAAGAGCTTGGACTTTGGCTGTCTACAAAGGTTCCAAAGTTTTTTCTTCCTTTCACAATTTAGATTGAGTTAACCAAGATGGCCACAACAATTAGAGACAGAGAGTAAAACAGAAGTTTATTCTCTGCAGAGTGTAAATTCCCTTTAGCTCTCCATTCACAAAAGCAAATACATGGACTTAGTCTGCATTGATTTGAAACATAGAACAATATTTTCATTGCCCAGACATGGTTGATTAGCAATTTGTGGATTAAACAGCGCCAGGTACTTCTCTGGCCTCGCAAACATCACATGGTGGAAGAGTTGTCTTCCTTGCTACTGTGATAAAATGAATGATAAGAACAGCTTAAAGAAGGAAAGGTTTATTTTCGCTCATCACTTAAGGGTACAATCCTTCATGGTGGGGAAAGGTAAGGTGACAGTTCCAACAGGTGGCGGGTCACATGACATCCACAGTCAGGAACGGTGGAGGAGTTGTCTTCCTTGCTACTGTGATAAAATGAATGACAAGAACAGCTTAAAGAAGGAAAGGTTTATTTTGGCTCATCACTTAAGGGTACAATCCTTCATGGTGGGGAAAGGTAAGGTGACAGTTCCAACAGGTGGCGGGTCACATGACATCCACAGTCAGGAACCAGAGAGAATAGAATACTGATGCTTAGATTTCTTCATCCTTTTAATTCTGTCCCTGACACCAGCCCATGGGACGGTACCACCCATATTTAGTGTGGGTCTTCCCACCTCGATTTACTCAACTGAGAAACACCCTCACACATGTGCACAGAGCTTATTTCCATGATGATTTTTAAAACTATATCAAGTTGACCAGGATAACACTCTGGGGACTGGAGAGATGGCTCAGCGGTTAAGAGCACTGACTGCTCTTGCACACGACCCAGATTTGAGTCCCAGGACCCACATCGTGGCTAAGAACCATATGTAACTCCAGTTCCAGAGGATCTGACATCTTCATCTAACCTCCAAGGTCACTGCATGACAAGGGTTCATCTACCTTCAGGAAGGCATTACACTCATACACATAAAATAAAAATAATAAATGATTCCTTTAATAAGAAAGAATAGCACTTTGTATGCAACTAAAATTTGTGGACCAAAATCATGACACTGACATGAAAAGGAGCAGGCATTATATGCATTAGACACTTGAGTTACAAAGCTGAACTTTTCCATAGAAATAACAGCCTCATTGGTATAGATTGAATTGAACTGAATTCTGTTATTCGCTCCAAATTTGTCTGTTGGAGCTATAACACTGAATAGAATAGTAAAAAGGAGAAAGGCCAAATCAGTTGGGTTCACCCCTCTCTCTTTCACTCTCTGTCTCTCTCTCCCTCTCTTTCTCTCTCTCTCTCTCTCTCTCTCTCTCTGGAAAGGGTGTGTGTCCTTTCCACACACACACACACACACACACACACACAGTTACTGTTACATGCCATTTGTCAACTGTGTCTGAGAATTTCGTATAGCCTCCAGAATGACAAAAGATAAAATTCTGCTGTCAATCCACCCAAACTAGTGTATTGTTTATCAGGCAACATTATTTGCACAGATATGTGTACAGAGCAAATTGGACACAGACATGCTTTGTCCCATGAAGACATCTTCTGATATGAGATATCCAGAAACCACAGTCTTTGTCCTGGGAGCATGATAACCTGGTTAGTTCTCTTAACAGAGTAAGAAGCACAGAGAGGCATAGTGCTAAGCAGTTCTGTGTTTCCTCAGTATCAGTATCGATATCCCTCTGCTTCCTCACTGTAACTCCCAAGTACTCAGCTGTAACACTGAACAGAATAATAAAAAAGGAGAAAAGTTCGACGGCTTGGTCAGCATTTCATAAGCAGTTCACAGCAGCAGATATTCAAACGGAACCTCCAGTCTTGATTTCTTTTCCTTATTTTGCTCTGAAGCGAGGGACTCAATATTCAGCCAAGGCTAAGCTCAAACTCAGTATCTATTTACCGCAGTCTCCCAAATGTGCGGACATTAAGTGTGTGCCACCACACTCAGGTCTTGAGTTCTGATTCCTTTTCTTCCTTTTCCTATTTTAATTGTTCTGCATTACGATACAAAGTAATGGGCACCATTATGCCTTTTCGTACATGTGTGTCCTCACACTTTCAAGGATCTCATGCCGTAGGCACAGAAGTGCAGAGGCAGTGATAGAAGCTGCTTCTTACAGGATCATAGTCAAGCTTAGGCTCAGTTGACCTTCAGGACAATCCCCTGAAGACATGCCCACAAGCAGATCTGATCTCCACGGTTTCTCACCAAGTCTCTCTTTTAAGATGAGTAGCCTGTCAAGTTCATAGGTAAAGCTAACCAGGACAGTGAGGATAGAGAAATCGTTTTATTTAATGATAAAATTCAATCTGTAAATAGTCATGTCTGTATGAATGGACAGATATACGTTTGTGAGTGAACTCATCCTTTATATATTCATTTTTCAAAGGCATGAATATATCATCCTGACAGCAAATTCCTAGGTAATGATATTTAAACAATCAACGATGAAATAAAAGTCACATCTTGAATCCTCGCTGCATAGGACTTTATGTCTAGTGTAAATTGATGTTAAAAAATATCCTTATTAATGTCAACAGAAAGCACATGGTAGTCTCAGCTCCTGGTGTCTGAAGAGACTCGCTTGCAATGACTTTTGAAAAATCAGACTCAATTTCAAAGAGCTGCATTGTATTTGACATTGTAAAAGATATACAGTATACCATAAATTGGTTCTTACATAAAATACCTACCATAGGTACAAAAAATAACCGTATTTTTTTAAAAAATCAGATAATTAAATCTATCATCTATGTACTATATATGTACCGATGGTTCAAATTCACAAGAACTTATATTTTATAACAACTGGAAGACATGTGTTCAAAGGTTCCCAGCACAAAGAAAGGGTCCGGATCAAAGGAGAAACAAAAACAAATACCCCAGTTTGATCAAGGAACACCGTGATGGCTAACACTGATTGACACAGTAACAAGATCTAGAATCACCTAGGAGACCAGTCTCTGGGCATACCTGTGAGGGATTATCTAGTTTAGGTTATTGAGAGGAGAATACCCACTGTAAACATGGGTGGCACCATTCCAGAGTCCCCTAGATTTAATAAAATGGAGAAAGCCAGCTCAGTATCAGTATCCATATCCCTCTGCTTCCTCACTGTAATGTGACACATGATCTCAAGTCCTGCCTCCATGCCTTTCCCACCGTGATGGACTGTACCCTCAACCTATGAGCCAAAATATGAAATTGCTTACCTTATGCTTTTAAAATTGTGCACTAGGCTAAAGATGTATTACAAAAGGTCAGTTAAGGCAGTGCTGACATTTTTATCTTGGGGGTATCAACAGCTACCCTAATTGGACTTAAAGCCCACTCAATGGGAGGGAACTCATGTGTGGTACTGTAAACATAACTAAATACGCATGGCTGGAGAGTTCAAACTTAGAGTAAACCCCAAGGCTGTCACATCACTAAATGGATATAATTTCTTACTATGTGCAAAATATGGATCCTTATATTTACAGACAAGTATCCCAGTCACCACGCATCAAAGAAACTTCTTCTGCAACAGATGGAGACTATTTCAGAATTCCACAACTCATCAAGATTTTTTGTGAGTTGGTCCAAGACTAACTGACACGTGTACAATGCAACCTCTACAGCTAAGGCTCATGGAACATAGTGGAACAAGCTGTAGAGAACACTCGCACATCTCTCAACATCACTGAAGCTCTCTCATGCAAGAGAGAGCCATAAACACAAAAGGACACAATTAAGATTATTAAAATGTAAAAGAGTTTATGAAAATAGATGTTTATACCATGTTTCATTTTGAGTCCTGAGGTTTGAACCCTGGTCTCATGTTTGCTAAGCATGCAAATCACCACTGAATTGAATCCCCAATTGATTGATCAGTGATTTGATCTGATTGATTTGATCCAGTTGATTGTTCTGATGAAAATATAACACTCAGACAACTCTTAAGTCAAAAGCACACACCAAACTTCAAGAGACTGCTCTCATTCAATAGCTGCTCTCATTAATAATCGGTTATATGTTGAAAGGACAATAATTTGGATCTATTCCGTAAAACAGCGTATGTTATCCAGACATGTGGCACACACCTTCAATCCCTGCATTTGGGGGGAGAGGCAGGCAGATCTCTGAGAGATAGAGGCCAGCCTGGTCTCCATAGAAAGTTCCAGGCCAGCTGTGGTTGTAAGAAAAACCCCATCTCAAAAAAGATTTTTTTAAATGTATGTTATTAAAATTGGTTTTGCATGTTTTTAAATAATATTTGAATGATTCTTTGACAATTTCATATAATGTATTTTGATCATATTCCAATTTTGTCCACATCTCCTATGAGATCCATTTATACCTTCCTATTCACCTAATTTGTGCCCTTTTTTTTTTTTTTTGTAAGCCCATAGAATCCAATTTGCATTGCACAAATACTCTTTGAGTCTTTGAGGTGGGTCCATCTCCTGGAGCATGATGGTCATCTACTTAAAGGAAACTGATTCTCCCTCTCCCAGCAAACACAGAAAGTTCACGCCTACCTCCATCCTCCAGGCTGCAGCTTTGTCTGCCTTGAGCTTGGTCAGGTCTTATTCAGGCTGTCACAAGCTCTGTGGGTTCCCATATGCAACTTCCCTGTTAGAGTTCAGAAAACACTCTTTCATTGTACTTAGCTATTACCTCTATCTCTTACAATCTTTCCATCCTCTCTTCCACAAGGAGCCATGAGCCCCGTGGGAGAGGCGTGACACAGGTATGCCATTTAATGCTGAGCATTCTGCAGTCTCCTATTATCTTAATGTGGATTAGTTGTGGGTCTCTGAGTTAATCACCATCTGTTTCAAGGAGATGATTCTCTATGAGGTTGGATAGATGCACTAATCCACTGATACAGGAAAAGTTTAAACAATTCAATTTCTTTACACGTTCACAAGACTATAGACTCTTAAGAACAGGAAAGATCCATTAACCATCTTTGTATATTCCCAAATAACAGGCATTAGAAGCAATGCATTCATTTAAAAATTATTTTTTTATCTTTTTGAGACAGATTCGCTCTGGAGCCCCAGCTGACCCGGAACTCACTGTGGAGATCAGGCTGGCCTCGATCTCAAATAGATCCGCCTGCCTCTCCCTCCCAAGTGCTGGGACTTAAGGTGGATGCCACTGTACCCGTCTCATTTAAAATGATTATGTGTGTGTTTGTATGTATGTGTGTGGACTGTATGACCATGTTGTTGCATACGTAGGTGTGTGTGTGTGGAGGCCAGATGTAAACCTCAGGTGTCATTCCTCAGAAGCTGTCCACCTTGCCTTTTTGTTTGTTAGTTTTGTTTTGAGACAGGGTCTCATTGCCTTGAGGCTGGCTGGACAGTGAGTTCCAAGGATCGGCCTCTTTCCACCTGCCCAGAATAGGATCATAAGTGCACAACATAACACTAGGTGTTCTTTTATAACTTAATTCTGAGGAGCAAATTCAGGTCCTTGCACAATACGCATTTTATAAATAGATCTATCTCCTCAGTCCCTGTCTGTGAATTTTATCCAGAAATTAAGTGCACTACCTATTAACTTGTGTTGAAAAGGAGGCTTTCCAAAGGCAATTCCATATGACAATCTCTATATAGCTAAGTCTGACCCTTTCTGACTCTGAGTACTGTCTTGTCTTTGTTCCCAGCTCTTGGGATACAACTAATAAAAGATTCACTTTTATATATTCCCCGCTTGTGTGTGTGTATATGTGTGTATGTGTATCTGTGTGTGTCATTCTGTCTGACTGCCTGTCTGTCTCTGTGTGTCCGTGTCTGTGTGTGTATACTTTCTATAAATCTATATGTGTATATATATAATATATATGAATATAAATCTGTATTAGAAAGATAAATGCATGTGTCTTTCTCCCATCTGGAAAGCAGAATGGGGCAGACATTCCACTTTTTTCTTTCCTGACCCCAGAGGCAGGGCACAAATATTCATACCCTCTCTCCAAGGCCACTTCTTAGACCTTGGGTTCAACCTCTGGTTCTCCCATGAAACACTTATTTCTGTCCTTCAAGCATGTGCAACTCCCAGGAGTCTTCCCTGGAGGTATGTACGACATCGGACCAGGGGAGGAAACCGTCCTTCCGCTGTATTTTCAAAGGCATTGTCCTTCTTTTGTGAAGTCATCCAAAGGTCACCGAGCTCAGAAAATCCACCGGCATTAAAACTTGGTGGAATGCTTTGATGAGGTGCTGACAACTAGAAGCAAAGCCAGTTTGTAGAGGGGACAGAAGAAAGGGATTCCTCTGCTGGTTTGGTTGATGCTGACTTCAAGGACCCCTCAAACAGGTTCAGCCCTCGCTGATGGCTGGGGAGGAACTCTGACACACAAAGTGCACTGTCACAGGGAAATCAAAGTTGATGTGGTTCCATGTAGACGAGTGTGTCAAAATGTGCCAGAAATAAAGAGGACAACAGAAGGCCAGTCTGCCATGGAGTTTCACAAATATTTCCCAAATCTGTATATTGGAGAGGGCACAAGACATCTCCTCTGAGAGAAGTCAAGGTCTGGCTCACGTGTGATGAATTTGTGGAGATACAGGAAAAAATAAACAGAGGATTGTGGAAGAAAGTGAGACGGGACGAAGGGCAAAAAAATGGAGGGTGAGATGAGAGAAAAACAAAATAGCAAATAGTGATAGAAATTGAGAGACACAAAGAGGGAGAGAGAGAGAGAGAGAGAATTCTATATATTGGAGAGGGCACAAGACATCTCCTCTGAGAGAAGTCAAGGTCTGGCTCACGTGTGATGAATTTGTGGAGATACAGGAAAAAATAAACAGAGGATTGTGGAAGAAAGTGAGACGGGACGAAGGGCAAAAAAATGGAGGGTGAGATGAGAGAAAAACAAAATAGCAAATAGTGATAGAAATTGAGAGACACAAAGAGGGAGAGAGAGAGAGAGAGACAGAGAGAGAGAGAGAGAGAGAGAGAATACATTGATACTTCAGAAGGTATTCTCTGCATAAAGTGAATTCTACCCTGACACTTTTAGCATATCGGTCACCTCGTGCCTCGAAACTAAACCATGAAGATGTGCAAAAAAGAATTTTTACGTGTTGTCTGTGAGAAGCCCAACCGCAAGCTTTCAGTAAACATTTGAATTGTTCCAGCCACATAATCAATACAGTCCTTCGACTTTGTTGGGTCCATCGTAAAATATCTGGAAAGAAAACCAAACTGAGGGTCCCATAGGGCATTTTGGACTTAAAGCAATATGTTATAAATCTCACTGCACTTATCTGGATGAAGAGAAACTGCAGATCCAAGTGCTTTCGGGGTAAAGAATTCTGACATAAGGAAGTGCTTCAAATTCTCCAAGCATGAACTGTACTTATAACACGTAGAGACATCATGTCTGTGTCCGTCTACCTGAAGGTTTTGTAAAGGTAAAGGAGGTGGCAAGGCTGGTCTCTTGGATCACATGGTCAGTCACTGAGTGATAGGTGTCTGTTCACAAACACTCCGCTTCCTCTCCCATAAGTAGGGCAATTCTGAGATGGTGACCTCCATTCTCCCACAAAGAAACATACATTCTGAGCGCCACCCCATGTCTAGACCGGTAATTTTCATCACTCTCCAAGTATTTCATCATAATATGATTCCATCATTGCAATCAATGGGTTCCCACATTGATGATGTAAGCATTCTTATGATTCACTCGCCTCTTAAAGATTGGTGAATCTACCAATATGTGACCCAGCCTTCACCACACCGCAAGTCTTGTCCAAATCCTAACACGTCATAAATCTGACTTCATCAGGGGAACCTTTTAAACAAAGAATCAGCATATAGCTCTGAGTTGAACTCCTTATGAGGCAATATGGTAAGGCAGGTATGTCATTGCTATGAATCTTTTCAGATCCACCACTTGTAACAAAATATTGACTTTAGCTGTACAGACTCAAAGAACTAGATTCCATCACTGGCATGTCCCCCAAAAGAGTGTGAAGGAAGACCCCCAAGCAACAGGAATACAGTTAGGGGCCTAGGGAGATGTCTCAGTCAATGTTGTGTCTTCCACACAAACATGGAGATATAAGTTCAGATCTTCAGCACCCATGTAAAAGCTAGCTGAGGTGATGTGTGCCTATAAACTTAATGCTGGCGGCGTAGAGAGAGGCAGATCACTAGAGATTACTTGATAGCCAGTCTAGACAATAAGTGAACCATAGAGTCTGTGGGAGACCCTGTCTCTAAAACCTGTGGAGAGTGATAGATATCCACCACACTGTCCACCTCTGGCCATACCTTTGCATGTAAACACACATGCGTATATTGCACACACATGCACATATATCACACACACACAAAAAAAAATTTAAAAGAATATCTGTGTCCAGGGTTGGAGAGATGGCTCAGCATATCATAAAACTATTTGCACACAACTTCCATAAAATTTGATATTACTTGAATTTGGACATGATAGTAAACATGCACGGTGTTGTTCATAGATGCTACACAAATGTAAGCTGTCTTTAGTATCTACAGATTTTGTCATAAATCAGGGATCCTGGAATAAATACATCCCCAGAAGTACTGAGAAATTATTGATTTCAACTGGGAATTTCTAAGACCCTGATTCACAGTATCCAGGAGGTATCTGACCCTTGTCATAAGTAAAAATAAAGTCGTGTTGCTGAAAGTCACCCCCTTTAATGCTATTTGTTACACAGAAATAGCAAACTGAAACAAATGTTTCTTGTTATCTCCTTGACACACCTAACAGCATCTCTGGGGATCGATTCTCAAAGTTCCCCAGCATGGGTGGGTGAAACAGCACACACTGATTTTCTCTTAGTTTTGGAGACTGGACGTCTGAGTTCCATGAATGGCCACTGACTTCTCCTTAAGTTTCTCTCCTTGGCCTGTAGATGCCATGAATTCCTTGTGTCCTCATAGGGTAATCCATCTTCCTGTGTCTGTATCTAGATCTCCAATACTTTTTATTAAAAGATATACTGTATAGGGACGCAGACCGCTCTGGCTTCTTCCATGCTGAACAGGGATGCAGGGTGAGGCAATTTGAGTACCCTTCAGTGGGTCTCCCAAATTGCATAATTCTTGTCTCTAAGGGGAGAAGAAAGCGCTTGAATCCTAAATAGGAGATGTGAAGGAGAAGTAAAGTCAAGCGTAATTAGCCTTACAAGTTCTAGACAGGGAACTAGAAAAAAGTCAGAACAGGGCAATTTTCAAATGAGCGGTCTGCATCCCTATTCCCTATTGGCAATTTGGGTAACCCCTTCAGAGGATGGTGTGATAAGAATAGTAAGTAGGAATTGGCTAGGCAATTAAGGTAAAAAGACCGCAAAGAAATGTAGCAAGTTTTTTGGCTAAAAATCAAAATGTCCTTGGTCCTGTTAACAACATACTGTTCCAAAGGCCAAAAACATCAAAAGTATTTGGGAGCAAATATCTAACTTAAAAGATTTTAAGGTTACCTCCTCAGATGGGGGAATGTTGGAGGGGAGGGACTGGGCATGGATTTGATCAGAACACCTATATGCATGTATGAAATTCTCAATAAAGTTTTTGTAAAAATTAAAAATAAAAAAGCTGAGTGTAAAAAAAATGTATGTTTTGTTAATGTATGTATGTGTGTGTGTGTGTGTGTGTGTGTGTGTTTGTGTGTGTATGGGTGTGTATGGGTATGTGCAAATGATCACAGGTGCCCATGGAGGTCAAAGGGTGTGAGTCCTCTGGAGCTAGAGTCACAGACTGTTGGTGAGCTAAAAAACTTGGGTGTGGACAGCTGAAATCAGACCCTCTGAAAGATGAGTACATATTCTTGACCTATCCCTCCACCCAAGATCTTCAGCTCTTATAAGAACCACAGTCTTGTTGTTATATTTTATATTTGGCAAGCACAAACACTCAGACAGTCCTAGAAATTTACAAAAATGCTTTGGGGTCACCAAAAAGCACATAGGAAATTCATAATAACATGCATTTTATACTTTTTGAAGTCTAAATAAAATGACTTGTGGTCTTTTGTGGTTCATATCTTCTCTGTCACAGGGTCATCCCTCTGTGTTCTGATCCCGTCTTCTTATGAGGACACCCCAGGGGACCTCTTGGAATAAATCATGTGTTTAAAGATGCCGTGTTTAAACACAGCTACATTCTGAGGTCCTGGGGTTTAAGTGCTCAATCAATTTATTTGGGAGTGGAGGAATGACTTGACCCCCAAAATTCATCAAAGACTTACATAGAAAATTCTGTCAGCTCCTTCACTTGGGGATACACTGGTTGTTTATAGAATTTTGGGAATGTTTGCAACACGCACCTGACATAGTCAAGCTGTTTTTACAATTGTGGTAAAATGAATAGGCACACTGGGAAGAAATTTGCTTCCTAAAATGATAGATGACTTCTGAGATTCTTGGGTACTAGTTTCCTCTCAGCTGAAACAGTCCATCCTGGAGGAAGGAAACTCATTAACTCAGGAATCTCTAAGAAGAGGCTGTTAGGAGTCAGGAAACAACCCATGAGTTTCAGGAAGTCCCCAGACTTACCAGGTACACAAGATTCTGCAAACTTGTATAAAAGGTAAGATACACTGGTAAGAAACCAATGTAATCTGTCCAGCTGCCTTCAAGTCCTACAGAGATCTCCTGAGTTCCAGCTCTCCTGAGTCCTTACTCATATTAGGATTGTATTTCAGTGATACAGTCTGCCTGTCAAGCATCCGTGCTCCTGTTGGTAATATCTCACCCTAGCTGTGGTAAAGAAATTCAGCAAAGCAAGTGGTCCACTCACATGGACCTTAGTAATATCCTTACGTTGGTCTGAGTTGGTTCCACATCTGGAGTAAATACATTTGTTCACACCTCCCCAGGAACAGTATTACACGCACCATTTTCTTTGTACATTGTCATCAATAGTTTGGTTCGTAATGTACCCCACACCTTCCTGGTCAGTTTTCTTCTTCATCTGAGGAAAGAGGCTTAGAAATTAGAAGACAATAAGTCTTAGAACTGCAGTATCTCCAGTTCCTGAACTCTGTCCCATGCATCACCTGTATTCTAAGAAGCGTGTTAGAGAAAGTTCAATTAAAACACACAAGTAAAACCTAATTTCTGTTTCTTTCTTTCCCTTGTGTCTCATCTCTCTACCTGCTCAGCTGGGCCATATTTATAAAAAGAACTGTGCTGCCCTGGACCCTATCAACACCATGACACTTTGAAAAAAATAAAACCAGCACATGACAGAATGTGGAGATTATCTTTCAAAGACGTAATCGGATGCCTTGAGGTGCGAGTTATGAAGTAATTAAATTTGTTTTTTTTGTTTTTTTTTTTGTTTTTTTGTCTCGATGTGGTTTGGCGCAAAAATGCTGTGTGAAAAATGGTGTTATTTTCAGTTAGGGGCTGTTAATCAGTTCTCCTCACCCCGAGGTCTTGCACGAGATCATGTCGGTCCCTTTTTTTTTAGTGGAAAGAAAATAAATGTGGCTCAGTTTCATCATGTGTTTTCGTCTCTGTGCTGATGGTTTCATTGGAAGGCTGCCTGTACATTTTTGTTTTAAGGGATCTCCATTTTCATGGACACAAAGTAGCCTCTCAAATTCGTGCCTGTCTTTAATTTGACATGTCCTCTGCCCCCAGCGTTGGGCCAAGAAATTTTGGCTGTTCAGAGTTCTTCGATGAGATACATTTGAGTTTTCTGTGTCTTGAAACAAGAAGGAAAAATATTCACAATACTGGAGAACCATAAGTCAAAAACCAAGGTGTCATCCTTCAGAGTGTAACAGGAGAGAATATTTCCTGGCCTTTCCCCAGCTTTTAGAGACAGCCTACAATCTTGGGGTTCTTTGCCTGGAAGATAGGTGTATCTAATCTAAGCCCACTTTCTTATGACGCTGTGCCTTTATGGAGTTACTTTGGTTCCAAATCTGTTTTCTACATTTTGTAAATACAGCTCATTAGATTTAGGGTCCATCTAAATCCAGGATCTCTCTCTCTCTCTCGCTCACTCGCTCTTTCTCTGTGTGTGTATGTGTGTGTGTGTGTGTGTGTGTGTGTGTGTGTGTGTTTAGGTATTATGCAGGTGCAACTGTGCTTGCAACTTTAGGTGCGTGAGTGTATGTGTGACTGTGGAAGAGAAAACGATGACATCAGCTGTTTTTTGATACACGGTCTCTCACTGAGCCTAGAGCTCATCAATTGTCTAGACTGGCTGCCTGGCAAGGGATCTTCCTGTCTTTGGCTCAGCACTAGGGTTACAAACATGCACCATCACATCCGGCTTGTTTCAGATCCCGGGGTCCAAACTCAAGTTCTCTTGCTTGCAAGGCAAGTTTTATGCAGAGTGAGCCATCTTTCCGAACTCCAGGATGGATTTGAATGGAGCGCTTTAAGTCACCACCCAGGAGAAAACGTCATTTGCCAAATGGTTCACATCTTGAGGTTGTAGGTGGTGAGTATTTGAAGATGCTTTCTGTGTGCCCCATGACAAGGCGACTTATTGTTTCTTCCTGTCCCCTTTCTGCGCTTCCCAAGGAGCTGAGAACTCATCTCCCTTAGGAAGAGCAAAGCATTTCTGCTATTCTAGGCAATGACTGTTATTTTTAGAATCAAACTGTCCACAGAGCACAGGGCCAGAGAACCTTGGGATAGACAATCTGGGGGAGCAACTGTCTGCCCCAGAAGTGAAAATAATAAATAGAAAATCAGAACAAAACCGAGAAACAATAACACAGCAGGTACTGCCGCCCAGATAGACTCGTCCATGCTGCTTAACATGGCTAACTGCTAAATACTCAGGTCTTTTGTTGTTTTAATTGGGTATTGTTATCAGGCTTAAACTTAATAAGCTCTGTAGTGTTTATTCAAGTTCCTGGCTTTTTTTTTTTTTTCCTTCTCCATTTGTGTCTGCAAACCGGATGAATAGTGACTCATCCCCCTGGTCCTGCTGTATTTGTTTCTACGACGGGGGTCACCAGGGTCTGCAGTGCCTGCCTATCAAAGGCATATGAACACAAAAGATTTGCTGGATGGCTGCCTGCCAAATCCGAGGAGGCATTCCCAGTCCTGAGCTCACATTCAGGGTAGATTATCTCCGCTTCAGGGGGTAAGAGTGGGGGTGGGGACAGTGCCCTCGCCAAAGGAATGTTTGCACCATGTCTTGTGATGTCCTGGCCTGAGATGTCACGGCCAGCTACACTCCACACGCTGCAAACCAGCAGAGAACAGATGAACTTCCTGCCCAGGGAGGAGGAGGAGGAGCAGAGCCTGTGTTGTGGGCAAGGAGGCTGACGTGAGGGCGCCCTTCCAGCTTTAGTGGGTGCTGATTCTCGTCAGCCTCGAAAACACAGTGGAGCACACACAGCTATCAAGAAGGCGGATGAAATTATGATCCTTTGATTTCATTTTCCAGCCTACGTAAAAGTAGATACCAAACCAAATATCATGCAAATCCGGCATTCTTGCCAATCCTCTTTTGAGGGAGAATATTCTGTGTTCCTTATGCCTTGGCCTCTTAGGAATTTCATTATGAGTGTTCACGTTGGATTGCTAGTTTAGCATTGAAAACATAACGTTGTCCTATGAAGATTACTAAGAGGATCACGACATTACCATGAAACCTGAGGCCCTGATTTCAAACCCCAGGGCGTACACAGTAGGAGAGAGCCAACTGGTGTGACTTTTCCTGTGACTTCCACACAGCAGTGCTGACAGGCATGCACGTACACACAAATAAGTTAACGTAGAAACTTGTTTTTCCCATAGCTGAGATATAATTTCCTTATGGAAATCTCAGCTAATAGGACGTTCCGTCTATGCAATTAGATCGGAGAATTACCTCGCTCTATTCATTCACTGTTTACAAAAGTATTGCGTTCAGCATTTCTCAGCAACTGGAACATCAAACACAGTCAAGTTCTGCTTAATGATGGGGGTGCTTTCTGAGAAACACACTGTGGGATGACTTTATCATTGTTCCAAAGTAGTCTGCATATGTGTACGTGTGTGCTTATATGTACTAGTACACGTGTGTGTGTGCGTGTGTGTGTGTGTGTGTGTGTGTGCGCATGGGTGTGGAAACAAGAGGTCAACCTCGTGTGGTGTTCTTCAAGAGCTGACAATTTCGTTTGTGTTTTTTGAGCCAAGGTGTCTCCCTGAGACTTAGGGTCCACTGATGGCGCTAGGCTGACTGGCCCCAGGGATGGTCTTGTCTCCCCCTTCCCAGATCTGGGATTACAAATGTATGCACATATACCCAGGATTTTATGTGAGTTCTGATGGTTAAAGTCAGGGCCTCATACTTGGAAAGCAAGTACTTTTGACTGACTCATTCCCCAGCCTCAGGCTAATATTTTATAGATTTTCCCTAGGTAGAAGGCTTGTAATTCAGAATAATTATTAAATGTAAACCACAGCAAATTCATAAACTATGTCAACGCAAAAGTATAACTCTCACCCAAAGGGAATAAGACATAGTTTATTCTTGAGCCAAATATGAGTGACCACGGCCTGGGAACACAGAATCGGGTCACCCCAAATTCCATGTTCCAGCGTGGTAACAGTCGCCTTACATTTTTATAGTAAGAGAACAAAGAAAAGTCAAAAATCTACACACTTTTCAAATACATTGGTGGATACATTCAGTAGGTGGGTCACAGCAAAGTGGGAGGGTTCTTACTATAGGTCTCAGATGTTATCTGATGACATGCTTAGCTTTTGGATTGGTGAGACATGGTGAGACAAATGGTAGTTAGACTCTGGACCCGCAACATTCCAAACTCTCCACAGTCTCCGGAGTGATAATCAGTTGGTCAGCCTTGCAGGATGTTCAGTCCAAGGTGCAAGAGTTCTTTTTGTGAACTTTTGTTTCACAACCAGTACCAGAGTACATTATTACTCTTGTCGAGATTTATGTACGGTTTGCATTTGTATGTACCTGATGTCTATACAATGGTCATTGCAGAAGGTTTATTTAGAGCAACATTGGCCCAGACACATGAATGATGTATTGCTTTATGATGTTACCATGGCTCCATTAGACACTGATAAGAAATTTTGAGATTCATTATAACTTTATGAGACCACTGTTGTACTGTTACTTGTTGATTGTCATTTTGTATCCTGTAATTACATTTATGGAGGGCTGTCCATTGATTAGCTTTCCATGTACCTGTAAGAACTACTTTATAAAGAGGGCAGGTTTATTTTACCTCAGAGATATGGAGGTTACTAGTGATGATCAAGCAACTGCTCTTTGCTTGGGGATCATTGTTGAGACATCACCTCATGATGGGAGTACATGGCAAAACCCCAGTGCTCACATCATGGTCAGGAATGAAAAACAAAGACTAGAAAGCACTGGATATGAGTGTCACAATCCTCTTCACCGGGAAAACAAGCAAGGACATGAAGATTCCTGTGCCCCCTCCCGCAAGATTTCACCTTCATGACCAAGCCTTTATCACATACCATGTGGTTAACATCTACAGCAGCCTACGAAATTCATGCACTGTGCTAAGGCACAGAAAGTCATTTTTTGACAAAGAACTATGGGTATAAAACTAATATCTTCCTCTCAAGAGAAGAACACAGGCATAGAACATAGCCAAGGCCCCAAGATAGAAATTAGTTAGGATAAACTGAATTATGCTATGAAAACAAAAAACGCCAGTATCCACTATTCCTAATTGAGTTTCTTCCTCACATCAGTCAAGTGGGGCCAAAAGGGAAGAGTCTGTACTCATTCTACATCAGGGGTGGAGAACACAGCACATCCAAAAATGCTCACATCATGGCCAAAAATGAGAAAACGTGGAAAGGAAATCCATCGATCAATTCATGCCTCACAGATATATAGAGTTAAGGAACAAGATCACGTTTCTGAGACAATTGGTGTCGAGTTCTTTGCCAGCACGGGAAACATGCAGGAACACAGAGCTGGGATTAGATCCTGAGTGGGAAGAAAGGGGCTGTGGTTGCTGTCTGTCACTTTGACCAAATAGCTGAGAAAATCAACTTAAAGGAGTCAATATTTATTTCGGCTCCTGGTTCCGGAGACTTCGGTCTCTATTTCCCGAGTTAGGAACCTGGACTGTAGAAAAATGAGAAAGCAGGCAGAGCATGAAGATTCCTCTTCACTTCTTGACTGGATGAACGGTGATTAGCTCCCTCAGTCTCATATCTCCTAATGTCCCTTCCATGACGGACTGAAACCATGAATCGTGAGCCCAAATGAACAGTTTCTCCCTTCGGTTGGTTTTGTAAATGTATTTTATCGCAGCAATGGGAAAAGTAACAAATAAGAGGGGACACTTGAGTCCCAAGAAGGTACAGAACTGTACCAACATCTTGATTTAACCTTTGTCCTAGTTTTCCAAAACAATTACATAATACGTCTGTGTTGAATGCACAGGAAATAAATTGAGGAAGGAAGGAGCTGTCGAGCAGTGTCTCACGATGCACATGTTGTCAGAAGAAGAATGTGAAAAGGAACTGGGAAGGGCTATAAAACCCCAGAGCCCACCTCAGGGGTGCACTTCCTCTAGTGAGACTCAGTGTCCTGAGGGTTCTACAAATTCTTCCCAAACAGCACCACAGGCTCATGACCACCTGTTCCATCCTAGGAGCCTGTGGGGACATTTCCCATCCAGTCCATAATTACTGAGTTGCTTACTTTACATTGGGTAAACGATAATGCATGCCAGTGCCTTGATTTGAGTATGCATTGGTGGGCAATCCTTAATGCAAGAAGACAAGTGGGCACACACATCTATCTCTCCTGAGCATCGTTTATGCATGTGGCATGACTGTGGGTTTGGCTCCCTTTAAACTGAGGCAGCCAGCCACTTACACCAAGCACTATTATGTGAGCACAACACAATCTCTTCGTCAACAGTACTTTCTTCATTGTAGGTGTGGAGATGTTATGGAGTTGGAGATCACTGGGAAAAGACCACTCAGTCTCGAATGGTGCTGAATCAGCCAAATTCATTTAGACTGGCCAGCTGACTGCAGACCGTATCCTGGGATGAGAAACGGTCACTGCTAATGCGGAGGGGGCAAGTACTTCATTTCTGTGGAATGTGCATCTGTGTGGGATAATTTTACTTCCCTCTACACATGATAAACAAGTCTCACAAAAAACAGAGCAAGCAGTCAATCATTTCACACAGTGACACAATTGAAAGGGGGCTTCTGTGGTCAGACCTTCCTGCTATTATGTACCAGACAAAAAGCAGAGTCACACCTACCATTGTGTTACAGAGATAAACAGGCTGTTTCTTAAGATTGTCCCTGCTTAAACAAGCAGACTTAACACTTACAGCACCTGGGTGGAGACATCGAGAGAGGAGGAAGAGGAAAGCAGGGGAGGGGGGTGAAGGAGGAAGAGGAGCAGGTGATAATGCTTAGCATCAATGACTAGGGACATTGGGTTCTAGCTGGGATCCTCTTTGGCATGTGGTCTAATGTTTGGCTTCCGTGATTCTGATTTCTGCTAAACAAGTAAATTAAGGCAGAGTTTCAGTTCTTACTTAATCCCCAGAATTCTGAGGTTTGTAAAGTAATTTGCACACAAGAGTCTGTTCATAGATGTCTTTATTTATCTCCCCCAGCCCAGCATGCTTGCTGTTTCTTTTGGCCTAGGGAAGACACTTGAAACTTACTTCTAGTGAAACCCAGGGTCAGAGG
>NW_008355156.1:35573-39014 GCF_000622305.1 Nannospalax galili
GAAAATGGACACAGATAGAGAGAGAGAGAGAGAGAGAGAGAGATTGTTCTAAAGGCAAAGAGACTGAGTAGAAGGAATGAGTTGCCCCCTACACTAGAACAGTAAAGTGTTTATCAAAAACTGTATGGACTGCTAGCTCCAGGAAGTTCCTATAAATTTCCAATGCCTCTTTATGTTTCCAAAATACATAGAGCCTTTGTCACTATCCTGACTCTAATTTCATTCCCCAGCAATTTTCTCTGTGATATGAAAGTAATTAAGTGTAGTGCCTACCTTTTCTTGGAACCGTTAGTAGTTTTCACCACATCCAATAAGAACTCACGGGTCTTTGGGACCAAAGAATAAATATAGTCTAGTCTGAAAACACTGATATATATTCAAGTAGACTGTGTACATTAATTCTCTGTGTGCAGGACATCCATTTAAAGAATGATTTGATTTCCTTTAGAGATTTGATTATGAAATATATTTTAACAGAGTGACTGCAGCCTTTCTCCCAGAATAGCCTGCCATGTAGCACATTTACATTTCTCGGGCATCCACAGCACGCTAGAGCTTGTATATTTATGCTAGGTCGGACCAATAAATTATGATGAGTTAATATCAGTTCTAATTAGTTAGGACCAAGTGAAGGCATTTTTCACAGCGGTTCCTAGGTGCCTAGTTGATATTCATGTTTGGATGTATGTTGTCAACTGTGATTGCTGGCTCTTAGCTCAGGGAACTCTGTAAATATTTTTTCTCTGTCTTCTCTACCCCATTCTGTTCACAGTGATACCCTTCAATGACGTGCAAGTAAAATAGTGTATTCTTCTCCAGTGACTTGCCCAGACCTTAACAAGCAAAATCTTTAGTACCAAATTTGGGGAGGATTATGCTTTCAACATTTTACAAGGTCACAGGCTTAGTTCATTTTTCTTCAATGGACATGAACAATGTGCACTATGGAATGCTAGCAGCCCATCAGAACCCGCACTATTAAAATGCACATTAGAAATTGTAATATCCCAAATATAATGGAGTAATTATTTTTCTATTTCTGGAAATTGTGCAATTGGAATTAGCTATTTAATACTGATCTAAGGGGAAAAAAATCCCACTTAAGCTACGAAAATAGGAGAGTCGATTACAGACGAGGATCCCAGGGGTGAAAAGCGTCCAATATAAAACACGTTAGATAGTAAGTTAGATGATGGCTGAGGGTCTTTTTATATAAAGGTTGTGTAAAGCAGATGAAGTTAAATAAATGACTTCTGATATAAATCTTCCTGTTGCATACTGCTCTACACAAACAAAGAAAAAAATGACAAAATATCCTGACGGATGGGGAGTGAAAAATCAATGAAATGTGTATCTGGGTGTTGTGGTCCATGACTTTAATCCTAGAAGACACAGGCAGATCTCTGTGAGATCTAGGCCAGCTTGGTCTTGGTTGTGTGTTCCAGGCCAGCTGTGGCTACAGGGAGACCCTGTATCAAAATGACTAAAATAATAATACTACTAAATAATAATAATACAGAAAAGTATTTCGAAAAATTAAATGAAATCTAGCCTGTTTAGGAGGATACAATTTAGTATTGTTATTATGTCAGATTTTTTAAAAATTATTTGAGAACTTCGAACAGGCATATACAGTGTTTTGATCAAGTCCACGCCCACTCCCTCCCCTCCAACTCCTCCCATATCTCAGCATCACTTTTTTCTGACAGCTTCATGTACTCTTTCTTCTTTATCTTTTATGGGGCTTTTTGCTACTCTAACATTCCCCGATCTGTAGAGGTAACCCTAAAATATTTTAAGGATTAAATAAGAGCTCCCAAATACTTTCAACATTTTTGGCTTTTGGAACAGAGTATGTTGCTAAGAGGCCCAAGGACACTTCAACTTTTAGCCAAGAAACTGGCCGCTTTTTTTTGAGGTCTTTTTTCCCTAAATGCCTAGCCAATTCCTACCTCCTATTCTTATCACACCACCCTCTGAAAGGGTTACCCAAATTGCCCATAGGGAATAGGGACGCAGACCACCCTGGCTTCTTCCATGCTGAACAGGGACCCAGGGTGAGGCAATTGGGGTACCCCTTCAGGGGTCTACCTAAAAGACTCCCAAGTTACAGAATTCTTATCTGTAGGGGGGAAAGAAGGCCCTTGACTGCTGAATAGGAGATGTGAAGGAGAAGTAAAGGCAAGAACAGTTAGCATTGCAAGTTCTAGACAGAGAACTAGGAAAAAGTCAAAACAGGGCAAAGTTCAAATGTTCATTTGAGAGTCCACTGGAATTTCGTGACAAGGGCTTCCAAAAGCATCCCTCTATTGGGTTCCTCCTCATTTTGCTTTTGTCTGCCAAGGCTGGACTCTAGAGTGATGGGTTTAGGAATTGCTTTCAGGCTTTTTGGTAGCTGTTGGAGTGGTTAGAATCAGTGTCAGTTCCCTCTCAAAGACTTCTAGATGGGAGGAGAAAACAAATCTATCCATCATTTTAGAACAACAGCTGGTTGTCTCCCTTAGCTACAGGTGAGCATTAGAGTATTGGGGACCAAGATTTGAAGTCTTACATCTGAGCAGCACTTTCTGGTTAGGAACAAAATCATCAGTGAGAAATAAGAAATAATATAACTACCTTGTTATATGGACTTAAGCTTAATGTCTGGAAAGTATAATCCCTTGAACTCTTAAAGGAATATACTGATGACTTTATTTTTTGGTCATACTTTCCTTTTGGGTCTTTAAGACCATATAGTTGGCCTAAATAAATAAATTTATTTTTACACTTAAGATCGTTTGAGGATCTGTTCCTCACGGTTCACATGGGCTTGGGAGGAGCTCCTGGCTCCTTTCTTCTACCACTTCCATCTATGTGAAGATAAGTCAAAGGTCCTGCTCAACCATGTCTGGCTTCACTTGGAAGCATGGAGAAAATGTTTCCTCTGTGTTGACCCTCCTCTTTGCAGACTGCACACTGGTTCAAGTCCATCTCATGGGGTCTCCATGTCCTCCTCCCTGAACAGGAGGAGAGGTGATTCACTGCAGTTACAGGGCATTTTGACAGATGTTCCATAATCCCCTGGAACTTAGTTGACCTTGAAGGACAAGGGGCAAAAACTGACCTTTAAGTCCCTCTCACCAGATTAGCTTAGGCCTTAAAGTACAGCAGTTAAACATCCAAGTTTAGTTCCACCAGTCTGGTACTTTTAATTACCAAGTGCTATGTAGATAAAGCTTGGGTGAAAAAAAACAAATGTTCAGATAAACTTTGACTAGATATATTTTGTTCCTTAAACTAGTTGACTAAACTGTGACTATAGAGATTTTTAAGATTATGTGTATATTATTTTTGTCTCTTCCTTTATATATCATAAAAAACCTACATAGACCTTCATCACTTGCTTAGGCTTTCTCAATTTTTATGTCTCTTTTGGAAAATATCCCCATTCCTTTTAAGCAT
>NW_008355156.1:39981-41274 GCF_000622305.1 Nannospalax galili
CCCTAGCAAGTCTTTTTTGGATAAGGTGATACCTAAAGGTGGTTTTAATTTATATTTCCCTAATTACTAATGATGCTGAACACTTTTTGAGATGTTTCTTAGCCATCTTTATTTCTTCCTCTGAGAACTCTGTTTAGATCTTTAGCCCATCTTTTCATTGAGGAGTGATTTGCTTTCTCATTTCTTTGTTTTGTGAGTTCTTTGCATATTCTGGATGTTAAACCTCTGTCAGATGTGTCACTGGTGAAGATCTTTTTCCCATTCTGTGGGATTCCTTCTCACTTTTTTGATTGCTTCTGTTGTGGTACAGAAGCTTTTTACTTTAATGAAGTCCCACTTATTGATTGCTGACCTTAATTCCTGAGCAAGTTCTGTCTGATTTAGAAAATCCTTTCCTGCACCTATATCGGTATGTTACTGCCAATGTTTTCTTCTAACAGTTTCAGAGTTTCCAGTTTCACACTGAGGTCTTTGATCCATCTGGAGTTGACTTTTGTGCAAGTGAAAGATCAGGATCTAGTTTCATTCTTCTGCAGGTGGAGATCCAGCTTTGCCAGCACCATTTGTTGAGGATGCCATCTTTCCTCCATTGTGTGTTCCTGGCACCTTTGTCAAATATCAGGTGGCTGAAATTACATGTACTCAGGTTTGGACCTTCAATGATGTTCCATTGATCTATGTGTCTATTTTTTGTGCCAGTAGCATGCTGTT
This sequence comes from Nannospalax galili, assembly GCF_000622305.1. Lineage (NCBI taxonomy): Eukaryota > Metazoa > Chordata > Mammalia > Rodentia > Spalacidae > Nannospalax > Nannospalax galili. Next base: position 40,693 of record NW_008355156.1, read on the forward strand.
TTTATAACTATAGCTCTATAGTATGCTTTGAGATGTGTTGTAGTAATCCCCTCCCCATTTCTCTTTGTGCTCAGGGTGACTTTTGTATCTGGGTTCTTTTGTGCTTCCATACAAATTTAAGAATTTTTTTTTTCTAATTCTGTGAAGTGTGTCATGGGTATTTTGATTGGGATCGCATTGAATCTATATATTGCTTTCGGTAGGATGGTCGTTTTCACAATATTAATTCTTCCAATCCATGAACGTGGGAGGTCCTTCCGTCTTCTGATGTCTTCCTCAATCTCTTTCTTTAGTGATTCAAAAATTTCACTGTAGAGATCTTTGGTGTCTTTTGTCAGATTTATTCCAAGATATTTTATTTGTTTGCAGCAATTGTGAATGGGAGCATTTCCCTGTATTCTTTCTCCAATTGCTTCTTATTGCTATATAGAAAGACTAATGATTTTTGTTGCTCTATTTTATAACCTGCCACTATACTTAAAGTGTTGACTCATTCTAGGCATTTTCTGGTGGAACTTTTGGGATCTCTTAGGTATAGTATCATATCATCTGCAAAAAGGGATAGTTTGACCTCTGACCTCT
>NW_008355156.1:41449-48188 GCF_000622305.1 Nannospalax galili
AGGTATGTTCCCTCCAGTCCAATTCCCTCTAGGACTTTAAACATAAATGCATGTTGAATTTTGTCAAAAGCCTTTTCTGCGTCTATTGAGATAATGATGTGGTTTTTTTGAGTCCGTTTATATGATTGATGACTTTTATAGACTCGCATATATTGAACCATCCCTGCATCTCTGAGATAAAGTCCACTTGATCATGGTGAATGATCGTTTTGATGTCTGTCTGTATGCGATTTGCAAGTATTTTGTTGAGAAGTTTTGTATCTATGTTCATTAAGCATATAAGTCTATAGTTTTCTTTTTTGGTTGTGTCTTTACTTTGTTTGGTATTAGAGCGGTGCTGGCTTCATAGTTGGAATTTGGGAGTTCTCCCTCTGTTTCTATCATTTTGAATAATTTAAGTAGTATAGGTTGGAGGTCTTCTTTAAATGTCTGATTGAATTCTGCTGTAAATCCATCTGGGCCTGAGCTTTGTTTAGTTGGGAGGATTTGTATTACTGTTTCAATTTCCTTATACGTTATGGGTCTCTTTAAACTATTGGGTCTCTTTAAACTATTGATCTCTTCTTCATTTCACTTTGGAGGTTCCCATGATTTCAGATATCCATCCATTTCTTTCAGATTTTCAAATTTAGTAGCGTAAAGGTTTTTAAAATATTCCCTTATAATGGTCTGTATCTTTTGGGTGTCTGTTGTGATGTTTCCCCTTTATTGTTAATTTGGATTTGCTCTTTCTTTCTTTTGGTTAACTGGGCTAGGGGTTTGTTTATCTTGTTTAGCTTTTCAAAGAACCGGCTCTTAGAGTCATTGATTCTTTGTACTGTTTTCTTTCTATGTCATTCATTTCTGTTCCAAGTTCTGTTATTTCATCTCTTCTGCAGGGTTTGGGTTTCATTTGTTCTTGACTTTCCACTGTCTTGAGTTGCAGTGTTAGGCCATTTATTTGGGCTCTTTCTAATTCTTTAATGTAGCCACTTAGAGCTTAAACTTCCCTCTTAGGATTGTTTTAATGTGTCCCAGAGGTTGTCCTGTGTTGCACTGTCCTTTTTGTTGAATTCAAGGACTTCTTTTATTTCTTAATTTCTCCTTTGTCCCACTCATTGTTTACCAGAAGGTTGTCTAATCACTATGAGTTCGTGTAGTGACTAGGGCTTTGTCTAGCGTTGATTTTGAGCTTCATTGCATTCTGGTCCGATAGAATGCATGGAAGTATTTCCACTTGTTTTGTATTTGTTGAGATTTGTTTTGTGTCCCAGTATGTGGTCAATTTTTGAAAAAGTTCCGTGGGGTGCAGAGTAGAAAGTGTATTCTTTGGTGCTTTGGTGGAATATTCGAATGATGTCTGTTAGGCCCATTTGATGTATGGTATCATTTACATCCGACATATCTCTTTATTCTTTGACCAGTTGACCTGTCTAATGGAGACAGTAGGGTATTGAAATCCCCTACTATTACTGAGTTGGGGTTAATCTGTGTCTTAAAGTCCTGTACTGTTGTTTTTATGAATTTGGGTGCACCAGAGTTTGGTGAATATATGCTAAGGATTGTAATATCTTCTTGGTTAACTGTTCCTTTGATCAGAATGAAGTGACCCTCCTTATCGCTTCTGATTAGTTTTACTTTAAAGTCTATTTTGTCAGATATTAGAATTGCAACCCCTGCTTGTTTCTTAGTGCCATTTGCTTGGCATATTCTTTTCCATCCTTTCACCTTAAGGTAGTGCCTGTCCTTGAAGGTGAGATGGGTTTCTTTCAGGCAGCAAAGAGATGGATTTTGTTTCTTAATCCATTCACTTGCCCTGTGTCGTTGAACTGTGGAGTTCAGTCCATTGATATTTAAGGTTATTATTGAAAGATGTGTATTGGTTGCCATCATTTTAATTGCTGTTTGTGTTGTCCTCTTTTGTGTTTCCTCAACTATATCACTGTTTGTTTTCTTTCGTTGCACGTGAGGTACAGTTGATCCTTTCTCCTCTCTTATATTGCTTCAAGTATTTTTTGAAGGGCTGGTTTCTTGGATGTGTGTTCTTTCAGGCTTTATGTGTCATAGAAGATTTTTCTTTCCCCATCAATTATAATAAACATTTTGGTGAGTAAAGTATTCTGGGTTGGCATCTACTGTCCTTTCGAACTGGAATTATGTTGGGCTAGGCTCTCCTGGCTTTCAGAGTTTGCACTGATATCAGCTCTAACTCTGATGGGCTTTCCTTTGTATGTGACTTGTTTTTCTTTTGCTGCTTTCAGTATTCTCTTTTTGTTCTGTACATTTAGTGTTTTTACTATGATATGTCGTGGGGAGTTTCTTTTCGGATCCTGTCTATTTGATGTTCTATGTGCTTCTTGTATTTGTATGGGGCTGTCTTTCCTTAATTTTCAGAAATTCTCTTCTACAATATGTTAAGATCTGGTCAACACCGTTAACCTGAAATTCTTCTCCTTCCTCTATTCCTGTGATGCGTAGATTTGGTCTTTCCATGGTGACCCACATCTCTTGCATATTCCATTGCTGTGGGTTTTTTTTTTAATTTTTCATAATCTTTGCTTGAGTGGTCCAGTTCTTCAACTTTATCCTCCAGTGTTGATGCTCTGTTTTCCGTTTCATTCATTCTAGCTGTGAGGGTTTCCACTGTTGTTTCAAGTTGGCTTTTTGAGTCTTCCCCTTCTTCTTCATTTCTGCCTGAGTCTTCTTCAATGTCTCTATCTCTTTTGTGAATTCATTCAGAAGTTTATCCCTATCTTCTTTTAGTTCTCTGATTTGTGTGTTCTTTAAATTCGTTAAATTCCTTGATCATGTTTATGATTGTTATTTTAAAATCAGTGTCCTGGGTTATCTCTAGGGGGTTCTCTTTATAGAACTCTTCTACAGGATTTATGGAGTTTGGTGGGCACATAGTGTTTTGGCTTTCCATTTTATTATTGTTTCATTGTGATTTTGGCATGTGAATTTCTTTTGTTGTTTCTGATTCTGATATGAGAATTAAGTTGAAGTTTGCTTCTGTTTGTATTATTGGTGATCTTTTCTTATGGGTTATGTAGAGCTGGTTAGTCCAGGTTTCAGGTTCTGTCAGGTTTTATTTTGGAGGGAATGGATGGCTTCAGATCAGCTACTCAGGAGGTCCCACAGAAGCCCAAGCCAGGTTCCAGTCAGGCACACTCAGGCTTCCTTCTAAGGTTTGACCCCTACTAGCAGGAACTCAGAGCATTATTTGGAAGGTTCCCTAAGGGGGTCAGGGAGCGATTTTTTTTGGGATTCTCAGTAGGTCTGCTGTGTTCTCAGTCCCTATGCCACAAGGAGGCAAGAACTAACACTTTCTGGTGGTCTGCTGAGATCACAGCCGCTACACGGGTGGGTTGGAACCCACCTTCACAGGCTATCTACTAATCTCTCAGCCTGATGCTACCAAAGCCAGGTCTGCCCCGGGGCATTGGGAGGGGCCTCACACAATTCACGTTAGGGGGCTGGGGACAGTGCATTTAGGGGAAGCTCACCACCATGTGGAGGCAGGATCCAGGCACTCTCAGGCAGTCCCCTGTGTTCTCAGCCCCTCTGGCAGAGGGAGGCCGGAACAGGCACTCTCTGGTGGTCTGCTGAGATCACAGTACACAGAAGGAGGTCGGAACCCTCCCCCTCAGGCTGTCTTTATGTCATATTTTTAGACGTCAACTCCATTATGTTGAAGACAACGTTAAAAATAACCACAGTGGAATTCATGTTGTTTTTCTGTCTGCTGTCTCATTACTTTTTTGTGTTGGTGTTCTTCTTGCTGTAACTGGATATCAATGAAGGTGTAATTTATAGGACAAGTAAAAAATTAATTAATTTTGTGCATGGTTCTGACAGGTGAGCCATCCAGCTTGGGAAGGTGCTCCATGAACGTTCATGTTACTTTGAACTCTCCGCACGGTTCTAACTGGGTTCAGGGTTCAAGCTGGAAACACAGAGATGTGCCAAAATACTGCATTTTCATAACAAAGTCAATTCACTAGCAATTTACAAATCTATCAATTATCAGTTCATGAATTATTTAATGCCTTCACGAGGACATGACCCTGAGAGCCAAATCACCTGTTAAATGTCTATCCTGGTCTTATCTCCTAACATTACAGCATTTCTCCTCAACCTAGGCTTGAGTGTGGATTCAAATCATAGTTTTATAAAATGCTGTTGTCCGGTCATCCGGAAGAATGTATAGGCATGGTGATTGGAGAAAAACAAAAAGAGAAGAGGATGCATTGCTAATTCTAATAAATATACAATATTGTTAATAACTATAGGGTTTACTGATTAATAAAACAGATCAAGAAGGAACTAAAAAGAAAATTTGTCAATGCTTTAGAAAATCATGGGCAAACTCATAATCATTTGAATCAACTACTGGGGGAAAATTAGAATTTATTCTCTATCTAATCAGTCATCTTTATTAAATGTAAGTATTGCTTCCCACTTCCAGTTCAGAAAAATAACATAATTTTCAATCTAATAAAAAGAAGAGAAATAGGTTAACATCTTATGTTACAATTGAAATCCATAGCTTTTCCTAATCTTTAACACCTTAAAATGCAAAGAAAAACAATTGTAATTTCTGTATCTGTGAGGAACAGATTCCAGAATCTGTCACAGGTACTAATTTCTATATATGTTCAACTTCTTACCTAATTTCGGGCATTGTTTGAAATCATTTCTTTGTGGTATGCATATGACAAGTGCATATGTCATTTAGCCCATGGGAGTTTCTTTGCCCCACATGTGTGTGCAACTCTGCAAAGGACAAAAAGGATATTGGATCCCCTGAAAATGGTGTTAGAAGAGGTTGTCTACTGACATATGGATGCTGGGAACAGAAGCCAAACCCTCTGCATGACTAGTCAGTGCTCTTAACCCCTGAGCCATCTCTCCAGCTCTAAAATAACACAATATTTCCATATATCTTATATATAACCTCTCATGTATTATATACATGACCATTCATATTGTTTAAATCCTTTCTAGGTGGCCTGTACCAACTCATAGAATGTGAATACTTTGTAAATAGTTAACAGTATTTTGTTTAGGTAACGATAGACGAGGAAAAACATTCTGCCCATATTCAGTACAAACGGAAACTTTAAATGTTTACTCATGATTACTTAAATCCTCAGAGGCAGAGACTGGAGAGGGGTCCAATTTCATAGGCTCAGTTTCTAAAATTAACCTTTTATAGAAAAGAGTTGCTGTTTTGTCTACTTTTACCTTTGTTGAAATGGTAGAGAGAGAGGAAGCTGCCAAGAATGACTGTAAACAGAAAGTGAGTGCTCACGGGTGAATTGATGTCCCAAGTTCAAATGTTGAGCAGTGCTGTCCTGAGAATGCATCTTCATTCATTATTGGGTCCAATCAATCTATAGAGCAAAGACTGACATAATTTCACATGGACATCGGGCCAGGAAAAAAGAGCTGAGAGAGAGAGGAGGGGGAGAGAGAGAGAGAGAGAGAGAGAGAGAGAGAGAGAGACCCAGACACTGGGAGCATACCCTATGTTTAAGGTACCCTCTTTCATAATGCAGACATTAGCATTGAAGAGATGAGAAAATTCCAGCACAGGCATTCTGTTCACCAGAGAGTAGACATTAACTCTTTGTCTATTTTATGATATTTTTAAAAGCATAAACAACTGCGCACTAAAGAAATTTACTTTTAAGATATCTATTTTCTGGGACGTTCAGAGCCATGGTGAAGGCATCTCGCAAGGACCTTACTGATGAATCAAGTGATAGATTACAATAAGTAGGGAGAATCTCATTGTACACAGCTTTCTAAACTTAAAAATATGAATACTTAGGGTGCTGGAGAGATGGCTCAGCAGTTAAGCGCACTGTCTGATCTTGGTGAGGACCAGGGTTTGATTCCCAGCACCCACACGTCAGCTAACAACTATAACAATCATTCACAACTCTATTTCCAGGTGATCCAATGCTCTGTTCTGTCCTCCTTGGGCATTGCATGGCATGAATGCACTTACATACGTGCATGTAATAACACGCATAGATATTAATAAAGAAAATATTTAAAAAATAAGAAATCTGCAGCACCTCACACAATAATGCCACTATCTGGGAACCAAGCATTTAGCAAATCAGCCTGTGAAAGATATTCTTGACGCAATCATAGCACAATACGAATCCTAGTTGCTCTGTACCATCTGGAAGATGATCTGAGGTAGCCATACTTTTAGTTTTGAATGAGTTTATAAAGTATGTAGCAAGGAATTTGTCTATGATAAAATACCAAAAGACATATGAACAGGAATTATTTTTATTCCAAAGGTTTCAGTGTATGGTTAACTGGATCCAGTACTCTGAGTCTGACGTGAGACAAAATGCCATAGATATAGGATATATGTGGCAGAGTCTCCTTATCTCATGGTGACCAAGAAGCAAGTCATTATAGGAAGAGGGCAGAGCAAATCATACCTTTTAATGCCACACTCTCCATGACCCACTTCTTCCACTCAGACCCTATTGTCAACAATAATTATATATGGTAGTGTGCTATGCAAAAAAAAATCAGTATGCATTATGGATGCAGATGAATGGATACAAAGATTCACATCAATATGAGCTCAGATTTAGCTTATAGTTACATGGGTGTATATAAGTATAAACCTTCATTAGTATATAAACAGGAAGTGATTTCTTTGAATCCAAGGAAGATTGGATTTAGGAATCTCCAAATGGTCTAAGAGTACTCAAGTCCCTGCCATATC
>NW_008355156.1:49312-53627 GCF_000622305.1 Nannospalax galili
AGGGTGTGAGACTCCCTCTCAGGTGGTTGTGTGCATCCTGTGCAAGAGCAATGCAGGGTCTTTCCAACCCCTTAAGTATTTTTACGTCCACAGTTGTTTGAATCCAATGGCTGTAATATCTTTGGCTCGTGAAATCAAACATGACTCTTAAAGGGTCCCAAGTGTTTTGCACTTACTCGTTTTTCGTCTATTTGACTTATTTTGTATACTTGGAATCAGAGTGAATTCTACCACAAGGAGAGAAGAAGATATTCAGTGAGATATTAAGTGGGAGTTTGCTGAAATCAGTAACGATGCGAACACACCAATGAAGGGTACTCAGAAGGTACAATAGGTTATAAACAAAGAAAGTAGAATTCATCCATTCCGCATGCCAAAGGACGAGGATGAAAAGTAAAATTACCCATGCATGGTGGTGAACACCGGTAACCTCAGCTACTGGGGCAAGAGGGGAGGACATAACCTACAAGTCAGTCTGTGCAGAATAATGAGACCGCTCAAAATGTGCAGATTAGAAAAAGAAATGCTTTAAAAGCAGCCAGCTATGCAGCATATAGGAGGTTCTGGTTTCAAGAGTGTGTCCACAATCTGTCAGTTCTGCCCTATACCACTCTTGATCCTTCTGCCTGGCCTCCAAGTCTGATGTGGATGCCTCCACAGAGGCCTGGGGTGATGGCTTACTTAGTAAAGGGCCTTCTACACAAGCATACATGTGTGGGTTTGAATCCTCAGCACTCACATAAAAGCCAGACCTGGTGGTGGGTATCTGTGACCCCAGAGTTGATGAAGGTGGAAAACGGGGTATCTCCTTGGAACTCACTGGAGAGCCTGTCTAGCCAAGGTGATGAGTACAAGCTTTAATAAGAGTCCTGGCCGCATGCCAAAGGACGAGGATGAAAAGTAAAATTACCCATGCATGGTGGTGAACACCGGTAACCTCAGCTACCTGGGACAAGAGGGGAGGACATAACCTACAAGTCAGCCTGTACAGAATAATGAGACCTCTCAAAATGTGCAGATTAGAAAAAGAAATGCTTTAAAAGCGGCCAGCTATGCAGCATATAGGAGGTTCTGGTTTCAAGAGTGTCTCCACAATCTGTCAGTTCTGCCCTATACCACTCTTGATCCTTCTGCCTGGCCTCCAAGTCTGATGTGGATGCCTCCACAGAGGCCTGGGGTGATGGCTTACTTAGTAAAGGGCCTTCCACACAAGCATACATGTGTGGGTTTGAATCCTCAGCACTCACATAAAAGCCAGACCTGGTGGTGGGTATCTGTGACCCCAGAGTTGATGAAGGTGGAAAACGGGGTATCTCCTTGGAACTCACTGGAGAGCCTGTCTAGCCAAGGTGATGAGTACAAGCTTTAATAAGAGTCCTGGTCTCAAAAATCAGATGGAGCACAATCTGGGAAGACATCTGATGTTCAATACCTGTGACTTCCAAACACAGGCTTACATGAGTTCAGCATGCTCCCTCACAGACACACATATACACAAGCACACATATACGTACATGTAACCCAGAAAATATTTAGGAAAATTTGTTTTAAAAGGATCAGGGATGCAGGTTAGTGGTGGAGCATGTATCTAGCATTGGATGACCCTGCATGGGACATAGTAAAACTGGGAAGGTAAAAAGACCCCAAAGAAATGTAGCCAGTTTCTCGGCTAAAAGTCAAAATGTCCTTGGGCCTGTTAGCAACAAACTCTGTTCCAAGGCCAAAAATGTCACAAGTCTTTGGGAGCTTGTATGTAATCCTTAAAAGATTTTAGGGTTACCTCTTCAGAGGGGGGAATGTTGGAGGGGAGGGAGTGGGCATGGATTTGATGAAAACACCTTATATGCATGTATGAAATTCTCAATAAAGTTTTAGTAAAAGTTAAAAAAAAGAAAATAATCAAGCAGAGGTCACTTAGGGGTAGAAAGAGATGGAGACTGAGTAGCATCCATTTCTATTCTATTTTATATCTATTGTATATCCAGCTGTGGCTCAGTGATAAAATGCTTGCCTAGAGTGCCTGAAACACTCCTGCTGGGACTTGTAGAGGGGTTGGGGAGGGATCTTTGTGAGTCTGATGTCAGCCTGGTCTACACAGTGAGTTCCAGGCCAGGCTAGGTCTTCACAGTGAGACCCTATTTACAAAATATAAAATAAAGAGTTCTTTTCAGGAAACACTGAGCTGAGTCCATGGTATTATAGACAAGAGAAGCCTAAGAAGGGAAGGGGAGGAGGGTGGGCATGTGGGAGGCCAGGGGAGAAGAACAGTGAGCTGGTAAATTTCTACAACAAATACTGGACACTTTTCAACTTGGTCAAGAGACTACAATTAATTCAGCTTTCAAGAGTGCAAAGGTTCTGATACTGCTAGCCTCAAGTGAGGCCCTAATACTGAATGACATCACAATGGCTGACGTACATGAAGACATAAAGGATTGCATCACAAGGCTATACCTCTTAAAGGTCCTACCACCCATCAATACCACCAATATTATAGTGGGTGAGATTTCCACTAGAAGAACTCTGGAACACCTCGTGAAACCATATTGACACTGTAGAAATAGAAAGTGTGAGACAGAGGGAAGGATGGAGGGGAGGAGAGGGAAAGGAAAGGAAATGGGAGAAAGAGAGGGGGGGAAAGACAGAGGAAGAAAGGGAGGAAGGGATGGACAGAGAGAAGGAGGAAGGAAAGGGAAAGGAAAGGAAGAAATAACATAAGGAAAGAAGGAAGGAGGAAGGAAGGAAGGAGGAAGGAAGGAAGGAGGGAGAATAAGGAAAGAAGGAAGGAAGGAAGGAAGGAAGGAGGAAGGAAGGAAGGAGGGAGGGAGGAAGGAAGGAAGGAGGAAGGAAGGAGGAAAGGGATGGAGGAGGAAGGAAGGAGGAAGGAAGGAAGGAAGGAAGGAGGGAGGAAGAAGGAAGGAAGGAAGGAGGGAGGGAGGGAAGGAAGGAAGGAAGGAAGGAAGGAAGGAAGGAAGACCTAAGGAAGGGAGAAAGGAAGGAAGGAAGGAGGAAGGAGGGAGGGATGGAGGGAGGGAAGGAGGGAGGAAGGAAGGAAGGAAGGAAGGAAGGAAGGAGTCAGAAGAAAGTGACAGGGAGAAAAGGAAGGAGCTGGAGGGCGGTAGTGGGCATGGATTTGATCAAAACACCTTATATGCATGTAAAGGCAGGAGGGAGGGAGGAAGGAAGGATGAAGGAAGGAAGAGGGAAGGAAGGAAGGAGGGAAGGAAGGAAGGAAGGAAGGGAGAAAGGAAGGAAGGAAGGAGGGAGGGACGGAGGGAGGGAAGGAGGGAGGAAGGAAGGAAGGAAGGAAGGAAGGAAGGAAGGAAGGAAGGAAGGAAGGAAGGAAGGGAGAAAAGTTAAAGATCACCTTTGATAAACAACAGCTGAATGAATTCTTTTCCAATTGTTCTGCTCTTCGAAACGTCATAAAAATAAAATAACTAAACTGTGTTCAGAGTGAAGGAGAAAAAGGCCCAATTAAAAACACAGTTATGCAAGATGACAAAAATGACAAGTGAAAAGGTGAACTTATGGATAAACATAACCTGTGTCCTTCCAGTGTCTCTGTTCACAGTTCCTTTGACAAGCACCGATGGCGGGATACAAAAATTACAAGGATGTTTTGTTACCTCCCCACTGTCTGCGGAGAAGGGAAGTGCAGGTTAATGAAGAAATAAAGGCCAACTGGAAATACATGCGCTTATTCTGTTCTGTGTGGTTCTGAAGGTTATAAAGGATGTGAGACGTTGAAGATAAACATTGGACTCTAGAATATGTTTTTCCGCAGAATTTTCAGAGATGATGGAAGTTTTCCTAGACTATGTGGTCTGCTTCCACGGAATAGCATATGTTAGGTGAACTGTAGACAGCAGATATGCTACTGACAGTCCTAGAGGTCGGAAACCCAAGGTCAAGGTGTGTCAGACAGGTTATGCACTGAGAGCCGTTTCTCGATTCATATATGAGGCTACTTACTGTGATACTGAAAGGTGGGTGGAAGGGACAGGGTGATCTCTGGGGTCTCTTTTAGAGGTACCCATCCATGAGCCTCCATGCTCATGACATTATCTCCCAAAGGGTCCACTCACTGACACCATCTCCTGGGGGTGAGGATTTCGGCATAGGAGCTTTGAGAACATACAACCTTTCAGTTTGCAAAAGTAATCTTTTCCATCATCTTGTCTTTCAGCCATTAGCTAATGTGAACTGGAACTGTGGTTAGAGTCACTGAGAAACTGAGTTTTTGATATTTATTCATTCATTATTTATATTTCATTTCAGGTTTCAGTGATTTATATAAGTAATTGTTAATGCA
>NW_008355156.1:54164-56155 GCF_000622305.1 Nannospalax galili
TAGATAGATAGATAGATAGATAGATAGATAGATAGATAGATAGATAGATAGATAGATAGATAGATAGATAGATAGATAGATAGATAGATAGATAGATAGATAGATAGATAGATAGATAGATAGATAGATAGATAGATAGATAGATAGATAGATAGATAGATAGATAGATAGATAGATAGATAGATAGATAGATAGATAGATAGATAGATAGATAGATAGATAGATAGATAGATAGATAGATAGATAGATAGATAGATAGATAGATAGATAGATAGATAGATAGATAGATAGATAGATAGATAGATAGATAGATAGATAGATAGATAGATAGATAGATAGATAGATAGATAGATAGATAGATAGATAGATAGATAGATAGATAGATAGATAGATAGATAGATAGATAGATAGATAGATAGATAGATAGATAGATTATAGATAGATGATAGATAGATAGATGATAGATAGATAGATAGATGATAGATAGATAGATAGATAGATAGCTGATAGACAGACAGACAGACATATAGATAGGTGATAGATGCATGGGCCAATTGACAGATGGATGGATGAATAGACAAATGTTGGATAGATACATGGAGGGGTATATAAGGTTAGTTTATATATGTGATATTGTGATCTATTATATATAACACATATGGAAATTAATTCATAAGAAGAGTAGAAAACTAAGATTTGATCAGTCTAGAGGTAGGAATGGGAAGACTAACGTGGAAACACAGTGAGAAAAGACACATGAAAAGCAACCATAGACTAGTTATATCTGCATTGCTTTTCTTGCTGCTATGACAGAACGCCCGAGAAAAGCAAGAAAGGAAGTTTTACATGGTCTCACTGTTTAAGAAGAGATCCTGCCCATCATAGTGGAGAAGGTGTGGCTGAGGGGGCCTCATATGTCTGGTCACAGGTACACTCTGGAAAAGAAAGTTAATAGGAAGTGGTGGCCATAAGCCTCAACGTCTGCCCCCAGCGAATCACTTTCTCCAGTGAGGCGCCACCTCCCGACGGTTCCACAGCTTTTAAACAGCACCACTGGTGACCAAGTGTTCAGACACATGAGCCTAAGGGATTTATTTCATGCTCAAACCACATTACTTACTGGAAGTCATTATATATTCTCTTTTGGGTACTTTTTTGAGACAGTATCTCCCTGTAGTTCCAATTCACCTAGAACTTGCCATAAGTACCATGTTGCCCTAAAGCCACTTACACCTGTCTTTCCCTCTCGAGTGCTGGGATTAAAGACATGTGCCACCAAACATGACTTCGTTGTATATTCTGTTCTTAGTAGTGAAACATTACATGGCAGAATTAAATTGGAAGAGTATCTGCAGTATTTTTCATAAGGTCAAGCATACAACATTGGTCAGTGATGACTGACCAGTGCCTGTATTTCATATTTATATATCAGAAATGAAAATCACTTCCATAAACACTTTAGGAATATTCCTGATAAATTTATTTGGAATATAGATAATCTGTTAAATAAACACCACCCTGTCTTTTAAGAAAAAAACTAGCAAATGAATTTCAAAATATGCTAATATACATACAATGTATCAGTGAGAGTCCATGGAAAAAATCTACATCTTGATCAGTTTACTGAGTTCACAAATTTGAAACATCTACATGTTCACCAAGTGATCCAAGACTTCCATCAAAATAAGCATCCTAGGGCTGGAACGATGGCTTAATGGTCAAGAGCACTGACTGCTCTTGCAGAGGACCTGGGTTCGATTCCAGCACCCACATGGTGGCTACAAACTGTCCTTAACTCCCATTCCAGGGAATCCGAAGCCCTCTTCTGACCGCTGGGTCATTGAAGGACACAGGTGCACTCACATACATGCAGGCAATACACGCGTACACATAAAATAAAAATAATAAAATATTTTTTTAAAAAAAACCTAGAAATTCCATTTGGGTCCTTGACAATCAGGCCAATTTTGGCTCTTAGATTTTGGTATTTT
>NW_008355156.1:56634-71687 GCF_000622305.1 Nannospalax galili
GGGAGAGAGAGAAAGAAAGAGAAAAAGAAGGGGGAGAGAGAGAGAGAGAGAGAGAGAGAGATAGAGAGGAAAAAGTTGCTTTGGAATATTTGTTCCGTATACTTCAGTAGACTGTTAAAGGATCCACACTGAGTGATGAAGGAGGTGCTATAGCTCAGGCTAGACCAAAGGCACAATAGACAATAGACTCCACAGAAAGGATATACCTTTCAAGACCACCCACCCCTCACTCCAGGTGAGTCTCAACTTCCATACCACCTACCTGCCTTCTCAGACAGCAACATCAGCTGGAGATCAAGCAATCAGCACAGGGGCTAAGAAAGAGAATCAATTAGGGCTGGAGAGATGGGTCAGTGGTTAAGAACACTGACTGTTCTTGCAGAAGACCCACGTTTGAATCCCAGCACCCACATGTCAGCTAACAACCGTCAGTTAACTCCAGTTCCAGGGTATCCAACAGCCTCTTCTGTCCTCTCTGGGCATTGCACGACATGGGTGTACTTACCTACATGCAGGCAATACTCACATACACATAAAATGAAAATAATATTTTTAAAAGAAAGAGCATCGAAACTTTAAACTATAATGCCTTCAACAAGAATGGACAGGGATGGATTCCTCTCTAAAATTTCCCAGAAGACTTCATGAGGGAACATGTTCCAGACCGACGCACGCCAGAGAGAGACTCTGTTGTGTCATCTGACTTATCCAGGATAATCTCTGTTACAGAGAGAAAGCTCTTAACAGCGTTCAACATTATTCAGCCACAAAGAAAAAGAGCACTTTCAGGTCTCGTCTGACCCGCTAGGGCTTAAGACTTCCAACACCTAAATTCCCAGCACAGTGGCCTTGGAGGAACTATATCTTGTTTTCAATCTATTGACCTACCTCATGGAAGAATCATACTTCCCTTGTGTTAGATGCGTGAGTCTACACTATTACTAAAGATCTGAAAGGACTTTGTACCATCAAATTTGTCTAACAAGATGTTTATATATCATGTATGATTCCCTGGTACCCATGCTCAAAGTTAATACAACCCATTCATACCATAGCATGATTAAGGTATGCAGTTATATATGACATTATATGTGTCATTATAAAGTTTGCCACATAAACTCTGTAAATAGTTGATGACACTCATCTTAATAATAGGAGTTATTCCAAAAGCTGGTTAGAAGATGTCCTAGTTACCTTTATGGTTGCTATGTACACAATACCTGGGACAATCAATTTCAGAATGAAGGGGTTTGTTTTGTCTCACAGTTGGAGGGTGTGGGGCAGTCATGGGGACAGCACTTTTAGACAGCTGGTAATAGTCCGCTCATCGTCAGGATGCAGAGAACAGTGAAGGCTGCCGTCCAACTTACTGGCTGCTTTTTATTCAGTGTAGGACCCAAGTCCAAGGAATGGTACTAAGCAGTTAGAGTGAGTCTACGCACCTCAATTAATTAATCTAGAAACTCTGTCACAGTCATGTCCAGAGGTGTGTCCCCTAGGTGATTGCCCTTGTCAAGTTCACAATCAATATTAAGCATCAAAAGATTAATGTCTTTCAATTCGTCACAATTGTTCAGCACAGAAGCTTTTTCGGGGGTACTTTGTACATTCAGGGTACAACAGTTCTTTACTTGGGAAATGAGGCCTTTACAAGATTGTTTCTGATATTTTCATATTCTCTCTTTCTTTCTCAGTGTGTGTGTGTGTGTGTGTGTGTGTGTGTGTGTGTGTGTGTCTGTGTGTGTCTGTGTATGTGTGTGTGCCACAGATGTATATCAGGTATCTTTCTTTTCCTTCCTACTTTGTTTTATTTATTTATTTATTTATTTTTTTGGACAAGGTCAGTGAGCCTGAAGATCATTAAACAGCTGGGTTGGATGGTCAGTAAGCCAAAGGGACTCTCCTACCCGGGCCCCTGCACTGGGGTTACAGACCCACACTGCCATGCCTGGCTTTTTGTATAGATGCTAGAATCCGAATTCAGATCCCTTTGGAAGAAATGCTCATGCTCAGCCCTATTCTCAGTCCGACTACTTTAACTTACAACCTGTATTGTGACCCGATCATCTGTTTTAGCCAAGTTCTTTTATCATCTTCAATTATTGACATAACTCAGACCAATGATTGCTGGTTATGGAATTGTAGCTTCCAAATATTAGCCATTAATGCTGTTTTGTTTCAGAGCTCTAGTGCTAAGAAGTAACCGTGTGACGTGCGTGAGTGTCATATCGAGCATGGCACCACCAATTGTCCATGCCAGACCTGTTCCCACTGTTCTCACTTCTCATGCACAATTAGTACATCGTGGTGACTATAAATTCTAAATATGTATGGATGCATTTTACATAAAAATATTCAAATTCATTCATTCTCTTAACTCCAATTGCATTATTCAGCATCCAACCATTACTGTTCCCTTTGTTGACTGTTTAGTAGACAGTGATCTAGATTTTCTGAATTTTTTCATATCTATAGCTAATTCATACATAATCAGCAAGCAGTTTTTCTGATCTTCTTAATAAAAATGGGTGTAGGTAGCTGACAAGATGCTTCATTCAGTAAAGTGTTGGCCAAGTGATGTGAGGAGTTGCTTAAACAAAATACATGAAAGGCGTTGCTCATATGTAACTCCAGAACTCATTGAAAAGGAGAAAATTACTGCCTGTTGAAGAGTATTAGTTTAGTAGTGCAGTCTAATCGAATCCTGCACATTATGTGGCTTCAAATGCAGATATTTAGGGGCTGAGGAATCAGGTGGGTGGGTAAGAGGACCTGAGTTGGAATCCCCAGCACCCATGTATAAAGTTGGGCATGACCCCACCAAAATGTAATTCCCGGGTATGGAGGACCAATCCAGGAGGATTACTGGGAATTAGCTTCCAGTCTAGCTCCATGTTTAGTAAGAGACCCTTATCTCAGGGACTAAGAAGGATGAGTGTCAAAGAACTGGACACCTCTGGCCACAGTGTACGTGCACAGAGATAAGGGGTCTCAGACACGTGTGCACATAACACACATACCGCATACAGATGCACACACAGGCATAGTGGGTATTCAGTGTCCCCCAGTCCTATAAGTTGTAAGTGGGGTCTGCTGGGACTTCCATAAACAAAGTCCACTGCTTCGGTTCCTTCCCTCCCAGTCTGGAGACTAGAGGTTAGAGATCAAGGAGGTCCAAGGCATGGACAGGACTGACTTGCAGAGGCCATCTCCTCCTTGAGCCCCTGCTGAGTGAGCGCCCTCTGTAAGTGTCTGTGTCCTGATCTCTTCTTGTAAGGACTCCAGTTGTGTTAAATGGGAGCTGCCACATGGAACCTTGTTTTGCATTAATCACTAACTTAAAGAGCTAGTCTGCAAACACACTTGCATTGTGAGCTCCTGGGGTTTAGGGCTCCAAGAAAAGTATTTTGGGGGTCAGCAAAATTCAGGCAATAATAATAATTTTAAGTATAATTATACTTGTTTGTGCTCTGTTTAAACCCTGTCTCTTGGCATTTTGAGTATGTCCCAGTGACTGGCTTAGACAGTGCATCAGTCTTTCTGATTTGTACAGGAGATGTGGAAAAATAACTGGCCTAAACTCCAAGGAATGTAGAATCAACAAGTCTTGGTGTGTGATGACTCTAAAGTTACTCAGTGGGGTACATCCACATGACTGAGGGCTGTAGGATGCCAGTGAGGGCACCTGATCACTTTACCTTGTGTGCTTATGTTTCTACAACCCTGGGTGAGAAGGGGTCTCCAAGCTTTAAAAGACTAGAGTATGGATTCTCAGCACTCATGAAAACACAGATGAGCATGGAAACCTGCCCTGTCATTCCAATATGCAGGCACACGGTATCCCCAGAGGAAGTCATCCCCAGAGGAAGCTCGAGGCAGACTAGCCAGGTGAGTGATGAGTGGGAGAGACCCCGCCTCAGTGAATAATGTGCAGAGGCATTAAGGGACAGTCCCAGTGTCAACACCGGGCCTCCATGTGTATGTACTCACATGTGCACATGAACACACATATGCAAAGACAGACACACACACCACACACACACACACACACACACACACACACTCACACACACACACAGAGGCCACATACCTAAAAAACACCCTTTGGATAGAGTAAAACTCATTTCCCAAAACCAAAGTCTCTAGTAAGCATATTTCATTAAAACTTGAAAAAAAATACCTAATTATATATTAGCAGAAAATGTATTTATGAAAGCGTCAGAGAAAACATATTCCTCATTGTACCTTGACTGAACACTTAGTAGCTGTCATGGGTTCCATAAAAACAATAATGATCCAGTGTTAAAATCACAGTTAAAATTGGGACATGTTATTTTCCAACTAACGTTTTGCCTATGAGATTACAAAGTAAGCTAAAGTCTTAGGTGAGTTTTAGTGTTTTCTTTATTCTTTTTTTTTTCCGAGTTTATAAAAACTTGGCAAGAAATCATCATAGGACAGAAAAGGGATCACAAACACAGGACTGAGATTTCAGAGTAAATCAAAACAGCAGTCCTGCGATGACCCATCTTTGAAGCAACCTACTGTAATTCAGGTCAGCCCCTATCTGCACTCCTAATTGAAACTACATCTGTGGGTGATTGAAATCAGAATAGAGTGGGTGGCATTTCCAGCAGGACATCTTTATATCCTAAACAAAAGCACTGCACAATTTTTTAACCTTTTTTTTTTTTGGTTTGTTTTTGTTTTGGAAATTTCCTTTGCCCCACCTGCAGCCACTGTTGGCTCTCTCTTCATCCCCCATACTAATCCTGAATTTGTTGAACCAACCACAATTGGTTGCCCTGGAGATGACTGAGATGTGACAAACAGGATTATGGTTCCAAGTGGGGAAATCAACAGCTGGGGCACAGAAACCTTAACGAACAAAATCCCGTTATTATGCAGGTAACCTTCAAATTGGCACATGTGACCTAAAATGCATAATTTCTTGTGCCATATTTTTCTTGCCCCATGGGTTCCGAGGAATACACCTCCTGAAATCACTTCTCCATTGACAGTGGCAAATAGCATTGGAAACCTATTTAAGATAGAGATAATGGTTTACCTAACCAAAACAAATTATTATTAACGCATTGCATGGACATTTCACGGGTATAATGATTTGTCTAAATCATGTAAACATTTCCAAATTAAGAGAAGTCATTGCAGTCATGACTAACAATGGCCAAAGTGTGAGCTTAAAAATAAAGAACATGATGCCGGGCATGGTGGCACATGCCTTTAGTCCCAGCACTGGGGAGGCAGAGGCAGGTGGATCTCTGTGAGTTCAAGGCCAGCCTGGTCTACCTAGTGAGTTCCAGGACAGCTGGGGCTACAGGGAGACCCTGTCTCAAAAAGATCAGTAAGTGAATAAATAAAAATAAATAAATAATAAAGAACATGAAACAGATAGTGGCTATCTCTAACCTAGCTTTTGAAATTTCAATTGCAATTGATCACGCATACACTGTATTTCAGCCCTGACTTTAAACAAAGAAAGAATTGTTTCTAGGACACAGTAAAGACTGTTGCAGAGAAGAAATCTATTACAGTGACGTGAAACAGCACATTAACGTGTTGGTCAACCTGTGCAGTATACAATACACCGTGTAAATTCACTGAATGTCCATTTGCCTGTAGAGCATATAAGTTCTTGAATGGGCACAACAGTCTTGATAGAGACAGAGAGACAGAGAGAGAGATTGAGAGAGTCTTTTGATATCTGGTTTTCAAGATGTTTTTAAGTCTTAAGAAGATAAAGAAATGAGTTGTATCTGTAGTTAACAAGTTTCAGTGCCTGTATTTAAATCCAAATCTTCAACCCAGTGTCCTTGATTCTAGCTACTAAATGACAGGGCTCAAATCTACATTAAAGCAATTATATGCAGTCAAAATTAGCAGACATTCTGTCAGCTCCAAGAAGAGCTAACTATCCACGCTTCGTCTTAGCAGAATAATGAGCCTCCTTAAAGTGTAAAAAGTAGGAGCAATAGTGAGATCTACCATGGAGGCAAGAAAAAAAAAAGTGTGGCTGGTAGACAAGACGTCTACAGGATGTGTAGCCTTGGGAAAACTTTCTCTAAGCATTCTCTGAAATGTACTATAATTACCTGGATTGTTATATTTCTTTGAATCTTGCAATGTGATTTAAAGGGACTGGAGCAAGTTCTCATTACATACTGGGTAATTTAACTGAAAAATTTCCTACAAAATTCACTTTGTGGAAGCATCTGCTGACCCATCTTCTATTAAGGAGTGGCGTAGGGAAAAAGAAATGCTGTGATAGAACTGTTTCACAGATGAGATGTGTAATATCCCATGGAGGCTCATGTATGTCTTGAAGCCTTGGCTGTTGGCTGGTATTGGCATTTTGGGAAACTGATGGAAATTTTAAGAGGTGGAGTTTGGATGGAAGGCGGTAAATGAGGGCGTGACTGGAAGTGCGTCTTGTCCCTGGTATGCATTCATTCTCTCTCTCGGTCTCTCTCTCTCTCTCTCTCTCTGTCTCTCTCTCTCTCTTTCTCTCCCCTCCTCCTCCTCTTCCTCCTCCTCCTCAAGTTCCATCTAGGCCTTCTCCATTCCCATTCCATCTCGGCCTCCTGGCCCACTACTTCCTTTCCTTGTACTTTGGCTCCATCTACTGGCTGATCATACACCACGTTGCAGAGTTTCCCCGCTCATTTCACTAGCCCAAAATCATACCGGTATGTGGGGAAGCTCTTTCCTGCCTCTGGATACAGGACACTGTTTTCAGTGACAGGAACACGCACAACATGTTCTTGTATTTCCCCTCCCCAGTGATTGCAGGATGCTGCCCTGAGGCTTCACTCCTCCTCCTTCTCCTCCCCCCTCCCTCCTCTCTCCTCTCTCCTCTCTCTATTCTTGCTCTGGTTCTTTGCCATCATGGTATGAGCTGCTTTACTCAAACTCACCCTTCCAACAAGACAGTCATAATAGTCTGTGTAACCACACTCTTAGACACAGTGGAGCCACCAATTCCTGGGCTGCAACCTCTAAAATCCTGAGCCAAACTAAATGGCTATTTAATTTATTCCTCTGCAGTGCTTGTCACGGCAACAAAAACTCTAACTGTTGTTGTTGAAAACAGGAAAATGTCATTGAAATATTTACTTTCAATTTTTCATGTTTGCAAATTTCATACAATATATTTTGATCACTTTTAGATCTCCTCTCATAACTCTGTCCCTTTCATAACCTCTCCCCAAATTTATGTACTCTAATATCTATCTATCTATCATTTATCTATCTATCTATCTATCTATATATATATATGTATCTTTTAAAATGTATAATAAAATAGCTCTGAATTCTTGGATGATTTTTTTCATTATTAGTCAAATATAAAAGAATTTGTGAATTAATGACAATCAGGGAATCCACTAGTGTCATTTACATGCATAGATTATATTTGCATACAATTTTCACAGGCATATGCAAATATATACATGTACCTGAGACACCCAAGTATGCATGCACATATATCTGAAACACACACACATACACACACACATATACACACACATAGATAGTTTTATTTTTTTTTAATGTTGGCAGTGACCATCCCAGAATGTTGAGGACTACTGAAAAATTGTCAAAGGTTTATATAGCTACTATAAAATACCATTCTTAAGGTCCACATGAATAGTTCTTGAGGCCAGGAGAATTGCATCCTAAATGCAGGATTACCCAACCCCAGCATGGGGGCATTACTGTGTGAGGCCTGATATTCTACCTTTGATTATGACAGGCAATCTTTAACCATATACACCACCCAAGGCAAGAGTTAGTAGAAAAGTCTTCACAGCAGGCTGGGGGTTCTGACTTCATTCATTCAGACATCTGGTCTACTATGCAACAAAGCTCTTGGCTCACCTCTTTGAGGATGGCAGGATCTGCTCTGACCAGCTCATACGGTAACTGGCCAAAGTCGACATCTCCTGAGTGTTCTGATGTGCATGGATGGACAGAAGCCTTTCTGTGAAAATTGCTATTTGACACTGTAGATATTTATGTCCTGCCTTGCATTCCTGTCACAACTGTGACCTAGTCCTTACGTCCTGTGTTTCCTGGGCAACAACGAAAATAAGTTGTCAGGTGACTGGCCTGCGTGAAGGTGCAGATGTGCTCTCACTTTCATAGGGATGATGTACAACCTGGAAATCAGTTGGGGTCACCTGCCACAACTAACGTACTGTGGTTTTCTCCAGTCTCCTTTTCTACGTCTTCTTGAGATGCGTCATTGGCCCTGCCGCGAGTACAGTACCTGAAGTTTCCCTTCTGTGATTTCAGGGATTCTTGGACATCTGTGCTCCAGAAATATTAAATGCAAAACTCTCAAGATGGAAATTTCTTCAGGTTTCAATAGCGCATCAATTAATTATCAAACAGACTGTTGTATTCACAGAGCTTGTATAAAAAGTTTTTGTAGTTAATTGCTGTGTTTTGAAGGTGTTGGAATTTATCCGCTGAGATGACCAGTGTTAACTTGGAATACAGCCCTGAAGATCAAGAGAAAAAGAAGTGTAACATCATTTTAACACAGGGCTCTGATCCGGTTTGGTTTGTCTCTCTGGGCTAAGTACCATGACCAAACCAATTTGTGAGAAGGAAAGGATTTATTTGGCTTGCACATCCATGTTATATCCCATCCTGAGAAGCCAAGGCAAGAGCTCAAAGCCAGAACTCAGA
This sequence comes from Nannospalax galili, assembly GCF_000622305.1. NCBI lineage: Eukaryota > Metazoa > Chordata > Mammalia > Rodentia > Spalacidae > Nannospalax > Nannospalax galili. Next base: position 65,347 of record NW_008355156.1, read on the forward strand.
ATCAGGAACTTAAGCAGAGACCGTGGAGAGAAAGCCCGCTTTGTTGACTCGTTCTCATCTGGCTTGCTCAGCTACTCTAGTTATTACAACCCACGCCCAGCCGAACTGCCAGGGTGTGGCAGCACGCTCTGGACTGGGTGCTCCTAGTCACTTAGTGATCAAGAAAATGCCTCACAGGCATGGCACTGGGCCAGTCTAAGGGCACACGTTCATCAATTGAGTTTCCGTACTCTTTTGTGACTATAGTTTATGTCAATTTGACAAAAACTAACCAGCGTACTTGCACAGATATTTTACGATCCAGTGCTCACTGGTTGAGCCCTTCCTTCTGATTTAGTCTTCCTTTTGTTCCTATTTATGTTGACAATGGTGCCCTGATAGACTATTACAGACTACAAAGGCTAAAAGGTATTATTGACAAGAAATATGACCTGATATCAAAAGACAGTGTTAAGGATTGAATATGAACTGTACCACATAGGCTCACGAACTCTGGTTAGTGATGTTATTGGGAGGTGTCAAGGTCTTCAGGAGGTTAAGTGTAGGTAGAAGAACACTGGGACTTTAAAGTGATACCTGGTCTCCTGCCTCTTCCTCCTCTCCTTTCTGTCTTCTGTAAATAGAAGTTCTTTTTACAACACAATCCAACCACCATGATGTTCTTCCTAGGTGTATGAGATTGGGCAATTTTGGACTAAAGCCTGTGAATCAATGAGTCAAATCAAATCTTTTCTCCGTTAAGATATTCTTTCAGATATTTTGAGCACAGCCACACAAAAGTAGCTTTTATTGACATTATTCTCATTTGACTTTATAAATACTTTTCTTCAATATATAGTTCGATTGAATTTTTGTGCATTTCATGCAATACATCATAATCCTATTTGGAAAGCCTCCCCTATCTTCACCCCCCATACCCCATCCACAGAATTTCCTACATTCTGTCGAATATTTTAAGGTCTATAGAGTCAAGTTTGTATACCAAGATGTCCTTCTGTATGAGTTTGTTCATTGGAGCCTGGTCAGCTGGAACTTTATGAAACTGTAACTTCTACATCCTATAACTAAATTGATCTCTTTCACAGACTGATAGGATATTCTCAGACTTGTACACTGAGAGCATTAATATATAATTAAAAAGTAAAACATTTTAATGGTTGCAGAATGGAAATGAATGCCCTAGAGTTGGGGCTGTCCATCTTTCCTTCCTATAGCTAGTCGTAGCTAATCATGGAACTCTGTTCTGTCTTGATAGATCCACTTCTCCTTGGTGTTTAATGGAAATGGGATTAGGTAGAATAATATAGATACATATATATTAATGTCATTTTAATAATGATGCTCTAGTTTAGATATGAAGTATCCCCCTCCCCCAAAGCTTTGTGTGCTGAAGGATCAGTTGCTCATTAAGTGTTCTGAAATGGGTCTTTTGGAAAGTGCTTAGATGGTGAGAGCTCTGATCTCATCAGTACATTCATCAATTAATGGATAGATAATTGAATGTAGTAACCAGACACAGTAGAAATTACCTAAGGTATGCCTGGTTGGAGAGAGTGGATTGTATAGCCTGTGCCCCTCAACATGGGTCTTTTTCAAATCTCTGACTCCAAAGGCTCAGGGATCATCACACGGGAGGAGGTGGAAAGACTATAAGAACCAGAAGTGGATGACCATAAGGAAAGAGTCGTCCAGACAGTGGGTCAGTCATGCATATGAACTCACAGCAGTAGTGACAGCATGCACAAGTCCTATGGAAGTTCAAATCAGACAAAATCCCAGAACAGACATGGGGAAGTGCAGAAAAACAATCCCAACCCAATCTCTGGAATTTTGGGCAATTATTGGCTGCTGGGAAGGGGAGAGACAGTGTCTTACAGGGACTCTTCAGGAGCCCAATGCATGAAGCCACACTGAAGGGCATTTGGGGACACAAATCAGATTCCTAAGGCCACATTCGTGTGTGTGTGTGTGTGTGTGTGTGTGTGTGCACAAGAGTTCATTAAATTGGGTTGGGGAGGTGCAGAGTGGATAGCTAATCTGCATACTATCAAACTGTATTGTAGGAAAAACCACAAAAATTCAATAGAAACACTTAAAGCAGACTTTTGGAAAAGCACATATTTTATATCTCTAAACTGAGTGACTGCAACTCACCTGTGGACTTTTCATTCCTGAGTTGTAACAACATATAAAAGGTACTCAGAGTAAGACACGTATAAGAATCACAATTATGGGACTGAAAGATAGCTCAATGGTTAGGAGCACTTGCTGCTCTTGCAGAGGTCCCTGGGTGCAGTTCTCCACACCCACATGGAAGTCCACAACATAAAATTATGGTTCCAGGTGACATGACATCTTCTTCTGACTTCCACAAGCATCTGCACACCTATGGCACACATGAACTCATAAAGATACGCACACATACACATAAAATAATAAAGTAAGCTGTGCTGGTACGTGCCTTTAATCACAGCATTCAGGAAACAGAGGCAGGCAGATCTCTGAGCAATTGAAGCCAGCCTTGTCTATATAGTGACTTCCAGATCAATTGTGGCTACAGAGACCCTATCTCAATAAATAATAATGATGATGATGATGATAATTTGAATTCCCAATACATCCTTGTATCTGTTCTAATGACCCTGTTGAATTTTTCCAAAACCTGAAAAGACATACTAACACATGACGTTCTTAAAAATGCAAAGAAAAAATTACCTACTCATACTAGGCAATGGGTTTGAAGGGAATCAAGAGAGGGCCACACTCTTCAAGAAATACTGGGCATCTGCTGAGTTAATAATCATGGACTGTTACACAGGCCCATCATTGAATCCTACCACAGCAAGAGAGGAATGTCAACACTGTTCAAATGACCCCAAGGAGCACTCATGAATAAGCTATCCAAGCCACACTGGAAATCACAAGCTATGGAAAATCTGTGTGTAGATCAGAAAGGACATAATTACAGAGTTAGGAGACATGAAAGGCAGGCATGAGTTTCTCACTCAATCAGACACCCTGTTTGATTTTCACATCACTACTCACATGCATTCTGACTTTGAATATCCGTGGAGAATTATCATTTACTTTCGTTATGGAAAAGCCTCTATAAATAGCCCTACAATTATGATCTTGAATTGAAAGATATAAATAGAAAAGGAATCAGTCCCCCAGGATAGCTATGGTTGACTTCATTATTATTCAGGCTTTCAGAAAGTGAACACCTCGGGAGGGGCAGTACACTGGGAATTGGGGGGGGGGGCGGAGATAAGGAAGTGAAATCCTAGTGTGGAGAGGGGGTTGGAGAATCAGCCAAACCTATCTAGGTCTGCAAACCATAAGGAAACTGATTGCTTGGTATGCTAATACAATTTAAAAATAAAGAGAATGTAGGTTTTATGCTTACCTCCCTGCGATATGAGTTAACTGCTGTGCTCTAGACTCAAGTGCTTTGAAAATCCTTTCTAGCCTGTGGGTCCAATAGTCCTAATTATATAGAGAATTGCACTTTACTCACATCCCAGGTATATGAATTCACACGGAGTCTGCGTGGCTCAAAGTTGTGAATCTACCCTAAATGTAGCCCTAGCCTGGTAAGCTGCTATTTTGAAACATTAAAGTGTTCTGCAGATATGCAAGTTCCTAAGACCAGGTTTCAGTGTTATTTGTCTACTAAGAAATCTGGGTCCATTGGGGTTCATTTGATTGATTTAACGTACAGGAGTCCAGTGTGACAATCAAGACAGTTGATTCACAGCTGTGCATCGCATAATCCAGGGGTGTATCTAAGAGAAGCTCATTTGAGATGGGGAGATGGATTAAGCTGTAAAGCGTGTGCTGTGCGTGTGTAAGGATGTGAGTTCCAAGCCCCAGAACTCAAGTAAAGCTGAATGCCGTAAAGCATGCCTGTGATGTCAGTACTCCAGCTGTAAAATGGAGAGTGAAGGCTCCTGACAAGAGGTGGGCCAGGCAGCCCGACATACGCAATGGTGAGCAAGAACAGATCCTGTGTCAAAGTGGAAGGTTGGAGCTGACATTGGGGCTGTCCTCTGACCTGCACAGGTGCCATGGCATGCACAAACGTGAAATGACAAGCATTCACATATCCTATACGCAGAAGTACATATATGTCTATGCAGTTCTTTTTTTTTTTAAGGAAGAAGTGAGTTTGTAGTTGATTTCACCATTGTGTATGACTGGGTGACATTACAAAAACTAACTTCGCTGTGGAGTTATAAGATAACATAGTCTTTTAAAATATTTTACTTATTATTTTTATTTTATACCTATCAGTGCATTGCCTGCACGTAAGTGCACACAAGCCATGCAATGCCCGCAGAGGTCAGAAGATGGCGTTGGAACTGTTAAGAACAGTTGTTAGAAGCCACACGAGTGTTGAGAACCAAACCCCTTCCTCTGCAAGAGAAGTCAATGTTCTTAACTGCTAAGCCATCTGCCCAGGCCATCAATATCCTGCTTCCTAACTTTTTCCTTCCCTCTTTTTACTACGCCTCCGTTTTCCAGATTTTCCTATTTATTGCAATACAAAAATTTTTATTTCATCCACAACTAGACTTTATAAGATTGTCACCAACTATACACCACCTTTACATGTAAGAAACGTCTTGGGGTGCTGAGAATAAAGGAGAGTTTTAAACATTCTATCCCCCCTGCTTTTGTGAGATGACTTCATAAGGGAAAGTGTGCACTACACACAAAAGTTATCTTCCCAGCCCTCCTCTGACGTGTCTGGGAAATTTTTTCCGACCGCATATATTTCTTGTACCCCTTATAGCCTGCCCACAGGATTTCACGCATTGCATTCTGTCTGTCATTATGTTAAGATCTACTGAGTCACATTTGTATGCCCAGATGTCCCTCAGTGTGAATCATCCGTTGGAGCCTGATCAGCTTGTTTACAGTCATTCCCTTAAAGATTAATTCTCCTTCACCCAGCTAACAATAGTGCCTCATCTAGCACTGGGGCCCCCTGCCCATCAATTTCCCTATCAATGCTCCAACTCCAGTTGTAAAGCCGAATAATCACAACAATGACCTGCACAGAAAACTATCTCTATTAGTGTGGTAGGGGCAATTTTATCTAGGGGCTAATTAACAGCTATTTAACCATCTCAATGGGAGGGAACTCATGGATGGAACCGTGGACACAGCCAAATACTCATGCCTAGAAAGGTCATAAATCCTAGAGAAAATATTATGGAAATGGAAAGCTTTTGCAATGTGGCGGTAATTAGGAACTTTAGGGAAGGAAAAACTTTGAGATAAGACCTAGGTATGGGGGAGGTGAGCAGGAATCCAACCTCCTGGCCCCTGTGGTTGCCCGGGATGGAAATGTTTGTTTTCCAAAGTCTTCACATTCCTGTAATCTTTGTAGGCAGATGGTAGCTTGCTTAATTATCACAGGTACCTTTTTACCTAATTGTCACCTATGTGCTGTTTTGTCTCTTGTTTGCATTTCCCCCCATGTGAACACAAAAGCCCCCCAAACCGGAAGGGGTACTGACTCCCTTAAGGAAGGATCCCTCGAGCAGTCCCCTAGTGTAAAACTATTAAACTCTTCAGGAAAACTCATGCATCAGATGCTTAATCTCACTGTCAGTAAAGGAAAATTAAAGCAATTGTGAGGTGCCATATTTCACCACCAGATTTTTAAAACCCTAAGGGAAAGGCATCCAGCTTGGTGTAGAAAGCTATTGTCTGTGCATTGTCAGAATTCCGATTTACTATTTAGAAATGAACTTTCTATTTCTCTCATATTGCCAGGAGAATCCAACCTACAGATAAAGCGTGAGAAAAGCAGGATATTTGTGTTTTATATTAAGTTGTAGAGAAGTAAAAACTGGAAACAATCTGAATAGGAACTGTAAACGGATGATTGGATACATGATGATAGACTCACGGTGTGGAATATCATGAAGTCATCTAGAGAGCTGAGAGAGTATGCACTAATCTGGAAAGGTATTCCTGCATGGTGGGATGAGAAGTGGCAAATTAAACTTGCATAATATGTGTGCGGAAGTTCATGTAGAGAAGTAAAAACTGGAAACAATCTGAATAGGAACTGTAAACGGATGATTGGATACATGATGATAGACTCACGGTGTGGAATATCATGAAGTCATCTAGAGAGCTGAGAGAGTATGCACTAATCTGGAAAGGTATTCCTGCATGGTGGGATGAGAAGTGGCAAATTAAACTTGCATAATATGTGTGCGGAAGTTCATTAAAACATATGTAAATAGTGTTTGTTTTTGTTTGCTTGTTTGGTCTTTTTTGAGGCAGGGTCTCCCTGTAGTCCCAGCTGTCCAGGAATTCACTAT
>NW_008355156.1:71886-73603 GCF_000622305.1 Nannospalax galili
CTAAAAGTTCTTAAATTTAATTTTTTCTTTCAACTTAAAAATTTATTGAAAATTGTATACATGCATATAAGGTGTTTTGATCATATCCATGCGCATTCCCTCCCTCCACCTCCTCCCATATCACCCCATCACTGTTTTGTGACAACTTCATGACTCTGAGTCATCCAGGCTTCTTATCTGTTGTTCCATGGCCTCTCCACTTCCCCGTAAAGGAATGCTTCAGTCTGGATCTTTCTACAGTCATTTTTACTACCCATTTGTAACTTATGCCCAATTTTATTCTTTATTGGACTTTCTGTTTTCTTAGTTGGGAAATCTTTCTGTAATTGCAGTTTTGTCTACCTATGTTCCCTACAGTATGGGCTTAGTAAATATGCCTACTGTAAAAAGTTATTGAGACCATTCAATGAGTCAGTAACTGCAAAACACTTAGAACAGTGTTTGGCCCGTGGAAAGTGCTAAAGCTAATTATGGTTGTAATTATCACTGCTAGTGTTTTCTCCAAAGGTCTATTTTGCCTTCTGCATTTATTTGGGATATGATTTTCTGTAAGAGTTACTTTTAATTTCAGTAGACAAGTACGGAAACCTTCCATAGCTCCTCAGTGCTTACAGTCTTTCGCTGTAAACTCGGAAAAATCCTCCTGGCCAATTATTCATATAAGTGCTCCTATTTCATTTAATACTTCCTTTGGGTTTATTTTAATATTTTCTTCTTTTTATATAGTTCAAGCAGGCCTCAAGTTTTCCATCTGGTTTCAGCTGCCAAGTGCTGGTATTACCCGTCCGCTCCCTTCATTCATCTTCTACAACCCTAACCGCCCCCCTTTTGATGTTCATGCCATTTTGCTTGTACATTCCACGTAAGATAGAAAATGTGATATTTATTTTCCCACTTAATGGACTTACCATAACGACATTCACTTGCATGCATTTTATTAATTTGCAAATGAACTAATTTCATTCTTTTTTTGTGCCTGAAGATAACTCCACTGCAGACTTCCTCCCTCCCTCCCTCCCTCCCTGTATACTCTATTCCTCTATTCTGTCATTCTTTTTTTTTTAATTTCTTTGTCTTTTTCATTATTTAACATCTATAGTGAGTTAGATCCTTGGGTGTACAAGCCATGGACATGGAGGACTAATTGGACTTTAAATTTTTTTCTACTCTGAGACATTTCGCACACTGTCTGAAGTGGGCTTATCAAGACCATTTTTGTGAAATTCTGAAGTCTCATTGGGTATGCACAAATCCAAATGGTAATTTCACAAGCAATCCAGTTGCAAAAACTATTCTGTTTTGGGGGAAATTAGAATTGTCTCAAAATGCTGACACTAACCTTTAAGTGTTATTTACAGAAGGGAAATTTAAAAGCTTCTTTCTTATATAGTTTGGCCGTTGGCCAAACTTAAAAAATAAAAAGTACAATAGCTGATGGATAGTTTTTTCTGCTCCTAATTTCTTTTCCTATTTTCAACTGTGTGGGGCAGTTATATAATTTATTAGGTAAATAAATTATGTAATAAATCCTTTTATTACGAGATCTGTAGATTTTTTTTAAAAAATTATTTATTTAATAACCACACACTTAGAAGAAGCATTTCACAACAGCATTGACATATTCAATAACAATTTCCTGACCTAAGATGCATCTCTTTCAAAATTGGCTGTAAATTTTTAGGTTTACAGGAATTATTACAGTTATAAAATATTGTAT
>NW_008355156.1:73810-75499 GCF_000622305.1 Nannospalax galili
ACTTTCTGAGCTCCTTGGCATCTGAGCATGGATATAAAGTCATCAGGTAGATTTCAATGGTAATGTTTTTCACATCTCCAAATTATTAAGGAGCAAATTTTTATGCATTGAAGAATTATTTTTTTAATCACTTTTTAAAAAATTTTTTAATAACTACATGATTAGAAGAAGCATTTCACCGGGGTTTTAACATATTCAGTAACACACTCCAGAGCAAGAGGACATCTCTTTCACAAGTGGGTGCAAGTTTCTAGGTTCACAGTTGAATTAATACAGTTATACATTATTGAACTCAGTATAAGCCCTGTAAGACATAAAATTGGATGAGTTTTTAACCCTCAAAAAGATCTCCATTTCATTTTAGAATATATTTTTTCTTGCAGAAAGACTGTTTTTGCTACTAACACTGAGATGTTGGTGCTTGTATCTCTAATCTGTATGTATCTGATTATTACTAGTCATAATCGCTTGCACTTGGATCCTTGGCGCGTGTGTATGTCTATAAAGTCATCAGGTAGATTTCAATGGTATTGTTCATCTCCTCTGTCAATTAGCATGATGTAAATTTCCATGCTTCCTCCTCAAATATCATACATTTTTAAAATTTGTTTTTTGTGTGTGTGGGGGGGTATATCACACAGAACATCCCAAAACATTTCATTCAACTATACACCCACTTCCCAGATGGCACCCTCCCATAGCTTCCCTCCCTAGTCAGCGTATCAAGAGGTCTTTGTTTTAGGGTCAGCTGTTCCTCATCTAGCAGTAATCAGTTTTCAACATTCCTTTAGATAAGATTGGGGTGTGCAGTGTATTTTCCCAGTTCTATGCTTGGTACCTATCTGGGAGTCCCTTTGGCTACCCTGGCCACAAACTCAAAAGAAGGTGTCATCATCTGTCTGGAATTGTTGCATGTTATATAGCCCTCAGCTATGCATATGGACTCTTAAGAAATTATATTGGCCCCTTTAATCTTTGGTTATACTTTCCTTTTGGGTGTTTAAGGCCATCCAGTTGGCCCAGAGAAACCACTTTATTTTTACTGTTAAGGTCATTTGAGGATCTGTTCCTCAGGGATCACATTGACTTGGGAGGAGCCCCTGGCTCCTTTCTTTTACTAGTTCCACCCATGTGAAGTTAAGTCAAAGGTCCTGCTCAACCATGGTTGGCTTCCCTTGGAAGCATGGAGGAAACGATTCATCTGTGTTGACCCTCCTGTTTGTAGACTGGACACTGATTCAAGTCCATCTGGTGGAATCTCCTCGGCCTCCTTGATCAAGAGGCAGGTGACCCAGCACCATTATAGGACATTTTGAGAGATGCTCATAGTCCCCTGGAACTAGTCAACCTAGGAGGGCAAGGAGCAAAAACTGTCCTTTATGTCCCTCTGACAAAATTATTATAGGCCTCAAAGTATGTTTGTTAAACACCCAAGAAGGTTAGTTCCATCAGTCTGGTACTTTTGATTACTGTGTGTCATATAGATAAATCGTGGGCAAAGACCAATTGTTCTCAGATAAACCTTACCTCGACATCTATTTCTTGATCTGCTATGTATAATTTGTCAGTAGATTGTAGGAGTAATATGGTTCCCTCTGGTATTCGAGACTAGCTAGGCATTGTTTCTCTCTTGTATCGTCTCCCCCCTCTATCATGGTTTTCCCACATAAGGTGTTGCCACTTCCCCCC
>NW_008355156.1:75687-76946 GCF_000622305.1 Nannospalax galili
TTCCTTTACCTCCCTATTTCCTTTCCATTATCCTGGTTCCTGTAATTATGTCTGGATACATACTCACTTATCAGGGTTTGGTTCTAGGATCAACATATGAGGGAGAACATACGTCGATTTTTTTCTGAGTCTGTGTTACTTCACTTAGTATAACAGTTTCTACTTCCATCCATTTACCTGAAAATTTCATGAAAGATGAAAGATGAAAGATGAAAGACGAAAATCTTTCTTACTGCTGACTAAAACTCCATCGTATAAATGAACCACATTTTCATTATCCAATCATCAATTGAGTGACACTTAGATTTCTTCCATCTCTTCGGTATTGTGAAAAGAGCAGAAACAAACATGGATGTACAAGTGTCTCTGCAATAGGATGAGTTCTTTGGGTGTGTGCCAAGGAGTGTTACAACTGGCTCAAATGGTAGGTTCATTTTTAGTTTTTTAAGAGTTCTCCACACTGCTTACCACAGGGGTTAGACAAGTTTGCAATCCCACCAGCAGTGAATGAGGGTTCCCCTTTTCCCACATCCTCTCCAATATTTGGTATCATTTGTTCTCTTGATCTTAGCCAGTCTGACTGGGGTAAGATGAAATCTTAAAGTGGTTTTAATCTGCACTTCCCTAATGACTAATGATGTTGAGTACCTTTTAAGATGCTTCTTAGTCATCTGTAATTCTTCATTTGAGAACTCTCTGTTGAGCTCCTTAGCTTTTAATTGGGTTCCTGCTTCCTGTCTTGATTCTCTGTTTTTTGAGATCATTATATATTCTGGATATTAAACTTCTGTCAGATGTGTTGCAGGTAGGATTTTCTCCCATTCTGTGTGTTTTCTGTTCACTTCTCTGGTTGTCTCCTTTGATATACAGAAGCTTTTTACTTTAATGAGGTCCCATTTGTTAATTCTTGCCCTTGTTTCCTGAGCAATTGATGTCTGGTTTAGGAAATCCTTTCCTACACCTATATCTTGTAGGTTTTTCCCAATGTTTCCCTTCTAACACTTTCAGAGTTTCAAGCTTTACATTGAGGTATTTGATTCTTTTGGAGTTGACTTTTGTGCAAGGTGAAAGATAGGGTTTTAGTTTCATGCTTCTACAGGTGGAGATCCAGTTTGGCCAGCACCATTTGCTGAACATGCTGTCTTTCCTCCAGTGAATATTCTTGGCCCCTTTGTCAAATATCAGGAGGCTGAAATTGAATATGCTTATATTTGGGTCTTCAGTTTTGTTCCATTGATCTATGGGTATATTTTTGTGCA
>NW_008355156.1:78054-79600 GCF_000622305.1 Nannospalax galili
ATGTCTGATAGAATTCTGCTGTAAATCCATCTGGTCCTGGGCTTTTTTTAGTCGGGAGGTTTTGTATTACTGTTTCAATTTCTTTTTGTGATATGGGTCTGTTTAAGCTGCTAATCTGTTCTTGGTTTAGTTTTGGTGGTTCCCATGCCTTTAGATATGCATCCATTTCTTTTAGGTTTTCGAATTTGGTAGCATATAGGTTTTTAAAGTATTCCCTTATAATGTCCTGTATCTTTCTGCTGTCTGTTGTGATGTTTCCCCTTTCATCTCTGATTTTGTTGATTTGGAAGTGCTCTTTCTTTCTTTTCATTAACTGGGCTAGTGGTCTGTCAATCTTATTTATCTTTTCAAAGAACCAGCTCTTAGATTCATTGATGCTTTTTATTGTTTTCTTTGTTTAGATTTCTTTAATTTCTGCCCTGATTTTTGTTATTTCTTCTTGTCTGCTAGGTTTGCTGTTGCTTTTCAAGCATGTTGAGTTGCAACATTAAGTCACTTATTTGTGTTCTTTCCGGTTTTTGATGTAGGTACTTAGAGCTATAAACTTCCCTCTAAGGACAGCTTTCAGTGTGTCCCAGAGGTTTTGTTGTGTTTGTATTGTCCTTTTCATTTAGTTCCAGGAATACTTTCCTTTCTTTCTTAATTTCTCTTTTGACCCATTCATCATTCAGGAGTGTTTTGTTTAATCTCCATGTGTTCATGTGGTGATTGGGGCTTCTTCTGGTGTTGATTGTAAGCTTTATTGCATTGTGGTCTGATAGAATGCATGGAATTATTTCAGTCTTTTTGTATTTGCTGAGCTTTGTTTTGTGCCCCAGTATATGGTCGATTTTGGAGAAGGTTCCATGGGGTGCTGAGATGAAAGTATGTCCTTTGGAGCTTGGGTGGAATACTCAGTAGATGTCTGTTAAGTCCATTTGATATATGGTATTGTTTAATTCAAATATCTCTCACTGTTAACTCTCTGCCCTGTTGACCTATCTAATAGTGACCATGGGGTATTGAAGTCCCCTAGTATTAATGAGTTGGGATTCATCTGGGTCTTAAAGTCCTGTAGTATTGTTTTTATGAAGTTGGGTGCACCAGAGTTTGGTGAATATATGTTCATGATTGTAATATCTTCTTGGTTTATTGTTCCTTTGATCAGATTGAAGTGGCCCTCTTTATCTCTTCTGACTAGTTTTAGTTTGTAGTCTATTTTGTCAGATATTAGAATTGCTACGCCTGCTTTTTTCTAAGTACCATTTGCTTGGTGTATTTTTTTCTATCATTTTACTTTAACATAGTGTCTGTCCTTGAAACTGAGATGAGTTTCTTACAGACAACAAAAAGATGGGTTTTGTTTCTTAATCCTTTCCACTATCCTGTACCTTTTGACTGGGGAATTGAAGTCATTGATATTTAGAGTTATTATTGAAAGATGTGTATTAGTTACCGTATTTAAATTTGTTTTTATTCTTGGTTATGTTTCCATAATTATGCCTTCGTTTTCTTTTCGTGACTTTTTGTGTATAGTCATTCTTATCTTCAATCCTTTGTATTGCTT
>NW_008355156.1:79656-116695 GCF_000622305.1 Nannospalax galili
GTGGACATGAATTCCTTCAGCCTATTTATGTCATGGAAGATTTTTCTTTCCCCTTTGACTATAATAGATATTTTGGCTGGGAATAATTGTCTGGGTTGCCATCTGTGGTCATTTAAAACTGGGAATATTTGGTCCAGGCTGTCCTGGCTTTCATAGTTTGCACTGAACAGTCAGCTGTAAACATAATGGGTTTTCCTTTATATGTGACTTGTTGTTTCTCTTTTTCAGCTTTCCGTATTGTCTCTTTGTTTTGTCCGTCTAGTGTTTTTACTATAATGTGCCGTGGGGAGTTTCCATTCTGGTCCTGTCTGTGTGGTGTTCTATATGCTTATTGTATTTGTATGGGCATGTCTTTAATTTTGGGAAATTTTCTTCCACGATTCTGTTGAAGATCTGGTCCATGCCATTATCTTAGAATTCTTCTCCTTCCTGTCTCCTTCTTGTATGCCTATGATTCATAAGTTTGGTCTTCTTATGGTGCATGGTGTCACCTGTATGTTCCATTCTTGTGATTTCTTCAATTTTTCATAATCTTTGCTTGAGTGTTCTAGCTAGTCCACTTTATCTTCCAGTCTTGATATTCTGTTTTCCATTTCATTCATCCATTCTTCAATATTTCTAACTCTTTTCTGGATTCATTCAGAAATTTATCCCTGTCTTTCTTCAGGTCTTTGATTTGTTTGTGTGTTCTTTAAATTCACTGAGTTCTTTTATCATCGAAGACCATGATGTGTTAAAACATGTTGTAGGGTGTCACATGGAGAGACAGATCAAGTCTACCCAATTCTCTTGCTCTTCCTCTTTGTTATTTAAAAACTAGGTGTAGCCAGGCCATGGCATGGTGGCTCATGGCTTTAGTCCCAGCATTCTGGAGGCAGAGGCAGGCGGTCCTCTGTGAGTTCAAGGCCAGTCTGATCTATATATTGATTTCTAGGCCAGCTGAGGTTACAGGGAGAACTTGTGTCAAAAGACCAAAAAAAAAAAAAAAAAAAAAAAAAAAAAAAAAAAAAAAAAAAAAACACTCAGTGCACTGGTTCCCCTTGCAGAGGATCCTGGTTCGATTCCCAGAACCCACATGGTGGGAAGTTATGTTCCCCACCGGGGACTTTGAGCCTGGAGTAGCTACTTATTTTTACTCATTTACATTTTTTATCTTGTGTCTCTGTGTATGTATGAGTGGATGACCATTTGTGTGAGAGTGGGTGTGCACTCAACACAGTGTATACACGGAAGTCAGAAAACAGCCTGTTGTTCTTGGTTTCCACCTTGGTTGAGATAGGGTCACTTTGTAGATTGTTATTCCTCAGACACCGAGCCAGGTGGTCGGTGAACATCTGGGTGAATTCTCCTCTTGGTCTCCCGTCATATCAAGGAAGCCCAAGGATTACAGATGTGCACTGCAGTGTCTGGTTTATTTTAATATGAATTCTGGGAATTTGAATTGCAGTCTTCATGCTCGACAGGCAATTGCATCACCCACTGCACCATCTTCTGCCCATTTACATTTTCCGTTTTATTTTCTTCAGTGCTAGGCATTGAACTCAGGGCATTTCTGCATATTAGATAACAGAACCTCAAATATCTGCATCCCTAACAGTTCTTGGCTGTTCTGTCATGATCACATAGAAGACTGTGTTGGCTTTCCTAAAAGGCAACCTAGGAGCTGTTATTTCAGAGATTGAAGTCCTACTGTGCCCAGTCCTTCGCAGAGTTCACAAGTACCAAGGATTACTTGAAGTTCTTACCAAATAGTTATAAACTGAGGACTCCTGCAGCGTCACCCTTAGGTTTCATAGGAAAAAAAATCAAGAGCAATCCTTGAGTGATCTAGGTAAACTAGAACAACACTAAACCCAAGAAAACATTTTAGTTATTATGACTAATATGTGAAAAATAATGGAACTGAGGACCAAATGGAAGAAATTCAGAGGGCAAATATTAGACCATTGCTCATTCCCCTGCTTGGCTGAATCCTCCTCAATCCAAAAGGTGCCCAGATCTCATTGCTCAAGACAATGTATAGAACTCTCCTTCCAGGCATGCTTCCACTCTGGAAAGATCATGGAAAAGCGGTAACTGTAGGTGCCTTCTAAGCATTAATTTGCTCTTAATTTTGACCAGCTTATCTGTTACCAAATTCGTGACCCAAACAAACAACCTAAAGGGAGAAAGATTCATTATCTTGGCTCATAGTACGATAGGTCACATCTGTGACTATGTGGCATCCTGGGGAGAGAGAACGGGAGAGACACAGAGAGACAGAGAGAGAGACAGGAGACAGAGACAGAGGAGAGAGAGACAGAGGCAGAGACACAGAGAGAGACACGGAGAGACAGAGAGAGACAGTAGACAGAAAGAGGAGAGAGAGAGAGAGAGAGAGAGAGAGAGAGAGGAAGAAAGGAAGCAGGGAGGAAGGAGACAGCCCATTGGGTCCTAGGAATATGAATTATAATCTGCTTATTTATGGTGATGGGTGTTCCCTTTTCTGGGAGCTTCCTAACGCCCTGGCTCCGTGTGTGTTTCATCAATTTCCCAGGTGATTGCCCCCCACACAATCACATAAGTATTCAAGATTATCCTTCAAGGGATCTTTATGAATAATAAAAGATACTCATATCACTGCAGAGATAGTAAAGAACTAAGGGGCACTTTTCCAGGCAGGGTAGGCTTAGTTTCTTTGCTATTGTACAAGGAGAGTGAAATTTAAGGGTCCATTATATCCATGACGCCAGGACCCTGTGTAACACAGATGACTCAAAATGTGGAAACTCTCCAGATGTTGTGGGCGTGTGTCCCCAGGTAGCAGCAGAGGGGCACTGTCTGCATGCCTTTGTCCAGCGTCTCTTACTCATGACCATTCACCCCCTTTATATTCATCACCACAATTCATTTTCCAGCTCCTTTTGAAGTTGCCTCAATCACCAACCTTTTCAAAGGATCCATAGTTCTTTGAGTAATTATGTCTAGACTCAAAGACTTTAATGAAATGATATAATCAACCTGTTGTGCTTTCTCCAAAATGCTCTTGCTTTCACAGCGGCTGGTTGAAAACGATTGTTAGCACATCAGCTTTTCAGGGGGGTTGTTATAAATGACATAGCATAGAACCCGACACACCATCTTTCATGGTGAATAATAAAATTACAAATCCCGACAATGGAAAACCAATCTGATTAGCCGGAAAGTCAGTTGAAGCGAAAATGTCTGGTGACGGTCACGTGAGCTCCTGTAAATACTGAATTTGCATGACTTCCAGAGCTTAGTGTACCAAAATCACTGCCATGCATGCTAAGACTTCTTTATATATACAAAATTCTGAGGAAATAAATGTAAGAACAGCAGTTTTCTCCATGGGTCATTATCTTAGCTTTATCAAAATGTTTCTGTCAGCAGTCTCATGATCTGCACCTGAATTTGAGTATGCTGCCTGTTTTGTATTAATAAAAAATAAAGATTTAGGAGTAACCTGACTGACAACTGGAAGAGGAGATTTCCTTGCCTGGCAATGAGATTTTTTGTTAAATAGCCTTCAGTGATACACACTCAGTCACATATGTAGTGTGTTTTACATATTAATTATATTATATTATATATTATATTATATTTATTATATGGTATATATTTTAAGTAAACTTACAAAACAACACATTTCCCTGTGGTTTTTCTGACACCCTCAATATTATTTATCTTTTCTTCCTTCCCCTCCCCCTTAACACCCTCTAATTGCCTCCTCCAATTAATTTACCCCCTATTTTTCTCCTGGTTGATGCCTGTGTCCTACTAACCATTTCCCCATCTCTTCCTACCCCCCCTTGCCCCCGTCGGTCCTTTCTAATTTCTCCACTCCTGTGGTTTCTTCAGGATACATGCTTCCAAAACAATAAAGGCTATCGCCACAGCCTTTGGTTACTCCCCAGACCTGGAAGGTAAGACCTTATTGCTGAAGATCGGCCATACTTTCAATATAGGACTTGGAGCAATGGAGCTGGAATTGACCTGGAATCCTCCTCCCTGAAGACTAGCTCTTATAGTATCAGAAGATATTATGCAAACTGCAAAGTGAAAAAGCAAAAACATCAATGATCCTACCCAGCTCTAAAGACTAATAAACATAGCATTGGCTGGCCCAGCACACCATGTTTCTTGGTGCAATCGTGGCCCTCTTATCTTTGGGGAAATCAAAAGCTGTCTAATTGGATGCAAGGCTTTCTCAATAGGAGGGAATTCATGCATGATGCTGTAAACGTACCCCAGTACACATGGCTGGCGAGGTCATAGACACCAAAAGAGAACATACTAGTGCCACTTTCCTAAACCAACGTAATGTCTGTTTTCTAAATGTTTGTCTTGATATTCACAGATAAATACAGCTCTTTTCAGTCATCAAGAAACTTTTTTGGCAACAGATGGAGATTACTACAAGGTTCTCCAATTGATCAAAAGGCATAGAATAAGGGACTGTGAAGTGTCCAACGGTAATTGACACATCTACAAACGACACCTCTGTCAAAGACTCAGGGACCAACTCGTGAGATGGTGAGGGGCAGTTTGTAAGAACCAGAGGAACAGGGCCTCTGCCACTAGATGCTGTTTTCTGTTTAGAATGACTTGGGAAGATGAACGCATGAAATCTCCACAATATGGTTGCCCCAACAAGACTTGTGTAGTGACACCAGCACTTTGTATCGTGATGTGGATGGGGGAAAGTTCACAAGGATCTACTTCTAAAGGAAGACCTCTGTGATAAATTGTGTCAACCCAAGTGCTCGGCCCTAAGCACATTTCCATGTGAGCACCACTAAATGGACTCAGTATACACACACACACAGAGAGAGAGAGAGAGAGAGAGAGAGAGAGAGAGAGAGAGAGAATGAATAAAAATCTAATAATAATCAAAGAAGAGGAGAGAAATTGAGAAGGACATGGGGAAGGACATGGGATAAGCTGGAGAGATGGAGGTGAGGTGCGGAAGATATATAAATACAGTACTCATATACGAAATCCTAAAATAAAATAAAAGATTTAGAGCTGGTGTCACTACACAAGTCTTGTTGGGGCAACCATATTGTGGTGTTAGTGTGAGGACCTGACCTCAAATCGCCAGAACCCACATAATAAGCCTGGATGCTGTAATGCCCATCTTTAATCCAAGTTCTTCTATGAGGAGATGGGAGGTGCAAACAGGAGAGTCTTTGAAAGTTCATGGGACAGTAAGCTTATATATGCAGCAAAGAACAAGGTAGAAATTAAGGAACAGAACCTGTTGCCGGTGGGATGCAAACACCCTCACAGAGAAAACACTGTCTCTCTCTCTCTCTCTCTATCTCTCTCTCTCTCTCTCTCCCTCTCTACACACACAAAGACACACACACACACATACACACACACAATTTAAAAAAATGATCCAGTCTTCACAGTTTGAGATAGACATTTAAATGCGTTGAAAACATAATTTCAAAGAGCTATTCACACATATATAGTTATTGGAAAATTGTTCAGTATGATCAACAAATATAGAAGGACGCTGAAGTCCATCTCCCCGGAAAAAGATAAATAAAAGCTGGTCCACATATAGAGGATTATTAGACATTAAGAAAGGAAGTGAATCCTATCATAAAGTTTTATCACTCAATTTTATCACATCCTTTACTGTCGCCTATGCTGCCTACAAAATTTCCCCCACTGAGATTGTATCTTTGAACAATCACCAGCCAGTATTAGAATTGGTGGTTTCCTATCTGAAAGAACTGATTTTCTTTAGGCTGTTGCAAAATGAAGAAGGGTCAGTGATAAGAAGAATATGGAATTGCAGCACTGGAGACTCGTGTTCCATACACATAAGTAGACAGGAGAATTGTCCTTACCCTGTAAAGAAGGAAGGGGTAGAACTGTAAAACTTGGCAATTTCATCAGGAATTCTGGCCTCTGTTAAAGTTCAGTATAGTCAGAGAGATGGGTATCCTTTCTGAGAGAGAGAAAGAGAGACAGAGAGAAAGAGACAACTATTTCTGTTTTTAGTGTTTTATCTGTGTATGTAGGTGAATAAATTGGGTGCCCATGTGCATGCTACATGTAGATGTCAAAGGCCAGCATCGGGTGTTATTGCTCAGGAGCTGTCCATCTTGAAGACTGTGATAGGATATCTCTCTGGGTCTTGGGATCCATCAGTGAGGCTGGGCCAACTGGTGGATGAGTCCAAGTGAGACACCTGTCTCTGCTCCTGCAGTGCTAGGATTCCAAGTATGTACCCCATGCTCAGTTCTGTATGTGTGTTCTGGGCATTGAATAAGGTCTTCATGCTTGTACAACCCGTGCTGACTGACGGGGATATTTCCATTGCCCCTAAGTTCTCTATTTATTTGAAAGTACGGGTCATCTAATTTCTCCATAAGTCATAGTTTGAAAAATGGTATTGAACTTCCAGTTCATTCTTGATAGCATCATGTAGATAGGACTCCTTGTGAAACATGGTCTCAAGTGTCCATCAGACATAAGTAATTATATGTGCCTTTCTTGCATAGAATCTTCATAGAGTGGGTGTGGGGTCTATAGTCACAGAGGGCCAGCAGCAGGAGGAGGAGAAAATGGGTGAGATGATTCATTTTGATTATCAGCTTTGCAAGTTCTGGAATCCCTTGAGAGAGAAAATCATGGGCACTTCTGAGAGAAATTTGTTTCCTTTGGGGGAGGTGGTATAAAACTCACTGTAAACATGGGTGGCAACATTCCACACCCCAGGCCGGGGTCTTGGACTGAATAAAAAGGAGAAAGTGAGCCGAGCACCCGCATTCATCTCTCCCTGGTTGTTGATGCAACCTGACCAGCTGCCTCACACTCTTGCTCTGTGCCTTCCCTGTCATGAAGAACTGGATCCTCAACATGTGAGATGAAACAGGATCCTTCCTTCCTTACATTGCTGTTGTCAGGAATGTTGTCAGACCAATGAGAAAACAAATTGGTATAATGGATCTAATTTTTTTTTTTTTTTGTCTTTTTGAGACAGGGTCTCCATGTAGCCCCAGCTGTCCTGGAACTCACTATGTAGACCAGGCTGGCCTTGAACTCACAAAGATCTGCCTGTCTCTGCCTCCCGAGTACTGGGATTAAAGGCGTGCGCCACCACGCCTGGCTGCACCTCATATTTTTACACCCTAATATTTTGTGCACCCTCATAGCATCCTAAGGAGCTAGAGTGTCAAGTTTTCCATGGATTTGGTGAGAACTGACTGAGCTCTTATAATATTACATCTCTGATATGTGGGAAGGAAATTCCCCCCAAATAGTCTCTACTCTTATGAAACTAAAAATAGATCTACCGTATGATCCTGCTATATCCATCCTTGGCATGTACCAAAGGACTCCATATCCTATGACAGATTCGTTTCTCACCCATGTTTGACGCTTCTGTTTTTATACCAGCCAGGCCATGGAAACAACTTAAATGCCCCTCAGCGGGTGAGTGGATAATGAAAATGTGGTACATTGGCACAACCGAGTTCTACTTGGAGACAAAGAAAAATGGAATCGTGAAATTTCCAGGTAAATGGATCGTATTAGAAGCTACTACACTAAGAAAAGTTAACACACACTCAGAAAAACAAGCGATGTGTGTTCTCTCTCATTTGTAGATCGTAACTCCGAACACTTGGATGTATGTATCCTGGTGCAAACGCAGGTGCCAAGAAAATGGAAAAGATCCATGAGGGTAAATGGGGGAAAAGGAGCTCGAGAGAGGGGGATAGTATGAGACAGGTGTTATCAAAAGGGAGATAGGGTGGGCACATCAGCTGGGGAGGGATGAGGGAAGGCTATACAGAGACAGAGAGAAGAAAGAGGGATAAATAATGTTTAAGTGGTGTGAAAGCCAAAGGGAAATGTGGAATTTAATAAGCCTCCATAAACACACATGTAATATAAACGTGACTGCACATGTACAGCTGAAGGCTGTGTAACAACAACGACAGGGCCAAGCAGGACACACCTCCCTTCAAGTTGTTGGTCACGTAGTTCAAGCAACCCCCAAAATAACTCAGGCTTCCGTCACGGCCATGGTTGGCTCCCAGAACTCAAAGGTAAGATCCTATTGTTGAAGACAGGGCATACTTCAGACACAGGCCTTCTGTAGGACTTGGACCTATGGAGCTAGAACTGACCTAGAAGCCGCATCTCTGATGACTATCTCTCAAAATATCAGAAGATACTATACAAGCTGCCATGGGGGAAAAGCAATCAATGATCCTGCCAGCTGTAAAGCCTATGAACCATAACAATGACCAGCTCAGGAAATTATATCCATTGGTGCAGTGATGGCACTTTTACCTTAGGGTAAACTGTAGCTGTGTAGTTGGACTTAAGGCCCATTGCATGTTTAAAATCTGATCTCTCCTCTCTTAGTCGCCTATTTCTAGTGGTGCTCATTACGAATACATTGGTATGGAGCTTCTCTTCAAACTTGTTCTCTTAGCAAAATGAGCACCAAATTTTGAGTGAATGCTTCAGGAAGTCCAAATCTGGTTGATCACAGCACCTGAGAGATTTAACATTACTTAGAAGGAAGTACAGCCACTTACATTCAGAATAAATGCATTTCCAAGTTGTCTTTCCTTCCTCTGTTCCCTTTAGTGTTCTGTTCACACTGACATCACATGTAGTATGATCCATTATGAAGAGGAAAGTGTCAGAGTGCAAATGTGGCCTGAGGTTACGATGGTAAGCAACTTTTTCACTGGATTTGAGACCCGATCTACAGGAAGATTCACGGGGTAATACATACCGGCTCAAGGCCATGACTCTGATGATCATAGGTCTATAGGTCTAGGGAGAAACCTCTTGTTGTTGTTTTCCTAAATAAGCATGTTTTAAGTGTGTATGTTTTTACCCACTATCATGGCTCTCAACTTTGGCCAGATCTTTCCATAGTGGGCAGCGGTTAATGCAGAGACTCGTAACTGATCAAAGTGTTGAGAATACATGACCGTTGAGCACTCATCCCAAAATAGGACATCTATAGCAGCCCTCCTGTCCCCGAGGTTCAGAGGAATATCACAAAACAGTGGATGGAGAGAATGTAAGAGCCAGAACGTGTGGAGGAGTGCCATGAAATGCTGACTTTGGGATGCGACACACCTGTTACACTCATGAATTTGGAATGATAAAACAAACTCCATTTTGTTCTACCTGCCTTTTACTTTACCCCGTGTTTTTGCCCAGCTATTCCCACTACAGCCATTGAGGGAGGACGTGTTTCCTGGTTTCAGGGGGTACATTGTTTCCACAATACCGGGAAACACAGCCATCGAGGCAGGACGTGTTTCCTGGTTTCAGGGGGTACATTGTTTCTACAATACCAGGAAACTTACAGCCATCGAGGCAGGACATGTTTCCTGGTTTCAGGGGGTATGTTGTTTCTACACTACCAGGAAACTTACAAGTAATCATGTAATATGTCCTCCCTCCCAGCTATACCTGCATCTCCATGGAGTACATTGTTTCTGAGGTTGTGAGAAAACTGTTTTCCTAACTGAAACTTTTTGTCAACTGAAAACCTGTTTGTTCACTGACTTGTCCCTGGTCTGGTGTAACTACGAAGAACTATGGCTATTGGTTTCGCCCTTGACGTGATGTGATTGTGGTTTTAAGCTTTATAAATCCCATTCCGCCTCCCCTTGGTGCTGAGAATTCTTTTGGGTATCAGCCCCATCTCTGACTGCTGGCTATTAATAAATGACTCCTAATTCGAGCATCACTACGTGGCGTACCTCTGTGCCTCTTGTGCTATTAGAAATTCATGACAGCTATGGTTATCTGCACAAGATCTGTGCGACATCACATCAAGAATATTCCAAGAGGAAGTGGTAATTGGATTCAGTGTGTTTCAGAAAAATAAATGTAGATAAAAGGAAGTTAATAAAAGATACACATTGTATTTATCTGTGGAATTTTCAAAGAATCATCAAAAGGCTGAAAAATAAGTGACAGAGCTAAAAAACACAGTCGTCTTAATTGATGTGGATAAAATGCTTATAAGAACACACCAGCTTGCAAGCCATAAGCCTGCTTTGATTGAACTCCTAACGCCATCTGATAACATACAAGGACATGTGCATTTCCCCCTAGAAGAAGATAATCTCAAATTATCAACATGATGGAGATTTCATTTAGTGTTCGTTACTCATCTTTTTGGTGTCACAAAATACCTGACAAAAGGTTTCTGTAACAAGGGTTTATTTTGTCCTACAATGAAGAAGAAATACAGTCTATCAGAGAGGGGGAGTCCCAGAGTCAGCAATGTAAAACCATTGGTTACAGTGTATCCACAATCTTGGAAAGGAGTGAGAGATAAATGCTGTTGAGCAGTTCTCATTTTCATTCAAGACAGGTCCGCCAGTCTCAGTCCAAGGAATGCCTTTGCCCACAGTTAAGGTGAGTCTTCCCACCACAATTAACCTAATTAAGAAAATCCCTCATAAGCATGTTTAGAGTCCAGTTTCCTGGGTGATCCTGTCAAGTTGATATCAGTTTACATCAAAGTATTTGAGGTGGAAAACTGCACCAAGTTGAAATACTATCCCAGATACATATGTATTTACAACGTAGTTAATACGTTTCCTCTTCAAAGAAGAAAATAAAGTGCCAAGGAAAAAAGAAAAGATAGAAAAATATTTAATTTTCTGCCATCTGCAAAAGTTCTTTAATTTCTTGATGTTTGGCCGCTGTGTGAGAATAGGTCCTCGCTGAATGGAATGGTACCTGGAAAAAAAGTTAGTTGTAAAGTGTGAGGTACAGTTAGCAGCTCTGGATACACCTCCTAGCAAATAATAATTTTGATTTTTTGTAAGATTTATGGTGTGTCGTTTTCCGCACCTGGGAAAATAATCATGTTTGAAATTTAATAATTTCAAAAGTCCCCAAATAACAAAACTGTGCCCTCCATAATGCGATACAAAATAGGCATGTTTTAGTACCTTAGGTTTTTAAATGCCATTTCATTCATCTCATGAATTGAAAGAAGCAAGTAGATTTCTTCCCAAAAAGCCTTTCAAAAAAAAAAAGAAAGAAAAACCCACAAACACCTAAACCAGAGGCATCAAAATCAACATGCAGATAAAACATTGTCAGGCATTTTCTTCATTTGTGGGAAAAAGAAAAAAAAATAATTAGACCTGATAGAGTCAACATGGGTGGAAAAGAAATTCCAAGTCTTTAAGATTATTTTTGGGTTACTATCTGTTGTCTACAATACGCAGAGTTATGAAACAGCTCAGATAAAATGAAACTCCGTCATGAGGTGACTCAAGAGAATATGTTCAGTGTTTATAAAAAAGCATATATTTTTAAGCAGAGCCATTTTTTATTTGATAATGGTTCATCCCTTAAGCACAGCTCACTGGGACTCTAGTTGCTTTGAGCTTGATTTATGCTAAGCCCCATGTTGCTTTCTC
The DNA here is from genome assembly GCF_000622305.1 of Nannospalax galili. Taxonomy (NCBI): domain Eukaryota; kingdom Metazoa; phylum Chordata; class Mammalia; order Rodentia; family Spalacidae; genus Nannospalax; species Nannospalax galili. Next base: position 91,098 of record NW_008355156.1, read on the forward strand.
CCTGAATAATGTGTGACTCTGAAGTTAAACCAACTCCTTTCTTAAAAATGATGCAGGTTTATAAACACAAATGTTCACAATCCCCTGCAAACAAATATATCCTTTGAAACACTTGCTCACACTGGAAATGCTCAAGATAAGTTTTGAAGCCTTCACGTGTCACTATTCTAAAGTCAGCCACAAATTACTGTGAATAACCACAAACATGGTGAATTTATTTTATTAATGCTCCTGTAGCAGCAGATGAAAAGGATTGTGGGTAGGTCTGAGAATTAGCGGAAATCTAAATGAGTAATATTCTTCTAAATATAAACTCAGGGACAGTTTAGATGGCATCATGAGTGAATTTTTCTTCTGGACTCTATGAGTTAGTGTACAAAGGGAGATTTGCCTGTGTGGTGGGGCTGTGTGTACACATGTGGTGGATTGAATGAGAACCGTCCCACATAGAGCCCAGATATTTGAATACTTGATCCCCAGGTGGTAGTAGTATTTGCAGACGTTCAGGAGCTGTAAACTTGATGGAGGAAGCATTTCATTGGGGGCGAACTTTGTGAGTCTGTAACCTTGGCCCACCTCCAATTTTATTCTCACTGCTTCCCTAAAATACCTCAAGACAGAAACGCTCGCTTTACTGCTCTGAGCCCCTCTGTCACCATGCCTCCACGCCATGATGGACTCCTATCCCTCCTGAAACATAAGGAAAAGAAACTCTCCTATGTGTACTTTGCCTTGGTCATGGAGTTTTGTCACAGCAACAGAAAAGTAACTAATGTAACATTTACACACATGTATGTGGATACATGTTGACACATGGAGGCCAGAGGAGAATCTTGAGGGTCATTCCTCGATTGATGTCTACCTTGATTTTGAGGCTGTGTCTTGCTTGCACCTGTAGCTTGCCTCGCTTCTGGTTCGATCTGATACATATATACAATATACGTCTGTAAAGAATTGAAAGACATGAGATGAAATATGTGATATTTGTCTTTCTGCATCTGAGTTATTTCAATTAATTTTATGGTATTCTTTTGGCCCATTTTTCCTGGGAATGACAAAATTTTGTTCTTCTTTACGGCTGAATTGGGCATAGGTAACACATTCTCTACATGTATACATCACCTGAAACCAGACACATAGGCTGATTCTTTCTTTACTTAACTAACCCACAAAGCAAAATGCTGCTTGCATTTCATTTGAATGAATTTCAATATTTCACTCACTGAAAGTGGGTTAAAGCTCTTAAAACATGTTTGCTTTAGTTCTACAACTTGTGCTCTTACCTCTGAGGTCTGCTCAGACCATGAGGACCCTTGTACATCTGCAGACTGGCCAGCTCTCTCAGACCTGACTTAATTAGTGCAATTCTCAAGGCTCACCAGACAAACTTTCTTATGCAGCAGATGGAGATTAACAGAGACCTACAACTGGCCAACATACAGAAAACAAGAATCTGCAGAGTGTTTATCCCTGAGTTTAACACCTGCATCAGTGTTCTGCCTCTCAAGGCTCAGGGATCATTGTGGAAGATGAGGACTGAAAGACTGTAAGAGCCAGAGGTGGTGGATGACCACAAGGAACCAGAAATTTACAGTTAAGCAGCCACTCAGATTCACTCACAGCAAACGTGACAGCATGTAAAAGTGCTGCTTAAGCTGAAGACAGACAAAAATCCCAGCATGGACATAGAGAATTGAATAAGAATCTACCACCCTAACTGGGGCACTGTTGGCCACTGATGGCTGTTGGGAGGTGAGAGAGGCTGTTTTCACGATAAGACCCTTTGATAGGTTGACTAAGCTCCAGTGAATGAACCCACATCAAAGGACATTTGGGAACAGAACTTTCATTCAACAGGTCTTTTGCATATGTATATACATATATATATGTATATATATATATGAGTATGCATATATATAAAGAGAGAGTACATGAAATTGGGTGGGATTATTAAGGGGTTGCAAATGGGAGAGGGGATCTAAATGGGACAAAAATATATTCTATGACATGCACAAAAATTCATCTAAAAATAAATATAGCTTTATAAAAAAGACAGAAAATTACCTCTTACAAGACTTTTTTTCTATACACCGAGCTTACATTTAGAAAAAGAGCCCAGTCCAAAAGATTCTCGGGGAAGAATTATTAATAAACTCACATATGCCAAGTTTCCCCTTAGAGATGCATTTCAAATTTTCATTGAGAAAACAATTATGAAGTTGACCTCTTGTCTCTGTATAAGTTTCCCATTTTTCTGACCTTTTCTGTATCTTTCCAAAGCAAGCTTAAAATGTAGTTTGAATGTCAAGTTTGTTACAAATCTTTTTAAAAATGGATAATACTTGTCAAGAAAACATGTTGGTTTATTCTTGACTTTCAGATCTTCCTTGATGAAATAGACTATTTGAAGAAATCAGACCTTGGCCATCTGACTCCTTATCTGTCCCTTCTTTAGTTTATCAAAGGTCGGGTTAGCCATGGTATTCATTTCCCAGAATGTCTTAAGAGAGCCTATAAGCCTAGAGTCTTGAAACAGCCATGTGAATGTTATCTTACATCTGCATGTTGTTAGTTCAGGCATGGTTTGGCTGTCTCTCCTGCTGATTTTTTAAAAGTGATGGTCATAGTGAAGAGAAACTGTTATTTTAATCTCTTTCCTTTAGATGTGTTTACAAGGCTTACTGAATTCGTGAGGTCCGTTCAGCATGACCTCAGTCTCATTCAACACAAAGTGAACTGATCAGGGGCTGGAGAGATGCCTCAGTGATAAGAGCACATACTGCTTTTCCACAGGACCCGAATTTGGTTCCCAACACCCACATCGTGTGGCTTACAATTGCCTGTAACTCCGTCTCCAGGAGACCTAACCTGTCTGGCTTCCTCGGGTACCTGTACGCCTATGTACAAACCTATACACAGACATACATGAATGCACAAAATGAAAAATAGTTTTTAAAATCAAGTGATCAGCAGCCTTAAATACAGATAGAAAAATGTCATGCATACAAATGTGCTCTGATATTAAGAGAAATTGCAGAAGGAGGATGCATCATAATACAAGTTTTTGCCTTTGTTCCAGAACCTACCGCCCATACATTAGAAGGGCTCAAGAATGGCTTCTGTCTTCCAATCCTGCCTCCTGCATTTAGTATGTATTTTGATATCCTATGAAGATTCTTTGCCAAGCTGCAATCTGAATAAGTCAGTTTTGTCCATGACTTAAGCAATGTCAATTTGGTTTTAAAGGTCATGTTTCTTTCTGCCTTTACCCAAAAGACTTAATTAAGCCCCGGCTCCTTTTAATGAGAGATCTTGCTGGTGCTGGTGCCTGTGAAATGAGTCTTACTGAATACCGGCTGCTCTTTTCCTTTTGGAAAAAAAGAAATCGTCAAGCAGTCGATTTTATTTAGACCCTATACAGTTAATTCAGTTCTTGTGCAGAATGCTTGGGAAGGAGAGAGTGTGCTTTTTCAAAACAGTGAAGTAAAACGTAATGTAATATTAGACGACTGGTAAAGGACCATACACCCTTCCACTTGAATCACTTGATTCCAAGAGAACTTAAAGAGCTAAAATTAAAGGTCAATGATGTATATATCCTCATATACTGTTATAAAATGAGAAAGAAGGTGCTGGAATGCAAAAGAAAAACACAGTCCAATCTATTTTCCTTTTTCTTTTACATTTATATATATTTGACACAGGGTCTCCCTGTGGCCCCAGCTGGCTTAGAACCCAATATGTAGATCAAACTGTCCTTGATCTCATACATATCTACCTGTCTCTACCTCCTGAGTGCTGGGATTAAAGGGGTGTACCGCACAGAATTCTATTCCCCACCCCCCGGCTCACTACTCCTTGTCATTTTTATTTAACAAAATTATATATAACTAAAATCTCTTTCAATGTATGTACATCCCACCAATGTTTCACTATTATGTCTTTTTAAAAATACTTTTATTACTTTTATGTGTATGCCTGTATTGCCTGCATGTAGGTAAGTGCCCTGTGTTGTCCAGTGCCCACGGAGGACAGAAGAGGCCGTCGGATCCCCTGGAACTGGAATTACAGACAGTGGTTAGCTGCCATGTGGGTGCTGGGATTCGAACCGGGGTCCTCTGCAAAAACAGCCAGTGTTCTTAACCGCTGAGCCACCTCTCCAGCCCTACTTTTATGTCTGAGACAATACCCGGATGCTGTGTGCATATACTGTCTGACTTTTCCTGAGGGGGGTCTCCAAGAATGTCTCCTCTGGTAAGGAACCAAGGACAGACCAAAGCAATTATCCCAAAGTCCAACTTGGCCAAGCAATGGAATTATAGTGATTATATATATAGTGAGGAGCTACTTACAGGATTAATGGGTGACCCAGACACAGAAAGATCACCAAAAGCACCCTATAGTCTGGGTGATGATGCAGAGAAGGCACATCCTAGGATTTCTCTGCACCCCTCAGAGTTTTCAAGGAGCCCAACAAGACAGGAGTCTCTAATAGGCGATGTGGCTAGCCAGAGTCCCCTCCCCTCAGCAACTGTTTGCTGTTTCTATAACCTTAGGGAGTACCTTTGTGAATCTTGTAAGTTTCACTTTTCTTGAGAAGTTTTTTTACTTCCTTCCCTTCTCCCTCTAGCAGAAACTGTTTCAATATGGAGGAACTGTCTAGATAACATAATATTCCAACATTTTTGATTCTAATTGTGCTCCTTGGGTTGAACGTGCATGGAGTTCTTCTTCTGTTCTAGGCACTGTGGAAAACTTTGAATATTTGGGGTTTTTTTTTCTAATATTAGCAAATATTTTTACAGAAAATAATGGGGTTCAAGTGGCCTTTTCATTCATGGATATTTCTTACTTTGCCCATATTTACCCCATATTGCCTTCCCTCGGTTCCCATTTTAACCTTCCTCTAGTTACCTTCCCCTTCCAAAAGCGTGTCTCTCCACTTTTCAACCTTGTGTGCATATACATGTAGACCTGGATTCCGCATCTAAGAGAACATGTGACATTTTTTTCCCTAAGACTGGCTTATTTTATTTAAGATGATTATCTCTATTTCCAAACCCTCCTTGAAATGCTATAATTACTGCATATCCTGATACGTTTTCTTTTTTTAATCATTTGTCTCGTTATATGTATTTTGCCTGTGTGTATGTAAGTGCATCTGTGTGTGCAATGCCTGCAGAGACCAGAAGAGGGCATCTGATGCCCTGAGGCTAGAGTTACCACTACATGGGTGGTAAGAATCAGACCCACGTCTTCTGCAAGAGTGGTCAGCGCTGTTAAGTGCTGAGTCATTGCTTCCATCCCTACGCCACATTTTCTGTTTCCCTTCATCTGCTGATAAACAGCTAGGCTGATTCCCACGACATCATTATTGTTAATAAGTCTGCAGTAAACACGTCTACACAGGTATCTTTGACGGACTTAGATTCCCCTGGTTGTACTGTCAGCAGTGGTGTGACTAAATCATGTATCAGTTATGTGTTTAGCTTTTGAGGAACCTGTGCATTGGTTTCCATAATGCTTATACTAACTTGTATTCCTACCACTGTAGTATAGCGGTATTGTTTCCTCCACATCGTCAACAACGTTGTTTTGTTTGTTTTCTTCTCAATTGCAGTTTTGACTACAAGTTCTCTATGATATTATGCTCTTTGAGACTAAGGGGAGATGTAAAATCAACTGAAAACTGGCTTTAAGTGAAAAATAACACCAGTAACACATGTGCAAAGATCAGGATGCAAACAATCGTGACACAGTTTTGGCAGAGTATGTGTGACAGATAATAAAAGGATAATAGTAGAAGCTTAGGGTCTTTCTCATGTAAGAAAAGTTTTGTTTAGCACGATGTATGAGAGTGCATGGTTTTCTTATGGAAGCTCAATCTTAGGTATCAACTATCAGGACAGCTCATCTTTCAGCTTGGACTGTCTTTAGGTCAATCCAATTCCCTACAAAATTCAGTTACATTTCACCTGCATTGCTGATGACTGTAACTTCTCAGTGATCCCAAAGTCTTTCCCTCGCATTGTCCAACCACCTCACACCCTATGCTGATACAAAATTTCCCATACTGATCTGTGTGTAACCTTTCCTTTCAAATCTCCTCAGTGCCCCAATCTCTTCAAGATTGGAGGTTGGATTTACAGCTATATTAAAACACGGCCAATGTCCTAAGTCCAAAGCACTAGTTCCCAAAGTTGAAGGATCACAGGGATGCTTTGGAAGACTAAGACAAGACTGATTTCCCAGCCCCTCACCCACAGTGTACAGACTATGGGGATCTAGCATTCCCTAGAGTGTGGTATGGGTTGCGATTATCCAGGCTGGTCTCAGGGTAACTCTCGTGGAGGGAGACAGTAGTTGGGGAGAAGGAAGTATATTTACAAGCATACTGGTAAATGTACCCCAAGACTCTAGTTAGATTTTTACCTTTTCTTAGAAACATTATTGGATGTCCAATGTTTTTCTCATGTGCAAACCGTCTACCGCTAACCACCGGTCACCTATGATAAAACCTCGGTTGAATATTTTGGGGGATACGCAGTATTTTTCCTGCTCTATCAGCACCCGTAGACATAGGGGACACTGAGCCTGTGTATACTTGTATATGCATGGACTCATACCCTTTGCACTAAGGAAAGCCCACATAAAAAGGCCAATTTGGTCCCTTTATGTCACAATATACGTCAAACCGAATGTTAATTTTCTGTGAATCTGGCTTCTGACAAACTTGGGCTCCTTTTCTGACTGGAATGGGTTAGGGGGATCTTCTGAAGATCAATGGCTCAAAAACAGTCTACCAGGCACAGAGAGCTTCCAGGCTTAGTGATTTGCAACCTGTATTGCTCAGCTGGTCTTCAGTTACCAAGGACCTCAACACATCTGTTCTTTCTTTCCTCTTTTATTAGTTATGTTTGTACCTTGACAATCAGACACATGCATGTAATGCATTATGACCGCTCTTGGTCTCCCCTAGGACTTCTACTATTAAGACACCTTTTCTTCCATACACATCTCTTTCTAACATTCCCATCTATTCATTTTGTTTTCATGAGCCCTTGAGTTTAAGCAAGGCTGTCTGTGAGCCCATGGGCTTATAGTCATCCATTGGACTCATCAATGGAAACAAAAATCAAAGAAAGACTATTGTTCAAGTAGCAAAAAGTCCCTTAAGAACAATCAAGTAAAAAGAATAAGAATCTCTGGGTGGAGTCTTAACCTTCCTGGTTTACTGCATCAACTGCCTGGTCAAAGGACCATGCCTGGGAAGATGGGTTCACCTAAAGTCATGCTGAAGAATTATGCAGAATACTTATTGTGTTAATGAGATGGTGACCATTTCCCACCTTGACTTCCTGTTGCAGGGCTTCTGGATGGGGCCAACAGACAGGTGACTTTCCTTAAACCTGTCTGCTTTTCAGAAAAGCATAACCTTATGTCCTTTGTATGTCTTTTCTAAGTAAGCTTTTCCTAATGCTTTGGACTGCCCTAAATCCAAGATATATTTCTTTACTTTTCTCTAAAGCTTGCTTCCCCTCCCCACTAGGTGGCTTTTTTTTAGTTCCCCTTGGATCTGACTTCCGCAATGACTCTAAACCTGCATAGCTTTATGGCTTTTTTACTTCCCTCCACCATGCCCCTCCTGAGAGCACCTGATGAGATTTAGAGCTTGCCTGCCCTGAGGATTTTTCTTTAAACCCTAATAAAATTGTCCTAAAACTTCTATTTGAGTCTCTATGTTTAAGAAGAATTTTATTGATTCAAGACTATCGCACAATGAATTTCCATTATATTCAGATCTCCTCCTCTGTCTCCACCCTCACCCTACCACCCCCCAAAGCCACCCATCCCCAACTTCATGTCTTCTATTAGCAAATGAAAAAAACCCATCCATCTTACATGGCTTATCTGTACTGGGCGCCAGAGAAATCAAATCTCATTAGAGTGTCAATGATGTATAATCCCTACACAGAAGTGCCAAAGTAAGGGTTGACACTGAGTCCCTTTGTTCGTGTATTAGGAATGCCTCGAAAAACACTGAAAAGACTCTATTTTTCCTCTTATCAAACAACCTCCAGCTCTCCCCGAATCTATCAATAGTCAGTAGTTCACAGGAAGAGGAAGGGCTCCATCAGTGTCTGACCCTACCAGGAGTAACTGTTGACAGATCCAGTCTGTGCACACCCAGTATGTGTAACTTCAGTTATGAGCTCATGATTGTAATGGCTGTTTTCATCTAGTGGATGGCATATCAGAGCCCTTCACCCCATCTTCCAGTTCTTAGACACTTTCAAACATGTCTTCCGCAATGTCCCCCGAGCCTTAGAAGGGGATGGGTAAATGTCTTCTTTAGGGCTGAGCCTGTGGGCATCACTTTTTCTGAACGTCTTGGCACCATGAGTGTTTCCACATTCACCATCCTTCACAGTCGGGGTCTCCTCCCTCCCTCCCTCCCTCTCTCCCTCCCTCCCTCCCTCACTCCCTCCCTCGTCCTTTGTTTCTTTTCCTTCCTGCAAGATATATTTAAAAGTGTGTGCTTACAGTCATCATTCAAAAGAGACCTGATTTCTGTTTCTTAATGTGACAGTTGCACACTGTGAAGAAAAAGAGCCACCATTTAAGAGCATAAACCTTCCAGAAGCTGAGGCTGGGAAGTCAGCTTGAGCCTTTCCCTAATGTTTCAACCCTGTTTTCCTTCCTTACCACACCTCATTCTTTAAAGCGTTTGCCTTCCAGTGCCAGGGCACACCTGTCTTTGTCAGACACTGGCGCACAGTTTCCAGAAGGATCCAATTTCACAGCATGCCTTGATTGGCAAATTGAGTTACACAGAGGTTAATTAGCTTCCCTAATATCTCAAGTCTGCCAACGTCTTGCCGTGTGCAAGGCGGAGTGAGTGTCAGCTTTGTGCTGCGAAGGGGTTTCCGGCTGTCCTCTGTGGAAACCGGCAGTGACATTTTCTAGGTTACTCTTAGACGCATCAGCAGCAGACATCTTATAGGACTCTGTGCACTTACAGAAGACTTTGAGGAATATATTTATTTGCACAAAATCAGCAGGCACATGGAATAAAACTAATTAGGTCAATGACAGTTTGGACCTTTGAACTTGCTGCAGTGCTAAATGTGAATGTGTGTGAACTGAAGGAAACGGGACACGTCGTGGCACATCCACTTGAAGTATGCACGTCGTTACCCGAACTCCCTACCAGCTCAGCAATCACAAAGACTTTCTCAGACCTGTGCTGCTCCTGTTTTGCTAAGAGGGAAATATGACCCATGTGAGAGATGGAGACTGATCTTCTTTAACCTAATGTGATCCTTCGAGAAAATGGACCTCACAGGAAAAGGTCACACAAATCACATCTCTCTTTTTCAGCAAAATGTAGCACTTTGCCATTTTCCAAAGCCGGGCTGTGGGATTGCACATCCTCACCCGGAGTGAACAGAATGAATGCTGAGAGCAAAATGCCCTGCCTAAGGATGATCGCGCATCTGTTCTAGTGTCCCCCATTTGATCTCTTTTAGTACAATCGTCATTGTACCACAAGAGTCCAGAGAACTAGTCATACTCAATAAAAATGTGATTCCACTGGGGCTGAAGGGAAAGAGTGCTGGCTGTCTATATAAGCATGAGGACCTGAGTTTAAATTCCCAGTACCCATGTAAAAATCAGTCATGGCTGCACATCCTGCCAGCCTAGCAGCAGGGCTACTGAGACACCTTCTCTTAAGAGAATAAGGTACAGCTTGATAGAACAGGACACTGACAATCCCTGTGCCACTACTGCATGTACAAGATGCATGTGGACACATACACACACATATCCACACATACACAGGTACAGAAACACACAGACACACACTTACATACCCATATACACACACATACACATACTCACACAGGTACACACACAGACATACACATACACACAGAAAGATGGACATACACACATATACACATATACACACATAGACACACACACATACGTACACACATGCACAACATATTCCCACACACACACTCACACGGGTACACACACACACACACAGATACACACATACATACACATATACACACAGACATACACATACACAGAGAAAGATACACATAGACACACACATAGACACATACACACATATGCACACATATACATACATAAGTATATACACAGACATACTCCCAGACACCCCCTCACACACATACACACACATACCCCAAAATATAATAATAAAAGTAAAGACAAAAGTCCTAGACCATCCTTAGATAAATATCAAATTTGAGGCCAGCTTGGGATATGGAAACTTTGTCTCTGAAACAAGAAAAAAGTAACATAACTTTGTTGAACGAAAACGAAAAACACATAGCTATATTTTAGTTCCAATGTTCCTAAACTTCTCCATATATATAATTCATACATATATGCTTAAAGATATTATGTACAATGTATAAACATATGGCTTTACATGTATGCTATGTAATGTTACCTATATTTGCATTGGTTAGATTGGTGAGACTTTGTATAGTTGTTATATGGCTATGTTATATTACACAGAGTTATTATTTTACTAAATACATTTAATTACATTATCTCTGTGTTATATTGCATTATATATGTACAATGTATTATATGACAATGCACCCATGTTATATATCACGTATGTTTATGTGGAAGAAAAAAGCCTTTTACATTTCCATAAATAGAGAAGAAAAGAAAGCTCTGGGCTCTCTTTATTGCAAGAAATTAAAGTAGTATTTTATTAAGTTTTGTGACCTGCATATTTTTAATCTATATTTCTATTGACTATACATACATAATCTTTTGAGTGGTTATTTACTTATTTTTTATTTATTTCTTTTTTGAGACAGTGTCTCACTAATACAGCACTCACTGCACTGGAACTAGCTATGATCCTTCGAGATCATAGCTGATCATATTGTAGACAAGGCTGGTCTAGAACTCACAGATATCTGCCTGCCTCTGCCTCCTGACTGCCGTGATCAAAGGCATGTGCCACCACACCCAGACTTACATACACAATCTTATTCAAATAAATGGAGAGTAAATTTCTTCAGAACAGGCTGTATCTCACCTGATTTTTTTTAAATACTAAGTACATTAATACGAGATTTAAAATTTGCTGCCTTGTGATACAATTTGTTGAATGGAGGAATGAACATCGCTAGAGTCCTATCAAGCTGTTAATGTCTTTATTCAGGAACGAGTTTGTCCTTTCAAACTTTACAGTCATTACAGTTTACAGAGGATTTAGCACCGAGAGAGCCGCATTGGACAGAAAGAAACGGTTAATCATTTTTCCACACTTATGCATTCCTTAATGAAGACCTTTCCAAGTTGTGGGTCTCTGTGTAAAGACATCCTTTCATATTGAAAAGTCTCCAACTTGTCTCAGCTGTACATCTGAATCCCCAGTTGTAATAAAACCTCCACTAATTCTCCATATCCTTTCTTGGAACACGATGTCCTTCAATTAGAGGAACAAGCTGGTGTGGTGTGTCACACCCTCAATCACAGCACGGGGATCACTGGCACAAGAGGATCCTGAGTTCAAGGGTAGCTTTAAGAGCATCCTGGGAGACAGAGGAATATCTACTCTCTAAGAAACAAGAAAAAAGGAGAAAGGAGGAGGAAGAAGAACAGGAAACAGCGGGAGGAAGACAAGGTAAGGGAAAAGGAAGTGAATGGATGGGTAAAGGAGGAAGAGGACGATGTGATGGAAGAGGAGAATAAAAAGCAGATGGAAAAGTAAGAAGAAGAGGAGGTGGAGGCAGACAAGGATACAGTAAAGGAAGCAGAGAAGGATGTGAAGGAAACTCAGAAGAGGACGGAAAGGACGACAAAGCCAACCAACAACCCAAGACGTACAGACTGCAGTGCTCACTGAGAGGTCAAGTTTAAGTCTTCAACGGGCCTCATCTCTCATTTAAATTCTGAGGGCAAATAGTCTCCATATTCAAAGCTGCATATTCTGAAAGAGGTATTTACGGGACAACAACCCTGCGCTCTGTCTTAATTTCATAACTCTACTGGAACAAATTTTCACAAGTTCGGTGCCTAATAGACAATGACATTTGTTATATTGGTGTGGAGGTCATCATTCTAAAACAGAGAAGGAGACTGTCTCTCAGCTTTTCGAGCTTCTGGGAATCCATTCCACAACTTGGTCCATCATATACCTCCTTTAATTACTCAGAGTCAAGTTCATAGCATGTCCTCATCAGCCTGTTGGATTTGTTATCTCCTCATGAAGACCCTTTTCCATATCTTAGAATCAGCCCTAGAACTCGGGATTGTGGCTTCAGTCCCTTAACTCAACTCTGTCTTTATGATCGTATTGAATGAATAAGGTAACGTAGTCATTTGAATGACAAATGTCCCCCATAGACTCAAAAATTTGAATACTTGGGCCCCGACTGGTGGTGCAGTTTGGTGAGGTTTAGGACACATGCCTTGGTTCAGCAGGTGGGGGTGGGCTTTCAGAGTTCATACTCTTGCCCCATTTTTTTGTTCTATCTGCTTTGTGTGTATGAGTGAGGCTGAGATTTGTCAGCTTTTGCTCCAGCTGCCATAACTCTTCCTGGGTTCCATGGGTTTCCACCATTTTGAACCCTCTTTCTGAATCCGTAAGTCCAAATGATCTCTTCCTTCTATGAGTTCCCTTTCGTCCTGGTGTTTTATCACAGCAACAGAAAAGTAATCACTGACATGCAGGTTATAGAATCATAATGTGGACTTTGGGGTGAAAAGTACGTTCATGTTCAGCTGCCCGCTTGGCCTGGAACGTAGCACTGGCTGAGTTTCAGTAGATCACCATTTTGATCACTCAAGAAGTCACATGATGTCTCAAAGCATCATCTGAAGGAATCAACCATATGCAAGAAGGCTGGTCATTGGTCGGTATTGTCGTCCGTGTTTATCATTGGGCCCATCACTTCCAGAGACAACTGTTGTGTGTAACCAGCCCATTACCTCTTTGGAGAAGATCATCTGAACATGGAAACATTTGCTTTATTGGTCTGAATGCTTACCTTGCTATGAATGCCGAAGGAGGAATCTGACAATGAGCAGTGTTTTCTATTTTCATCAGAGAAGTGGGTAGCCATGCTGAATACCACGGATTATTTTTTCCTAGTCTTCACTTGGCTGCTTTACCAAGGTGATGTGCTATTTAAAAAAAATCCAATATTCACCTGAATCAAGATTTACCAATGTTTCTAAGAAAGGGTATAGAGGACCTGAAGTATCGTCAGAAGAACATAAATGTTAATGTGTGGCTGATTTTCAAATGTTTTTGACATAGAAACAATATGAATGGTCAGTTTGTCAAATTCCACTTAGACATAGTTCATTAATGGAGAATCTGCTCATTGTTGATGTTGCCTCATTAAAATGTAAGATGGAGAGAGATGAGTGATGGCCTGTCTAACTTCAATAACCTCGGTGGCTTATATTGACTTCAAGAAATAAAGGCCACTGACGTACAGGTTTGTTCATTTGATGAACATTTGTTGTTATTACTTCTATGCTCACAAATGCGTATTTTTCTGTCTGTGGAAGAAAGGGAACAGGGCTGGGGGATCAGTATCTAACTTACCGCACAAGCGTGAGGGCCCACGTTTGGATCTTCAGCAGTTACATAAAAAGTTGAGCATGGTGGTGCATTCTGTACCACGGAGGCAGAGAATGGAGGTTCCCTGCGGCTAGCTAGCTAGAAAATCAGCGAGTTACCGGTCCAGTCAGAGACCTTGTCCCCGAGAACAAGATAGCGTGAATTAAGGAAGACACTGATGCTGATCTCTGTTCTCCACATGCAAGCACACACGTGCACACAGGCACCCACGTGCAATTGCACACGTGTACATGCGCAAACAGAGAGCGATATGGCTTGTACCATAAAGAAAGTTTTCAGTATGTAGTTATTCTGTAGTTAACACTCCAGAACAGAAGATGCAGCCAGCTCAGTAAAACTCCTGACATTCTTGACCTTTGAGCTACTGGTATCATGAAATTTTGAATAGAGTCTAGGGGCGGTGTTAAAGTGCACATGAAAAACAATGATCAGGTTTTAACAAATGTTCAGTTAAAAATTACCTTTCTTACTTACAATCTGAAGAAGTCACACACACACACACGGAGCATGTACACACACACATACACACACGTACACACACACACTTTACCAAAGATAAAGCATGCTGTTCTCAAAAATCTCCTGAGCCAGCCCCGCTTTCACACAAGGGTTAATCTCTTAGGAGGATGCTTGTGGAGTAAAAACAGGGAGCAATGACTCCCCAAGGTTCCTTAAGTCTTGTGATTCTCCTCTCCTACATCACCTTTTTTATTTTCCCATCCCTGTGGGGAAAAATAAAGATATAGAAGACAGCACTTTTACAACTTTGATTAACTTTCAACAGAAGGACGGCATCATGTATTTCGAAGGTGAACTTGGGAGCTGTAAGTGATGAGTATATTTAGGAGAGCCATAAAGAGGAATCACTCTGCTATGGAAAACTGCTGGTCGTGTCTTCAACCCTCTATTTTTCTTGGGGGTGGGGAGGTTTAATGACGAGTATGATATTTTTTAACGGGATTTAGTAGCTGCCTAACTGTGTTTTGATTTCCTAGGATTAGTGCTCGCCTGTGGTAATTGTGACTCCCTCTGATTGCAGCCGGCACCGCGGCTCCTCAGCCCCTAGCTGGGTGTGCTCTGAGTCCCAGACCCTGTGTGCTTGTCAGTCTCATTTGAAGGTGATGAAGCAATCTATATTTAGGCATTTTGCAGAGATTTTTATTTTGGGCTAAATGTTAAGTATACAGTTGTTGGTTTTTTTTTCTGCAGTAACTACGGCAAACAGGGAAGGAGTAAAATGAATTTTCAAGAGGTTTTCAAGAGACAGTATTTGAAACCTGACTTGTATTTAATGAGTCTCAAATAATTCCATAGCTCAAGTCTCTTTTGATCCTGTTGAAAAGGAGATTATAAGAGGGGCTAATTTTGGTTAATAATTTTTCCACAGGCCTTCAAATATTTGATGTGAGAATATTGTAAATAATCTGGAAGAATCCCTCTTGGGACCTTGGGCAGCAGAAATCCTGGGATAAGTAAAGCTATCTTGGAGACCACATACAAACCAACATCTTAACATACTAAACAAGGCCCTCAAAAGGCAGAATCACAGAGCTTTACTGAATGCATACCAGTACCTGGCCTTACTTCACGCCCTTATTTTTCTTAGGTTTTATCCATGTTCACCTATGTTTTTGGTCCAGTTTCTTCAGCATTTTGCTAATTATTTACACTCTACATATTTGTTATGTATTATGTATTTCTGTAAACTATCTTAAGCACATTGTAGGAAAAGATGAGGGTGCATGGTTGGTTGGAATCAATACATGATAGGGTCTATGGACAGACGGAAAAACTAAGTTGATGAATGGATGGAATGGATACACGACATAGTGTATGGATAGATGGTAAAAATGAATGAGTGTGTGGAAGGTCGGGTGGGTGGATGGACAAGAGGTAGAGGGGCTGATGTGTGAATGAATGGAATGGGTAGACTCATGTATAGATTTGTTGATGTGTAGGTTTGGTTGGTTGTTTATTCTATTTGTGTATTTTAGCTGATTGTCTAAACAACTGTCTTTAAAGTTCTTTGTGCAAAAAGGTAAGGAATGAATGCATATGCGTAGATGGGTGGAAGAATGTGGGGTAAATGGGTTGATCCGTGTGTGGAGAAATGGATAGAGGGTTTGGTGTGTGGATAGATGGACTAATAATTGGATGACATGGATGGCTGGATACATGTGTGATGGATGGGAGAAAACAGACGAATACATACACATATGAATGAAGGAGTAGATGCATAATTTGGTAGATGTATGTGTACATGTATGATTGGATACATGGGTACATGACTAGTTGGACTTATGTGTAAATGCAATCACAAGATAAATGGATAGAAAGATAGATACATTGATAGAGGAATTGATAAACAGATTGGCATACAGATGAGTAGATAAATATGGTAGATGGATCTATGAATGGATAGATTGATCTGTGGATGAATGGTAGATAAATAGAATGATGGATTGATGTGTGAAAGGATGGATAAATATGGATGGATCAGTGGATACATGGATTTAGATGTGAATGAATGGGTGTGTTGCTATGTGCCTGGATAGTTATAGATGGACGGGTGGATGTGTGGATGCATAGATGGATTCACAGATAGATTGATATGTGAATGAGTGGGTGGGTTGATGTGTGGACTGATGGACGAATTGGGTAGAGGGATGGACTGATACATAAAGGACTTGACAGGTTATTATATGTATAGATAGGGCATTGTATGTATCAATGGATGCACGATTGGGTGCGTGGGTGGATGGATGAATTGATATACAAATGATTGGATGGATATATGGGTGGATGGATGAATGGATGGATGGGTAGATGGTGGGTGTGTGAATTGAAGAAAACAGATGTATGGATGAATCGGTTGATGTGCAGATAGGATAAAATAGCTACATAAAAATCTTGATGGATACATGAATGCATGTGTCAGTGTTTGGAAGGAAGGATATAGGAAAATGAGTATGTGGATGGGTGAGGAGTTAGTGGATGAGTTGATGAAAAAAAATGAGTTTTAAACAATGTACTTACTTCGGCAAATGTTTTGAGTGCCTGGCGTGTGCTACTTGCTGGTAATTTCCTGAAGTTCTCTCTGCTGCTGCCCAAAGTTTTGTTGCTTTAGTTTAATCCTTCAGAACGATCTCCAACTACTTCTCCTTCAAGTATCTTTTCTCTGAGGCAACATTCCTTGTTCCTTCTTCCCAGAATTTAGATCCCTCCTTTTTGCTGTACCCAAGTATGTTTTGGTGTTGTTCTGTTTTGCTTTTTGGGACACAGACTCACTATTTAACCCAGGTTGGCCTTGAACTCACTATGGAAGTCAGGCTGACCTCAGATGCACAGTCCTAAATGGTAGCTTTCGAGAGCTGTTTATGTGCTTAAATAATGTGATGCTCAGTCACGAAGATTTCCACCACTGACTACCTTTTGCAATTTGGGTCTCTGTTTAATCCCTACGTTTAAGAAGAGTTCTTTACTGATTTCATTCTAATCAATAGAGCAAAAGAGAAATAAAAGAAGGAAGAAAAGGAAGGAGGGAGGGACTGAGAGAGGGAGGGAAAGAAAAAGGAAGGACATAAATGTCTTCTAATTCTAATTTATTTCTGAACTTAACATCAAAAGTAAAGAAGACAGTCATATCAATTGACATCAGAAGGTGTTGTGGTTTGAATGTGAAATGTCCCCTACAGCCTTGTGTATTTGAACACTTGGTCCCAAGTTAGTAGCCCTGTTTGGGACCTTTAGTTGGATGCCCACTGGAGATAGCGGGCCACAGTACAAGAAAGAACCTTGAGTTTTTATCCTGTCTGATTTCTGTCCAGACTCTACTTCCCATCCCAGGAAAATGTGAGGGGATGGAGAGACCCAGCTGCAAGGTCCCAGCTGTCAGAGATGAGAGACACACCCACGCACTCAATGGACCATGCTCCCCCAAACTGTAAGCAAAAATAAGCCCTTCTTTCCTTAATTTCTTGTTGGCACACGTTTGGTCATGATAATGTAAAACACAGCTCTTGCAGGTGAAATTAAGTGTCAAACACAGAGTTATATTCATGGAAAGTACTTGGATCCCACATTTTGTTGCAACCAGAAACAGCCTATAGGTAGTGCTCTGTGGTTCCATGAAGTGCATTTCTCTTTTTGCTGACAGGGAGAATACATGTTGTATTGCAGAAGTTTTTTAGCCCCATTGGAGAGAGGAGACATGTCTCAGTCTGGTTTTGTTGCAATTGATATCCAAGGGGTCCGTATGGGTAGAGAGTGACAGTCTGAGTGGCTCTTCGTGAGAAAGGGAAGGAATAAAACTCCACTGAGCAACTGTAGACAGTACCACAGGCCCTTGGTATGGAATCCCTCAGCCCCTTGGGCAGGTGTGGAAAGTCCAAGAACACTTTGGATAGATGGTAAAATTCCCAGAGTCCCCTGGGCAGATTTGGAAGGTCCAAAGACACCTTGGACAAATGGAGACTGTCCTCCACATTCTTGGACAGGTGTGGAAGGTGGAAATGATACTTGGGCAGATTTCAATGCACTACAGTCCCTTGGACAGATGTGGATGTTTCCATGGTGTCATGACCATATAAGAAAGGTTCCCTATCCACTTTGGCAGATGCCAAACATTCCTGATTCGTGTGGGAAGCCACAGAATGTCACAGAGAACCTGGCACAGATAATGAAACTCCTAGAGTTGGCTGAACAAATGTGGATTGTCCCCCAGCACGTGGAGAAGATGGCCATCACATAAGATGAAGGGAACCAGAAGCATTGCTATTAATACATTAGTTCTTACGAGATTTCCAGTGTGGCAGGGAGGGAAGTCAGGAGAAAGGGAATAGTGGGAGGTGGGTGTTACTGGGGAGAGGGGTGTTAATGGGGGCACTGGGATTGGGAAGGGAGGAAAGAGGACAGATTGGAGGAAAAAGAGTAAATATGAAAAATCTTGGGGAACTAGGAAACCCAGAGGGAAATGTGATGCCCTGAAACCCCATGAGAAATGCACATACGATATTTAAACATTAGCGCATATGTATACCTGTGTGCTGCTTGGCCAGGAACACAGTGTCAGACAGAGGAGATTCCTGAAACCTCATGAGAAATGCACATACGATATTTAAACATTAGTGCATACATGTATACCTGTGTGCTGCTTGGCCAGGAACACAGTGTCAGACAGAGGAGATGTCCCTTTGAGTGGTTGGTGAAAGTGCTCCAGGAGACCCAAAACAACACAGGTTATTGCCAAACCTCTTAGTTCTCTCCCAGAACTTGTTGATGAGAGCCTAGTGTTGAAGATAGGCATAATTTGGATACAGGACTTGGAGCAATGGAGCAGGAACTGACATGGAACCCTTCTAACCAAAGTTTGGCTATCGTAATGCTGGATGATGATATGCAAACTGCTAGGGGAGAAAATCAGTTCATGATCTAATTGGACTTAAATTCCTCTCAATTGAGGTGAACTCATGGTGGGCACAGAAAACTCAGCAAAAGTCACATAGCCGGCAAAGGCATAGATCTTAGAGAGAACTCTCTCTCTTTCATAACTCTAGACAAATACAATTTCTTATCGCATGCTGAATACGGATTCTTACATTTACAGACAAGTGTACTGTAAACACCTCATCAATGAAGCTTCTTTTGCGCAAGGTAGAGGCTACTGCACAATTCCACAAGTGGTCAGATACAGAAATTATACATCTGAGAGATGCCCAGTACTAGCTGACACAACTGCAGTAGACCCTCCACACCTACAGCTCATGGAACACAGCAGAACAAGGGGTAGAGAGAAAACTAACACACCCCTCCACTGTCACCAGTAAAGCTTCCTTTACAACAGACTGTGATGCTCACAGCAGGCCACAACTGGCCAACGTTTAAAGACTAAGAGACTGTAGAGTAAGTATCCTTGGAAAGCACTCCTACATTGAAACTCACCCACCCATGGCCCAGAGACCAATGGGGAAGAGGGGCCAGAAAGATTGCAAGAGGCAGGACAGGTTCGTGAATACAGGGAAGCAGGATTCCAGGTCACTGGGAGCTCACACGTGTGAACTTGTGGCAAAGAGGGTATTGAAGACAGGCCCCATGCCAACTCAGTTAAACGAGGGCCCAAAGGTAAGGGAAGACATTGATGGCAAGCTGACCCTAGAGTGAAGCAGTGTACTCCTTACGTAAGATCGCTATAGGGGCTGACTGGATGTCAGTTGGATGAATTTTTACTGAAGGGCGTCTGGGTACAAACGCCTGACTGGACAGGACTTAACAAGTATGGCTTAGGATAAAGACACTGGGCTCCATGTACCTGTTCTACTGATGATTCTGCCGTGGTGGTCTGTTTCCTGGAAACCCACAAGACAACAGAAATGAGAAAATCCAGCTCAGTCATTTCATCGGAAGCCAGTTCCTGGACAAACTCGACGTCTGGCCAGCTGCAAAAATCAAGGCAACAGCTTTGATAGCATTTGCTGAACTTTAATGTTGACTTAGGGAAACCCCCATGATTCCCTGGGAATTGTGCCCATGTAAAGACCACAACATATGGTCCGTTTGTAAAGACATATGTTGGCATATCTGGCCCTCCAGCAAGATTTTATCAACTTCATTTCTTGCTTGACCTTACATTGCTAGTAAATTCAAGGAGAAAATTGATCTCCTTCCTGTTCACCTCTTCAGATGGGTTACGCATGGGTAATATTCATATCTTTGTGTCAGGTGATCCCTCCCCATTGGAGACAGGCTCTAAAGATGTTTAATTAGGGGACAGAGCTTGCCCTGTGCCGAGCAATTTTTAATTAATCTGAGAAGTTCAGAAACAATTTCTTTATTACCTTTGGCTCCAGTTGATCCCCCATCTGTTCCATGTGGTCACAGGTGTAAATGACAAAGATACAGCTTCAGGTAAAACTGAGACCTTTGACGAGCACATCCTTCAACAGGCAGATAAGCATCTGTCTCCAAACTTGTTCATCTACAACAACAGATGAAGGAATGACTATTCCATTGATCCCTGCAGATGGCCCAGCCCCTGTTAATCCCTTGTCAGGGATGTTTGAAGACTTTTTTTGTTGATGTACCTTGCTTCAAGCTGTACCAGAGGCTGAGGACCCATCAGAGTCACCAATACAGTACAGGAAAAGAAAGACTTTATCACCTTGTAGATTCCTCATAGGTGTTATGAATTAAACAGGACTAGGCATTGGACAAAAATATGAATGCCGTATATAGTTCAACTTCTCCATTTGGAGAAATTCAGCTCGATCTTTTGCATATCAGAGGCTTTACTGTTTATTTTCTTCTTCTAATTTTTCTGCATTGGAAGGCAAAGTTCTGTTAAGGAGGTAAATCCAAAGACTGAAGAGCAATATTAATTACGGTTTGAAGACCACTTTCTTTTATTTTTTCTAAGTGATGCTGTTTTCATTTGGGGAAAATTCTAAATGTTTTAAGAAATAAAAATATCCTGTTTTCAGAGTGTTCTTGCTGATCCAACCTCTATTCTGCTAACTGTGATTTCTGCTGTTGATTGAGTTAATGTAGTCCCCTGTATCCCACATCCCCATGCTGAAATCTTCAGTCCTAAGGTCATGCTGTTGAATGATGTGGCTCTTGGGAATGTAATCATGTCAACAGTATGGATTGTTCCTGAATGGGATTATTTTCCTTATGAAAGATCCCCAGAACACTCCCTGCCCCTTCCATGATGTAAGGCCACCGAGATCTCCTGTTTCTTGTACAGGAGAAGGTACCAACCGATGAATATTCAAGAAATCCTCACCACACACCTAATCTACCATGACTTCCCCTGGCCTTTCTACCTTCTAGGGCTATCTGCAATTTTTGTTTTCTTTAAGTCATCTTGAGGGAGGCAGTCAAAGGAAATACTTTACTAACCTGGGACTCCACTAGGTCTGGGCTGAGCACACACTCCTCTGATACTCTTGGAAGCCTAGGACCTCCATCTGCACTACTGTGCACACACACCCCTCTTTTTTTTTTTTTTTTGAGACCCAGCTGTCCAGTAACTCACACATACCGCTCTTTTAATAATGTGCTTAGCAACCTAGAACACCCACCTGCATCAAGTTACAGACATCCCTCTGAACAACAGAATAAATACTCCCTCCTCCTAACAGCCATCTATCTTGGATAGTTTCTATTTAAACATATTCCCATTATACCAGGTATAATGCTAGGAGAATCAATTTGGCCGAACCTGCATTTGAGTGTACATGCGATAAAGCAATTGTGCCCTCTAAGTGATCATTTAGGGAGACTCTCCTATTTACCATACGTAATGGGATGTGCATACCATCAAAATCAGATGCATTATGGGAAAGGACAGACTCAGTAGATGAAACGTTATAAAACTCAAGTCTGCCGATCAAAATGAACAAGTGTTTCCTACTCCCCTGGTATCTAAACTCTTCTCCTGAATTCCATAAGAATTCCAAATACAAAATTGAGTCCCTTGAAATTGTCTCATGTATGTGGCCCCTGTTATACTTGACTGTGTAATTATTATTTATGTATTTATTTATTTATTTATTTTGGTCTTTTTGAGACATGGTCTCGTTGTAACCCCAGCTGTCCTGGAACTCACTATGTAGACCAGGCTGGCCTTGAACTCACAGAGAACCACCTGCCTCTGCCTCTCGAGTGCTGAGATTAAAGGCGTGTGCCACCACACCTGGCAGCTGTGTATTTTTTAAAAAATATTAATTAATTGATTATATGTGTATGAACTAATTATGTGTGCATGTATGTAAGGGCACCCATGTCATGCAATGCTTGCAGAGCTCGGAAGATGGTGTTGAATCTCCAGGAACTGGAGTTACAGATGGTTGTTAGCCATAGTGTGGGTGCTGAGTTTCAGACCTGGGGTCTTCTGCAAGAACAGTCAGTGCTCTTAACCACTGAGTCATCTCTCCACATGGCAGCTGTGTATTTTTAAAAAAATATTAATTAATTGATTATTTATGTGTATGAACTAATTATGTGTGCATGTACGTAAGGGCACCCATGTCATGCAATGCTTGCAGAGGTCGGAAGATGGTGTTGAATCTCCAGGAACTGGAGTTACAGATGGTTGTTAACCATAGTGTGGGTGCTGAGTTTCAGACCTGGGGTCTTCCGCAAGAACAGTCAGTGCTCTTAACCACTGAGTCATCTCTCCAGCCCCGACTGTGTGTTTAATTTTTTGAGAATTTATTTACTTTTATTTTACATGTATGAGTGTCTGCCTGCAGATATGTATTCATAGCGCATACCACGGGCATGCCTGGTGCCAGTTCAGGCTTGTGGATGCTGACAACTGTACCCACGTCCTCTGCAAGAGCAGCAAGTGCTACTAACCCCTAAAGCCATCACTCCAGGCACAACTGTATTTTTTTCTGACTTCTATGAAGCCCTGACTGTGTATTTAATTTTTTGAGAATTTATTTACTTTTATTTTACATGTATGAGTGTCTGCCTGCAGATATGTATGCATAGCGCATACCACGGGCATGCCTGGTGCCAGTTCAGGCTTGTGGGTGCTGACAACTGTACCCACGTTCTCTGCAAGAGCGGCAAGTGCTGCTAAGCCCTAAAGCCATCACTCCAGGCACAACTGTATTTTTTTCTGACTTCTATGATCAATTCACAAGTGAATTGATATTCCTTGCTACTTTCAATCTCTTTAAGCCTTTATTTCGGTTCCCGGAGCACAAGGCCAAGAACTGAGAAGTACACAGCATGACCCTGACCACTGTTAACCGACTGCTGTACAGTAGTTTGATAAAGCCATGGGCACAGACTAAGACAGTCTCCCTTCCACTAACTCGACCATGGGTTGAGCCTTTAACCCCCCTTTCAGACGTATGCATCTCTTTATATTTCAGGGCAAATTTGTGTACCAGGTGCCAGGAAGAGATGTGGAAAATTGTGTTTTATTTTCCATTTAATTCTGATGGCTGGGAGTTGAGAAGCAGAAGAAACGCATCAGGCAATTTTAAGCCAGCGAGGGCAGCTTAAGAACATTCCGAAGAAAACTGGCACTGTTTACAGAGGGACACACTTGAATTGTACCGTTAACTCAAATATCTGTGATCTTTCAGATTTTTTTTTTTTTTTTTGAGGCAGGGTCTCCCTGTAGGCCCAGCTGGTCTGGAATTCCCTATGTAGACCATGATGGCCTCGATCTCAAAGAGATGTAACTGCCTCTGACTCCTGAGTCCTGATGTTAAACCATGTACCACCATGCTGCCTAGTATATATATATGTGTGTGTGTGTGTGTGTGTGTGTGTAGATGAGTGTATTGCCTACATGTATGTAAGTGCACCCATGTTTTACAAAGGCCATGGAGGCCAGAAGAGGGTGTGGGAAGCCCTGGATCTGGAGTTACAGTTGTTATCTGCCTTGTGGGTGCTGGGACTAGAACCCATGTCCTCTGGAAGAGCAGCCAGTACTCCTAACTGCTGGCCATCTCCCCAGCTCATTCTCTAAGACTTTTTAAAGTAGGTCCTCAGAGCTCTAAACTTCCCTCTTAAGATCGAATTTAATGTGTCTTGGAGGTTTCGGTGTACTGTTATCATTATCATTTATTTTTAAGAATGTTATTATTTCTTATAATCCTTAAAAGATTTTAGGGTTACCTCTTCAGAGGGGGGAATGTTGGAGGGGAGGGAGTAGGCATAAATTTGATCAAAACACCTTATACGCATGTATGAAATTCTCAATACAGTTTTTGTAAAAGTTAAAAAGAAGAAAAAAGAATACTATTATTTCTTTCTTGATTTCTTTGACCCCTTCATCATTCAGGAGGGTGCTGTTTAATTTCCATGAGTTCATGCAGTTACTAGAGTTTCTTTTGCTGCTGATTTTAAATTTTATTGCATTGTGGTCTGGAAGAATGCATGGAATTCTTTCAATTTTTTCTGTGTTTGTTGAGGTTTATTTTGTGCCCCAATATGTGCTCTATTTTAGAGAAACTTTCATGGATTAGTGAGTAGAATGTATGTTCTTTGATTCTTGGATAGAATAGTCTACATATGTCTGTCAGGTCCATTTGATGTATGATATCTTTTATTTCAGATGTTTCTCTGTTTATTATTTCAACTATGATAGTCTTGCTTGGCAAAGTATGTTGGGTTGACATCCATGATTATTTAGAACTGGGAATACTTTGGTCCAGGCTCTTCTGGCTTTCATAGTTTGCACTGAAAAGTCAGCTGTAATTCTGATGGGCTCTCCTATATGTGGAACTTGCTTTTCTCTACAAGCTCTCAGTATTTTTTCTGTCCGATATGCTGTGGGGAATTTCTGGTCTGGTCCTGTCTTTGGTATTCTGTGTGCTTCTTGTATCTGTACACGTATGTCTTTCCTTAAGCTGGGGGAGTTTTGCGCTCTAATCCTGTTGAAGCCCTTGTCTCCTCCCCCTATGCCTGTGATGCACAGATTTGGTCTTTTGGTGCTGTCCCACAGTTCCTGCATGTTTTATTTCTGGTTTTTTTTTTTTTTTTTCATATTCTTTGCTTGTCTGGTCCAACTCTCCAGTTTATGGTCTAGTCTTGATATTCTGTTTTTCATTTCATTCATTCTGCTAATGAGGCTTTCTTCTGTGCTTTCTAATTTGCCTTTCAAATTTTTCAATTCCATCTTCTCTATCTCTTTTGTAAATTCAGTTTTCAAATCCAGAAGTATCTTTTTTTTATTTCATTCAGTTATGAATTTTCTTCAACTTCAATCAGAAGTTTACTCTAACCCTTTTAGAGTTGTCTCTTGGTCTGTTCTTTAAAATCATTGAATTCTTTGATCATTTTTATTATCCTTTTTAAAAAAAATTCAACACTCTTGGGTTCATCTCGTTGTAGCACACTTCTGTAGGACTAGGGGTTTTCTGATGGGAATATATAATCTTGCTTTTTGATATTATATTTATTTTTACATTGTGGTTTGGGC
>NW_008355156.1:116716-117201 GCF_000622305.1 Nannospalax galili
TGTCTGATGTGAAATTCTAGGCTGACTTTGTTTCCCTGAAGCATGGTTCTATTTATATTGTCGATGGAGTCTTGTTGCTTTCTTGTTGGGTATGAGTACTTACTTGGTCTGTGTTCCATGTTTTTCCTTTTGATTTTTTTATTGGTAGGACAGGACGGTTCCAACCTGAATGGTCAAGAGCTCTTCAGTCGGGTGAAAGGGCCTAAGTCCAATTAGAGACTGGGGAATTCAGTGCCTGGATTCTGTGAGGCTAGTCAGGAGGTCTCAGGCAGGGCCATCAGGAGGGCCCTGGGTCTAAGGAAAGGGTCTGGACAGCGTGAGAAGGGTCTTAGTATTTGGACAGATTAGCTGTGGGCTGTGGTGCAGGAGACTAGCTGGGAGATCAAGATGCAGCCAGGGTTTAGTAGGTTAATCAGGAAGTGTCAGATGGGATGAACAGTAGGGGCCCTAGGCTCAAGGGGGGAATGGGGAAAGCTTGGGGAGGG
>NW_008355156.1:118427-124151 GCF_000622305.1 Nannospalax galili
TGGGCCTTTAGGTCAGAGGACAATTTACAGGAGTCCATTCTCTCTTTCTCCGTGATGGATTCCAGGGTTTGAATTTAGGTTGCCAGGTTTACCAGCAAGCACCTTTGCCCACTGACCCATGTCCCCAGTTCCTGGCGCAGGTGCATGATGACATAAACTTCATTCTTAGAATGGCTGTCAGCCGTAGAGGTCCAGGAAGAAGAATAAACAAACAGAGCTTTGAGTATCCTGAGTATATTCTCTCCACACAGGGTCTCCAAGGACAGTATCTAATTGGAGAAGACAGAAAACAAGACAAAAGGTCCCAGAGTTTCCTATCTAAAACTGCAGGTGACTTTGGTGTGAGTGCAAAATTAAAAAGGAAACTTCTCCAAGGTCATGTGAATCTAAAGGTAGGAGAAGCATTAAAGTCCTTTTTTTTGGAAAAATGTAGACCGAAAACCTCTTTCTGTTGTAATTCCTCATAGTTAACCACAACAGACACCAGCCTCAAATATCAGTAAGAATGAATGCAAATAGAATTGGACAGATAGGTTGGTGGGTGAAAGTGCTTTCCTGATGATCTGAGTTTGAGCCTCAGAACTCAGGGCGGAAAGAGAGACCCAATTCTGAAAAGTTGTCCTCTGAGCTACACACAAGTGCATTGCCATGCTCAGACAGACGGACACACTAATAAAAGTAAATAAAATCGAAGAGTAAAATAATGTCCTTAGCAACAGTTGCACACGTGAACTGTGAAATTCTGAAAGGTCATTAAGCAGTTTGCACATCTTAGCTGAGGTAGCTACTGTTCACGCTCTTTGTATCTGCCTGCCAGGCCTTGGCCATGGACAACAGGAGATGGGTGGAGGGTTGGCAGATTACCGCCTATCAATTAATTTGCACACGTGAACTGTGAAATTCTGAAAGGTCAGTAAGCAGTTTGCACATCTTAGCTGAGGTAGCCACTGTTCACGCTCTTTGTATCTGCCTGCCAGGCCTTGGCTATGGACAACAGGAGATGGGTGGAGGGTTGGCAGATTACCGCCTATCAATTAATTCTCAAACCTGTACATTTTGTATCCCTTTCTTTTAGAGATAAAGAAATGGAACACCTAAGGAAATTCATGTTTCTGAAAAGATCCACTGTCACCTCTGCCTTGGTTCTCAACCTCACCGAGAACAGGCATTTCTTACACTTGATTGCATGCTGCTGGTTTAAAATGTGCATCTTTGATTTTCCCATTAATTGATTCTTGGATTTAACAATCTTTTAACTGAAGAAAAACGATCCAAACTTTTCACAAGTCTGGGCGTTGAACTGCCATTGTCTCCTGTGTAAAGACTGTCTTAGAAAAATCTTTTCCTGCGTTGTCTTCTGGCTGGTCGCTAGCAAATGGCTTGTTCAGATGTGTTCACTCTATCTTTTACAGATTTGTTTCTAGTACATTTCTCCCACAATAATGGAAATTATGAAAGTTCATTAGAGATCATGTCCCAGAAAAAAAATGATATTGAATGGGTCACTTTTTTTGAGTATGATGACTCACACCTCCAAGTCTATAAGCTAAGATGACTCATTTCTATAAGCTCCTTTTCTTCCACCATGTGGGTGCTGGGAATCGAAACTGAGTCTTCTGCAAGGGCAGCCAGTGCTCTTAACCACGGAACCATCTCTCCAGACTCAAGACTAATCAGTTTTGATAGCCTATGAGGGGCTGAAATTTTGAATGAGGAAGCATCACAACATCATATTCTTGAACTATCTTCAGGAGTGCATGTATTATCCCACTGCAGATAAAAAATAATGCAAAATTCACTACAGATTTAAGCTCTCTCTGTCTCTCTCTGTCTCTACTCAAAAAGAAGTCTCTCTCTCTCTCTCTGTCTCTCTCTCTCTCTCTCTCTCTCTCTGTGTGTGTGTGTGTGTTTTCTGTTGGCTGCATTCCATGTTGTCCGTGATTACATTTCTCCCATGGGAAACATTTAGAAGGCCTATTCTTGTTTCTGCATTGGTTGATAATTCTTTTCAATTTTGTAAGCACTGTGTTTTATCATCACCTTGATCGCCTTACTATTTCTGTCATTGACAAATAGTTGCTTGATTTCCTATTTGGACTGATGAATAGCTGTGTGAATATTCTTAGACAGATGTTTTCATGCCCATGAGCACACATACACCATCCAACAGGTTTTGTGATCGTGCGTCTGTGGGCTCCTAGGATGACACACAAGGAATAAAATGGCCCCTTTCAGAGTCATTGTGTCCAGCAATACGTGTCCGTTTTCATTTAGAGCAAACCACGGTGAGCTTCCCTTTCACTGTTAGACCAGAAAGGAAAGACAAGATTAGTGGCCCACTGTTGCTCCAACCCACAATTGTCTACCACCCTGTGCACCATGACAGGGACCAGCTGGCACAAAGAGAAAAGTCAGCTTATCACACCACACTTTTATGCACACGTAGGAAGCAGAGAGAGGGAGAAAGAACAGGAAGTAAGGCTAGGCTCTAAACTCTCAAAGCCCACTGCAACTGACATATTTCCTCCAGTACGCCTGGACCTCAAGTTTCTAAAACCTCCCTAAACAGCACCACCAGTTGGGGAACGAGTGATCAGACACATGCGACTATGGGGGACATTTCTCACTCAAACAACCACAGTGTGTGCACGCTATGCTGAACCCCGGTCGCCATGCTTAGGAGGCAAGCACATTGCTAACCAAGCAATTTCCCCACGCGCAGCCTAATAGTTAATAGTTTAGTTTTTCTTCTAGGTGGAGGGGTTACAGTCTCGAATTTGAACTCGGGCCATCATATTTGTGCTGCGAGCAGTCTCAGCCACTGAGGTACCTTCCTAGTCGTTCTTCAACACATCGTCCATGACGAATGGTGTCAGTCATTTTGTGTCAGTCTTTTTTCTTCCTGTGAGCCCATTGGACTGAGTGGAATAGGTTCGCAAACATTGTCAGGGCTGGGAGGGGGGCGTGCCTGTAACCATGCATACAAATTCAGAGGCCAGAAAAAGACATCATGTGTGTTCCTCTATCACACATCATCTTATTTTTTGCCTTTTCAATTGAAGATTTGCAACTTAGTGTACATTTGATCATCTTTGGATCTCCTCCCGTATCAGCACCCCCACTTACTAATCCCTATCCAATTTAATATTCTCCTCTTTCTGTCTATCTATATCTGTGTCTCTATCTGTACCTATATCTATCTATAGGCATATCTACATATCTATATCAATATGTGTATACAGTCTAATTTGTGTCCCCAAATCTTCTTCAATTAGGGAAATACACTGGAGTCTAGTTACCTTACAGGAGTCCCACCCACGCTTGAAAGAGATTCTCTGTGCCCCTCCCAGCCGCCATCTGTTGTCATAATTTCCCTAGGTTGGTTTAGCGCCTCTAACCTACTTTCTTATGTCTACACTGGGATTTTGTCTGTTTGAATTTCCACAGGACGTATGCTGTCACCAACACTGTGAGGTCATATGAATAACAGACCAGCTGTCTGGAACACTGTTTCCTTCTGGTCATCCGCCACTTCTGGCTGTTACAGTCTTTCCACCCTCCTCTTCTACAATGCTCGCTGGCAATGGGATGCAGAAGTTTGGTATAGATGTCCTATTCGGGGATAAGCAGTATTCATTCAGCCTCTTGTTCTGAACATGTTGGATAGATGTGGGTTTCTGCGTTAAACATCATCTGTTTCATAAGGAAGCTTCTCTGGCAAGAGCTGAGGGATGCTTTAATCTATGGATATAACAATAACTCATCAAGAGTCATTTTAATACTATGTTTATTTAGCATAAACAAGCATTAGGCACTCCTTTATGTTCTATGACCTGTGTAACTTCTTGATCCTAGATTAAATGTCAATGTCAGGTATGAGCTCCATCTTATGATGCCAAACATAAATCCAATTAGAGGGTGGTTGTTTACTCCTGTAACATTTCTGCCACCATTACACCCGTGGGCATATCTTGCCAGGCCAGTTGTTGTTGTAGCCTGCAGGATTCACAGCCAAGTAAGGCTGATGTTTAATTTTCTGTTCAGGGGCCCTCACACAGCACCTTCCAGCACTATGAGCTCTGGCAGGCAGAGATGAAGTTTTGAAGTCAGCACCAGCTTGATTTCTCCTTGTTTGGTCTTCAGCTTATGTGTGCAGTGTCTTCAGCTATGGGGCCTGGCCATCCAGGTCTTTCCACCTCTGCAGACAGTTACAGATGGATGTGGCAATGCCTGGCTTCTTATGAGGGTGTTGTGGATTTGAACTCAAGTTCTCAAGCTTGGGCATCAAATGCTCTTATGAAGTGAGTTAAAGCTCTAGCCATGGGTGTTGGAATTTTTAAGTTACAAACATTAATGGGATGCAAAGCAATGCTTTCCTGTACATATATGATGTGGCGTGACCATAAAAATGATTTAAAACGTGTACGTAATAGCAAATACTCACTGACTCTTATTTTCTAAGGGAAGCTTGTGTTGTTCAACTCAGCCTCATCCCCTACAGTTCTCTAAAGATTTATTTTTTTTTAATTATATATATGTGTGCATCTGGGTGGAGGTATATGCATATGATGACAGGTGTCAGAAGAGGCTGTGGGATCTCCTGTGGGTGGAGTAACAGGTGGTTGTGCACTGTCTGATGTGGGTACTGGAATGCTGGGAACTGGAGTCTGTCTGCTGCAAAAGCTATATGTGCTCCTAATCAGTGAGCCATCTCTCTATGCTATATTCTTATTACATTTATTTGTTTATTTATTAAACATATGTAAGAATGAGAGAGAGAGAGAGAGAGAGAGAGAGAGAGAGAGAGAGAGAGAGCACAACTTTCAGAAGTCTGTTCAGTCCTCCCACTATGTGGACTCTGGGGATCAATCTCAGGCTTGGCAGCAACAGCCTTTACCCAATGAGTCACTGCAGTGGCCCCAGATATTTTTATTAAATGACTTTCATTTCCTTTCTCATATGTCATTAAGCCAGCCAAACTTAATGCCTTTCTCTTATGGCTTTGCCCTATCGTATAATAAAAGTATCCTTTCAGGAACAGACTCAGTATGACTTAGTATCACTATATTATGAAGTTCATCTAATTTTTCATTATGCTAGGTATATAAGCATTGTAAATCAACAAACATCATTATGTTCCTATTAGAGAAAGAAGGGAAAACCAAAAGGTCATATTGCAAAAAAGTAAAAGATCATTTCAGTATGCTTCAATAACAAACATCATATGGGTAGTTAGGAAGGACTAAACGATTTGCTCCATTCCTGGCCGAGGAATGTGGTTGGGAAGGTGCTAGCCTAACATTCACAGCAACATAAGCTCTAAGTTCAATTCACTGTGGAGCACCGTTGGGTCAAAACTCATCTCCCTCAGAGCACCTCTGTGTGTCTTGAATATCTTTGCCTCTAGAGAGAAATAAAAAGGTTGTCAACAATTTTCCATTAAGGCGTGGGCTGTAGCCCACATGGTGGAACACTTGACCGAGCTTTGGGTTCCATTCCTGGTATTGTGACTCACCTCTTTCGGAGGGCTGCTTAGGAATGGAAAATCATATTTTTTTTGATGGTGAGACCTCTGGTATGTTTCTCAGTGAATGGCCCCAGACCCATGGACACTAATTGGACTTAGTGGTATTTTAAAAAATGTCTGTGGCTGGAGAGATGATTCCATGGTTGAGAGCATTGACTGCTTTTGTGGAGGGCCTGGGTTCAGTTCCCAGCACACAC
>NW_008355156.1:124631-132709 GCF_000622305.1 Nannospalax galili
GTTCAAGTCCAGTCCGGTCTACATACCAGGCCAACCAGGGCTATATAGTGAGACCCTGTCTCAAAAATATAAAAAATGAAATAATAGAATAAAAAATCTTGTCTTGGGCTGGAGAGATGACTCAGCGGTTAAGAACACGGGATATTCTTGCAGAAGTCCCAGGTTTGAATCTCAGCACCCACATGGCAGCTAACAACTGCTGGTAACTCCAGCTCCAGGGGATCCGACAGCCTCTTCTGTCCTCTGTGGGCATTGCACAACATGGGCGCACTTACCTACAGGCAGGCAATACACACACACACGTCAAATAAAAATAATAAAATATTTTTTTTAATTAAAAACAAAACATGGTGGATGGTTTCGAATAACGAAACGAGATTACCTTTTGGCTTCCACATGTATGGGCACGTTTCCTCTTCTGGCCTCTTTAGGCATTGCACTCAAGAGGTACACTTACATACATCTACCTACAGGCAGGCAATACACACACACACGTCAAATAAAAACAATAAAATATTTTTTTAAATTAAAAACAAAACATGGTGGATGGTTTCAAATAACGAAACGAGATTACCTTTTGGCTTCCACATGTATGGGCACGTTTTCTCTTCTGGCCTCTTTAGGCATTGCACTCAAGAGGTACACTTACATACATCAGACACAACACTCATGCACATAAACTAAAATTTTAAGCAGTCAGAAAACTAAATAAATCTTTTTAAAATTTTTGCTTTTATTGAATTTTTGTGCTTTTCACACAGAACGTCTCAATCAGTCTTAGTCACATTTATGTCCCCTGCCCACCTGGCACCTTCCCATAGCACCCACACTGGAATTCATACATTCCACCCCTTTTTGTTAAGGCCTGTTGTGTCAAGTTAGTGTCCCCAGACATCCCTCAGTGCAAGTTCATCTACTGAGGTCTAGTCAGCCTATCTAGAGTCCCTTGCTTTAGGAAGACCAGCTCTTCCTCACCCAGCAGTAATCAGTTACCAATATTTTTTTTCAGCTAAGATTGGGGTCTGCTGTTCATTTCCTCAGTTCTTTTCTGGGTTTTTGTCTGCTTGAGTTGGCATGAGATTTGGGTATGATGACATCATTGTTTTGGCTTCATATGAACAGCATCTCAGGACCTTGTAAGGACTCTATTTCCAAATGGCCATGCACCCCCTCCCTGGATCCCACAATCTCTCTGTCCCCTCTTCCTCAATGCCCGCTAAGTCCTGGGTGAGTGAACTTTAATATAGGAGTCCTGTCCAAGGAACACCATTTTGCACACTCTTGACCTCTATGCTTTAGGCATTTGTGACCTTCTGTGTTTCCGGCCCCCTGCTGCATGAGGGAACTTCGTTCGTGAGAACTGAGAGATTCGTTAGTGTCCACTTCTTTATCCTGTTCTCTGTTCCATGAGCCTTAAGTGTAGAGATTGCATTGTAGATGTGTCCCTTAAGGCCTGGGCAATTCGTAGACCACGTCTGTCTGTGACCAGTTGTGGTACCTGGTAATAGTCTCTATGTGGTGCAAAATAAGCTTCTTTGATGAGTGGTGACCAGGCTATCTGTCTGTAAACAT
The DNA here is from genome assembly GCF_000622305.1 of Nannospalax galili. NCBI lineage: Eukaryota > Metazoa > Chordata > Mammalia > Rodentia > Spalacidae > Nannospalax > Nannospalax galili. The sequence continues at coordinate 126,204 of NW_008355156.1, forward strand.
AAAGACACATATTTTGTACATAGTAAGAAATCACATTAGTCTAGGGATGTGAGCGTTTGGGGCTTTTCTCTAAGATCTATGCTCTTTCCAGCCATGCGTATTTGGTGATGTTTACAGTACTACAGTTGAGTTTCCTCCCACTGAGTAAACTTTCAGTACAATTAGGTTGCTATAAAAAAAAACCACATGAATCAAACAAAGAGAACACAAAAAGTTATGAGGGCCCTGTTAGGGGGATAACAGTTGGAGCAGCATGAAATTATAGAAATATTTGTCATATAAAAATGGGGCTGGAGAGATGGCTCAGCAGTCAAGAGCACGGACCACTCTTGCAGAGGACCCGGGTTCGATTCCCAGCACCCACATGGCGGCTATGAACCGTCCTTAACTCCAGTTCCAGGGGAATCTGAAGCCCTCTTTTGACCTCCGTGGCATTGGACGACACGGGTGCACTCACATACATGCAGGCAATACATTCATACACATAAAATAAAAATAATAAAATATTTTTTTCAGGACTTGGGAGGCAGACGCAAGTAGATCTTTGTGAATTCAAAGCCAGCCTGGTCTGCAAACTGAGTTCCAGGCAAGCTGGGGCTACAAGGAGACCCTGTCTCAAAACACCAAAAAATGTATAGATATATATTTTTTAATGTAATAAAATATTTTAAATGCAGCTTATGAAAAAACACAACGTAATTTCTACTTACTACAATCATTTTTATTCATTCACCAATTAATAAATTATTAAAAGATAAAAATATATAAATTATTAAATCACAATTTCACAGGAATTACCAAATGATAAGTATTAAAACGATGACAGAGCTTCTCTTTTTTTTTAGTTTTATTTTTTTAATTTAATGTGAATGCGTGTATTGCCTAAATGTAGGTAAGTGCATCCATGTCGTGCAATGCCCATGGAGGACAGAAGAGCCCGTCAGATCCCCTGGGACTGGAGTTAAGGACAGTTATTAGCTGTCCATGTGGGTACTGGGATTCGAACCCAGGTCTTCTGCAAGAAAAATCAGTGTTCTTAACTGCTGAGCCATCTTTCCAGACCCAACAGACAGAGCTTCTTTTTTAAGTCACATGTATCAATCTGTAATTTATAGAGAGTCAGTAAAACCACCCTTTTGGGCGTACAGTTTTATTATAAATTAAACAGATGTACCATATCATGAAAGGCAACAGATTATTTCCATTATCCAAAAGTTCCCTTATGTCCCTTTAATTTATTTAATTTTAAAATTCTTTGAAGTTTTCAAAACCACATGCAAAGTGAATTTTCACACCCATGGCCCTGTTTTACACCGCCTGACTTTCAAGGTTTTCGTTGTATGTGACCCACTTATTTTCATTAGAACTGGTTACATGAAATTATTTTTAAGCTATCAATATATCTTCAACTTAGCTGATTCTTTTGTAAGAAAAATACTGTCTCTGTAAATGTACAAATAATATTGCTTTGGGACATTTACAATAGTAACTTTTTCTTAGCCCAGTCATATTCATTATTGTGTTTTATTTCAAATGGATTGATTCCTTCATGTATAAAATATAAGTAGTATATTCTTTATTTAAAGAGAATGAATTAGCTTTGGCAAAAGATAAATTCCACATAAATTATTAGCTCAAGGTTACACATGCTTTTCATGATCAGTATAATATTGTAGTATGAAGTCTTTAATACATTTTTAAATTCATCATAAAAACCCCTGAAGACTTAGATTTTGACATGGTTCCTTTTTAAAGAATATTCTTGGAACAGACTGGGGATGACAAAACTATGTTATCAGGCAAAAACACTGGCTCATGGTAACTTGCAAAGTAGATGTGTGCTGGCCTGGAGAGATGGCTCAATATTTAACAGCACTGGCTGCTCTGGCAGACGACTCAGGTTTGGTTCCCAGCACCCACACGGCAGCTAACAACCATCTGTAACTCCAGTTCGGGGGATCCAATGCCAACTTCTGGCCTCTGTACATTGTATGACACATGTGCAGTTACATACACGCAGCCCAAACCCTCCCTACTTCCCTCCCCGACCCATCCCTCCCTTCCTTCTTCCTTCCTTCTTACAGAGTGCCTCATTATGCAGCTCTGGCTGGACCAGAACTCTTTATGTAGACAAGTCTGGCTTCATGCTCACAGAGATGCACCAGCCCTTTGAGGACAGGAATTAGGCTGAACCTCCACACCCAGCTCTGATGTCTTCTTTAAACTAAGCACACAATACACATTATTTTCAACCTTACCAGAGAATTTCTTTAAGGGCTGTTGTCTAATGAATAGCAGTATCAACAGAGATCAGATCCAGATTAAGTGGGCATTACACACACACACACACACACACACACACACACAAAGTTGTGTGAGAGAAAAGAAAGGATATGTCTTCTATGCCTCCCCCTATTCCAGAGAAATTAATTAGTATCAACCTGATTAGTTGTCAAAGAATCCTGTGGAGGGAACATTTGCACATGTACCAACTCAAAATCACTTTCATTAGAACTGGCATAGGAAGGCAACTTTTCAAGTAACTTGTTTGAATTTCCACATAAAAGAGAAAGCATAAAGATGTGAAAGCAGGTATGCCTGGCCCAGGTTGGTAGAGGGGTGATCTCCCCAATTTGTGTACGCCATCAGTGGCACAAAAGGATAATGTGTTTGGGAAACTGAAGAAGAAGGGTTCCGGCAAAGGGGACTGAAAAGCTGCACAGTTTACCCTGGGGAAATGTGAACAAGCATTAGACAAAGTCTTTACAGGTGCTTAGCTGGGCTTCCCACCTGAGCCCAGCAATCTGCATAACTCAGTCTGATGGGCTCTGTTGAGAGTCAGGATAAACCTGCCACACAGTAGGTGCCCAGCCTTGGGGACCAACGAAGGGTAGATGACATATATAAAAGCTACGTGAGATTTTCGTCTCCGGCTAACCCAACAGGGTCTTTTGGGAACAGGCGTTAGTTCTGAGGGACAAAAACCCTTTGAAGTTGAATAAAGGAATACATTTTAGGAGAAAAGATGGGCGATCAGACATAAAAGCCTATGCCTCCTGGAACACAAAAGTGCTTGTTAAAAATGGGATGGGAGGCCAGCCCACTGGTTAAGAGTTCCAGCTGCTCTGACAGAGAATCGAGGTTCAGTTCCCAGCAGCCACGTGGCAAGTAACAACCGTCTGTAACTCCAGTTCCAGAGGTTATGATGCCCTCTTCTGGCCTCCATGAGCACTTAAATAGATTCAGGAAAAAGTACTCACATAAAATAATTTTAAAAAATGGATAAAAAGTGATGAGGAGATTGCTACGCTCGTAACATGTTCGGTGCATAAGCAGGAGGATGTCAATTTGATCCCCACGCATCACCCTTACCAAGTGTGGTGGTACATGCCTGGGATCACAGCACTGGGAAGATAAACATTAAAAGATCCCTAACATTTGCTGGCTGGCTAGGGATGTCAAATCAGTAAGCTGTGGGCTCAGGGAGAGACCCTGTCTCAAAAACTTATTTAGAGGGGCTGACACAGCTCAGTCCCTAGGAACACTCGCTGCTAAGCATGAAGATGTGAGCTCAAATCCCCGTTCCCACATAAAAGCCAGGCGTGTGCACATCTGTAACTGCAGCACTGTAGAGGGGAATGGAAATGAGGAGGCTGGAGATTGCTGGTCACCAGCCTAGCTGAAGGGTCAGTGAGAGAGACTGTCTCAAGGGAATAGGTCAAAGTGTGATAGAGCAGGACACCCACTGGTCTCTTCTGGTGTCCATGTGCACACACCTATGTGCTTATACAACACACATACACACACATATATAAAGTGAAGACTGGCATGGATTTGATTAAAACACCTATATGCATGTATGAAATTCTCAATATAGTTTTTAAAATTAAAAAAAACAGCTGGACGTGGTGGCGCGTGCCTTTAATCCCAGCACTCGGGAGGCAGAGGCAGGTGGTTCTGTGTGAGTTCAAGGCCAGCCTGGTCTACATAGTGAGTTCCAGGACAGCTGGGGCAACAGGAAGACCCTGTCTCAAAAAGACCCCCCCCAAAAAAAGTTAAAAAAATAGTCAGCATGGAATCCCCCCCCAACACACAATATTCTTTAAAGCAAACATACATGAAAACATAGTGTTTCAATAAACAGAGCCACAGAACTTACTTTGAATTCGTGAAAACTGTGCCTCCATTGGTAGAAAATTGGGAAGGGTTTTCAAGTGCTCAGGTCCAATCTAGGTGTGTCAAATCTAATTTTCCTTTAATCCTTTTGCTCTAGGATATAATGTTGTTGTTTGAACTGGACATCTAGGGATTGGGGTGTGGCTCAGTTGTGTAATGTGGCACAGACTGGCTCTAAATTCTCAAACTTCCAGCCTTGAGTGCTGGGATTTTAGGTGTACCTTAGCATGCCCAGTGTGTAATACTGCTGTCATCTATAACATTGCTGTGAATTGGTTTTCAAGTTAGACATAGCACTAATCAGTCAGTTCCTGGTACCTGACATCCACCTGCTATCTGACATTCATCTAAGCTGTCTTAATTGTGAAAATATTGTCTTAAAATGGGAATCCAAATGGTCTTTCCAAAATACCAACTACGTGCCAGCAAAATTGTGATGCATTTTATATATAGTCTCATTTTCTTTCCTCGTTTAACTTTGTTTTTTAATTTTTAAAACTATTATTTTTATTTTATGTGTATGAGTGTATTGCCTGCATGTATGTGAGTACACCCATGTTGTGCAATGCCGCGGAGGTCAGAAGAGGGCTTTGGATTCCCCTGGAACTGGAGCTAAGGACGGTTCGTAGCCGCCATGTGGGTGCTGGGAATCGAACCTGGGTCCTCTACAAGAGCAGCCAGTACTCTTAACACTGAGCCATGTCTCCACCCACTGTCTCACTCAGCTTTGGAGATATCCATGCTATGAATCATTTGTTTTGCCTTGCAGAAAGTAAATCTAAATACAAGATAAAGGTATATATCTATAATCCCTGGAAATGGCTGGAAAATCTGTACCCAGTTCATCTTACTCAAAGGCTAACTCTCTTTTTACCTGTCTGCCTCCAATTAATTTACAGTCAAATATTCAAACAGTTTTCTGAATAATACCCGTTTCCTTCTGCTATCCTGGTGGTGCATCATCAGCCTACATGGCACTGCTGGACTTGGAGAAAACAACCAAAATGGTATTCAAATTTGAGCATGTACCAGCATCACCTCCGGTGGGTGTCCATGCAGATACGACCCAGGTTTTTATGTGTCAAAGCTGGAGCTCTACCACCGAGCTTTATCTCCATGAGACTCTACATATCTCAGTCCATAAAGGCTCTGCGATGATTACTCAACTCTGCTGCTACAGCCCCAGAGAACTCATGGGCTTTAACACGGTCATGTTCCCCCAAAACAGTAGAATTTGTATAATTTTTACATATTACTTATCACTCTTGTGTTCCCCCAGCCATTGAAATATATGAACACCTCACTTATAGCCATTAGAAAGGAAATGCTGATTTATATATATGAACCCTGAACTCACAGCCATGAGAATGGAAAGTAAGATTTTAACAGAAATTCATCTAAAAATCAAACGTTTTAGATCTTCAAACATGCTGATTCAGTAGGGCTACATCAATGCTTTGAAATAAATGCATCAAACCCCACCAAGTAATAACTGACTCTGTGTTTGGCTTCCGCATTTTGAGGACCGCTCTCTGAAATCATGATGAAGAGGTTGTAAATAATTAGTTTATAGAGCAATTTTTCCAAGTGCTTGGGGCAAATTCAGAACATACTTAGCATGTACAAATGCCCCTGGGCTTTATTCTTACCCAATGTTAAAGAACATATCATTTATGTTGGTCATTAAGACATATGTCATAGACATGCCTACACTAGTATCCCTTATACCTAAATGATATTTTGTAAGGCTGTTGTCTGAAACTGGGTATACCACTAAGTCCTATAAAAAACAACAGTGGAATGTCATTACAATCTCTCTAGTACCTCACAAAGCTACCTAGCTGACAACCTAGGAAGTAGTGTATAGACTGTGGAAACACTGGACTGAAGGACCATTCCCATCCCACCTAAGATAGAGGAGGCCACACCAAGAATTCATCACACCCTACAGCACAGCTTGCAGTTATAAAACATATGAATTATTTATTTCTGAAAATTTCCATGTATTCTTTTTGAGTCATGGCTCAGAGTAGGTAATGGAAAAGATCAAAGTGACATCATAGATACACTGACCATGGAGGTAGACATTGTTTTATAGTATGCTGCTATTATAACATACCTTACACAAGGTCATTTATAAACAAATAAAGTTATTTCCTGCAGTTCTGGAAGCTGAGAAATCCAAGTTCACCATTTTAGGTCCAAAAACAAACAAACAGAAGATTATGATAGATAGATAGATGATAAATAGATGATAGATAGATGATGATAGATGATGATAGATGATAGATAGATAGATAGATAGATAGATAGATGATAGATAGATAGAT
>NW_008355156.1:132903-137289 GCF_000622305.1 Nannospalax galili
AGATATAGATAGATGATAAATAGATAGATGATAGATATAGATAGATAGATAGATGATGATGATAGGTGAGGATAGATAGATGATAGATAGATGATAGATAGATAGGTGGTAGATAGATAGTAGATAGATAGATGATGATAGATAGATAGATAGGTGATAGATAGATAGATAGATAGATAGATAGATAGATAGATGATAGATAGATAGATAGATAGATTAAGGAATTACAAAGGGTAAATACATGCCAGGCATGGTGGTTCATACCTTTAATTCCAGCAATTAGGAGACAGAAGTAAATGGATTCCTGTGTGACTGAGGCCAGCATGATAGACATGGTGAGCATCAGGACAGCCACAGCTATGGGAGACATTGTCCAAACACACACACACACACACACACATGAGGAGACAGTGTCAAAACACACACACACACACACACACACACACACACACACACAGAGAGAGAGAGAGAGAGAGAGAGAGAGAGAGAGAGAACAATAAAGCAATGTGGAGAGATGGCTCAGCAGTTAAGAACTCAGGTTCAGTTCCCAGCACCTACACTGTGGCTAACAACCTTCCATAACTCCAGTTTCATGGAATGCAACGCCCTCTTCTGACCTCTAGTGGCATGGCATGACACAGGTGCACTTACATACACATAGGCAATACATTCATACACATAAAATAAAAAATAATAAATATATATTTTTAAAATTCTAAATACATTGAGTGAAATTGCATAGCGAATGCCCAAGAAAGACAATTCAGTGTCAAATCTGTTTCTCCCAAATTACTTGGGTTCTTCTGTAGACATTTAATCACTCACCCAAAAATCACAGAGCAAGAAAAATAAGTTCTATGTCACCTGAGTAATTCAAAATGAAGATTTCTGCCTCGTACTTCCTTCATGTGCAAAGATATACAGCAACAGGCTGTTTAATACAAATTAATCTCTAATTCTGTAAAATTGTCTTGGTTGTAGTTTTATGTTCTTTAAACATATAGTATTTTTTTTTCTAAAATTAGAAAAATGGTTTCCTTGGAAAATTTAGCATATTTTACTCCCCAACAGATAATTGCACACCAATCAGTTTTGATTCTCTGTTCTCCAGCAGTACTTGAAGTATTTGTTTCAAACCTCTCTGATTTGATTCTTAAAGACCAAGCTATGTCTTAAAGAGGAAAATGAGAATGCTCTTTCTGTTGAAGGCTGGATTTGTGATTTGGAACTGGCACAGGGGACTGTTTCGGACTTCGTGTGTCAGAATCCCATGAAATCCGTCAACCTCAGCCCTACTGGGGAAGGATGATTATTTCAGAGTCAAGTGTGAAAGAACTATGTATTTACAGAAGCGTTACCATGAGTTAGAGATGTCTCAGTAGTAGCAAGGCTCCTATCACGTGTGACAGGCTGGATTCAATTCCCAAAAGATGCATCAGTTTGAGAAAGTGTTCATTTTTTTTAATATATTTTATTCTATGTGTTTGAATGTTTTGACTGCATATCTGTAAGAACACACATATCATATGATATCCACAGACGCCAGAAGAGGGTGACAGATCTCCTGGAACTGGGGTTACAGACAGTTGTTAACTGCCATGTAAATGCTTGAAACCAAACTTACATCCTTTGCAGGAGCAGCCAGAGTTCTAAAGTACTAACCATCTCTCTAGCCTGAGTAATTGTTCTAATACATGTGGCATAAAAGTTTACCTGGCAATCTACAAACGGAATAGAAAGCTGTTTGTGTGTGTGTGTGTGTGTGTGTGTGTGTGTCTGTCTGTCTATCTGTCTAAAGCATTATATATTAGGTGTGTATACAACTGTGATTAATATGTTTATATTATGTGAGATGCAAATTATGTGCCACATATAATCCTATATGAAAGGTATATGGATAAAAGTGGGGTTCTTAATTTATTGTGTGTCTGTGAGCATGTGTGATTTTGGGATGGTGTGCACATGAATGTTGAGGTCAGAGGAGACTACCTGGGAGTCAGTTCTCTTCTTTCTCTGTGAGGATCCCAGGGACCAAAGGCAGATTGTTAGGCTTGGCAACAAGCATCTTTACCCACTGAGACATCAAGCTGGCCCTGCATGAAAATCTTTTGAAGAGCACGAGGGGGTGGCATGCACTTGTAATTCTAGTGACGGCTGGTGAGACAGGACACGGAGACAAGTGAATTTGTGGAGCCTTCCTGGGCAGCTCACCTAGCCCATCTGCTGAATGAACCTGTATGTCAGTGATACACGCATTTTCAAACAAAACGTAGGTTGACCTGAGAGAGCATACCAGAGTTTGAGGTCTGACCTTCACATGCACCTGTACCCACGGTGCGCATGTGGGGAGAGAGAGAGAGAGAGAGGGAGAGAGAGAGAGAGAGAGAGAGAGAGAAAGAGAGAGAGAGAGAGACATAGTTTTAATCCAAGTACTTAAAAAAATATTTTATTATTTTAATTTTATGTGTATGTGTGTATTGCCTGCATGTAGGTAAGTGCACCCATGTCGTCCAATGCCTGTGGAGGACAGAAGAGGCTGTTGGATCCCTTGGAACTGGAATTACGGATAGTCGTTAGCTGCCATGTGGGTACTGATATTCGAACCCGGGTCTTCTGCAAGAACAACCAGTGCTCTTAACCGCTGAGCCATCTCTCCAGTCCCCCCTTGTATTATTTTTAAAGTCCATCTTAAACATACACTGAGGGATGTAGAGATGCTCAGAGGTTAAGACTACTTGTTGTTTTTGCAAAGGATGTGAATTTGGTTTCGTACACCACAATTTGGTTCTCGGGAACGTAGCTCACCACTACCCAGATCCAGGGCATCTGAGGACCTCTTCTGGTGCCTGCAGGTATCTGCACTCAAGTACACATATCAACACATTAAAAAAAAAATAAAATATGTAATAGGTATAAATATGTCGCATGCACTCATACGGAACAGACTGTAGGGGTTTGAGTGAGGAGTACCTCCATATACTCAGGTATTTCAACACTAGGTCCCCCGTGACTGGCCCAGTCTGTGGAGATTTGGGATGCACAGCTTTGCTGGAGGAAGCGTGTCACTGGAAGTGAGCTTGGAGAGCTCATAGACTTGTCGTACTTCCTGTTTGCAGATGAAGATGTGAGCTCCCAACCTTTGGTTTCTGTTTCCAGCCATGCTGCATGTCACCATGATTCTTGACCACAAAGCGCTTTTAACCTTTTGAAACCATAAGCGTAAATATATTATTTGGTCCGTCAGTTGCCTTGGTCATGGTGTTTTAGTTCAGCAACCGAAAAGTTACAAATACATAAATTATATATCTATGAAAAATAGGTTATTTAAATATATATATAAACATTATCTGGACATATGTATAAACATTATATGTGTTACAGAGTAAATTTTATATTCACATCGATAACGTGGATATTGAGGGAAAAATGATACCAAACTATTGTGAATCTAAACTACTGGGAACTATGGTACAATAGGTTTATAAGGGGTTTGAAAGATGGCTCAGCCATTAAGAGCACTTGCTGTTCTTGAAGATGATTAAAGTTCCGATCTCAGTACCCACACTAGGCTGTTCAAAACCGCCTGTAACTCCAGCTCCATGGGGTACAATGCACATGTTGTATATATACGGAAACACACATACACAAATAAAAATAAGATAAACCTTTGTAAATATTTATAAATACTACATGAATGCATAATATAATTTAAATATAAAATATAAGAACATGTAAATATGTATTACATTATTTAATATTAATGCATAAAAATATTTTTATTGGCATTTGTATAGACTATGGAAGCCATAGTTCCATTCCATTCTAGATGTATTAAAAATTAAGGGCTGTGTATATTTGTGTGTTTATTTGTGTGTATTTGCATGTGATTGTGCATGTATATGTTGTGTGGTTGTATGTGCATTTGTGTTTGTACATATTCATGTCTGTGTCTCTGTGTGTATGTGAACATTTGTTTCTCCATATATGTCTGTGTATTTCCCTGGGATCCTCAAAGTTATTTTCCCATTAGAGTATAAATCTCCCACAGTCTGGATTTTGTGACAATCAAAATCCAGCCTTAAAAATACTCAAAACTGATTAGGTGCTGATCCATAAATTTTTACCAAATGAACACAAGCCATCAGTTACACAACAACCACCTTAAAAATAAGCACGAGGCAAACCCTGAACAATAGTGACTTTGATTAGAAACAAAGAAATCTCCTCGCACAAATAATCTGCTATCTGCAAAGTTAAGACTGTCATTTGGAAGAAAAGTGAAGCTTTGCATCAAAATGTAATTCATTTTCTCATGTAATTCAAATATCTACTTAATAACAGTATTTTAATTTTGTAAGCCTTTCTGTCTTTCTTCCTTCATTTCTA
>NW_008355156.1:137364-141624 GCF_000622305.1 Nannospalax galili
AGTTATAGAAAGTTGTTAGCCGCCATGTATGTGCTGGGAATTGAACCTGGGTCCTCTGCAGGAGCAGCCCAAGGATCCATCTCTCTGGCCTCCCATTTTTATTTCTTTCTTAAAATATTTTTATTGAGATTTTGTACATTTCAAACAACAGTTCTTAATCAAATCATGGTCCCCTTCCCAATCCATGCTCCCATTACCCCCCGCCCCCCGACACCAGACTTCACATATTCTGCCATACATATGAAGTCTCGTCCTGTGAAACATTTTAAGCAGATGTCCTTTGGTGCAAGTTCTTCCACTGGAGTCCATTCAGCCTATCTAGAGATCTTAAGGAAGATCTATTCTCCCTCACCCAGCAGTAGTCAGGCTCCAACAGTTCTGTTTAGGGCTGGCCCACCACCCATTTCCCTCCACCACAGTGGCTCTTGTCAGGGTCTTGTGCTCAACACTACCATTGCCACACGTTCTCATAACAGCTTCTGGTAACCTGAAAGCTTCTTTTCCCTACGTTCATGGACCAGCCCTGGCTCTTCCAATCTTTCCACGCCCCCTCTTCCACAATGGTCCCGGAGCCCTGGGTGGGTGAGGTTTAACACAGGTGTTTGATCCAGGGATCCACACTCTGAAGTCTCTTGTTCCCTAAAACTGAGTCAGCTGTGGCCCTCTGTGTGCACCACACTCCGTTTTATAAGGAAGCTTCCCTGGTGAGAGTTGAGGGATGCACTAGTTTGCTCTCCACCTTCTGTCCCACTATGTTTCATGAGTATTACGCATAGAGGTTTCACTGTAGATATGTCACCTAGGACTGGACACCTCTCAGACGTATATTCTCGGTATGTGATCAGATGTGGAACTCTGCCGCAGGCTCCATCCCTTTGTAAATTTAAAGATCTGTATCTAGCATATGGTAAGAAATTTCATTTCTCTAGGGATATGACAGAGATAGGGTTTTCTCTAGAATCTCTTCAGCTATGTGTGTTTGTCTAGGTTTACAGTGACACACATGAGTTCCCTCGCACTGAGAGGGTTTTAAGTCCAATTGGATAGCTGTTGATTACCCCCAAATAACAGTGCCACTACTGGGGTTGCAGGGAATCCAAGGCCTTCTTCTGACCCCCACAGGAACTGCACACATGTGTTACACTTACATTCATGTAGGCAAAACACTGATAAACATAAAAAAATGAAAATAAAAGGAAAGAAAAAAATCAGACATGTACTTGTTATAGAATGGATATTTTCTTCTTTGGAGGGTATTTAATAATTATGAAAGTAACTTAAATACTGGGAGAAAATATTTGTAGGATATAAATGTGAATATGTATGCTTATATATGCATACACGTCTATGATTAGAAACCTTGTGTTAATAATGTAAATATTAATAAACCAGAAATCTAATGTGCATAGTTTATGACGTGTAATTCTGTAATTATTTTTACCCCCTAGAGAAACAAAAAACATATTTTTATGTTTACAACAAACTTGGCAACAGTATTTTTCAGAAATGCTGTTTATAAGAATCAAAGAGTGAGTACATGCCAAATGTCCATAAATTGGGGGAATGGATAGATACAGGGCAATAGTATATAGACTAGAAATACAGCAAATCACAGAAAGACGGAGCACTAATTAACCTACTCATATCTAATTGATATGAGATTGCCACTAACCAGCCATGGCTTTTGATAGGAATTCACCATAAGAGAATTTGCTTATGGTCATGAAAACATTCTACATCTTCATTAGGATTTTGGCTATTGATAATCTATATTTACTGGCCCTCATCAAGATGGTCCTATAATATTTATACACTTCATAGCACATAAATTTAAGTGATGCAAGCACTAAAATTCATAGCTTGATTAAAGTTGTAGGAGACTACTTGCATAAAATAAACTGATTTCTCAAGCACAGTAAAGCTAATTACATCATTCCTTTATCAACAAGGCACTTTAAGAACACAGAACAAGATTTAATTGTATTTAATCCCAAATCTCTTTGGGAAATAAAGGGAAAAAAGTCAAGAATAAAACCAGATATTCATGATCATTTTGAAAACTCTATGGTAAAGCAATAAAATGAGAAAGGAATTAATAAATACCATCAGGTATTTGATTACTTCGTGATATACAGAGAGCTAATATTGTTATCCACCTAAAATTTTTTCATAATTTCATGTTCATAAGAAATTGAGAGCCAGAGGAAAAATGAAATGATAAATGGAAGAAATCCATTTAAATATTTTTATCTAAGCATTAATCTTTTAAAAATATTGTCAAAAAATCCCAGCATAGACATGGGGAACTGGGTAAGAAACCACAACGTAACCTAAGGAAATTTTGGCAATAGATGGCTTCTAGGAGGGGGAGAGATGGACACTTTGAAGTATGGGAATCTTGGTATATTAACCAGGCTCCAGTGGACTGGCCTAGACTGAAGGACATTTGGGGACAAATTATATGTAAACTGGTTGGGTGCAGTAAGGGGTGGTACAGATACGAGAGGGGACCTAAATGCCATCAAAGTATATTGTATAAAAATCACAACATTCAATGAAATTTTTTTTTTATTCTTTTTGAGACAGAGTCTCCCTGTAGCCTCAGGTGGCCTGGAACTCACTCTGTAGACCAGGCTGGCCTCGAACTCACAGAGATCTGCCTGCCTCTGCCCCCCAAGTGCCAGGATTAAAGGCATGTGCCACCACATCCAGCTCAATGAAAATGTTTAAAAATAAAATCTAAATATGGTCAAATAACATTTTATGTATGGCCACAGAACCACAGAATAATTTAAATTAATCAGATTGTAATTATATATAAAAACACGAAAAACACAACATCTATGTCAATGTGCCATGTATTTCTCCAAAACGATGTGTAACTTTAAGTCACGTTCCAATCAAAAGTCTCATTTCGTGGCCAGGCATGTTGGCTTGTGTCTTTAAGCCCAGTACTGGGAAGACAGAAGCAAGGAGGTGTCTGCGAGATCAAGTCTAGCCTGGTCTTCATAGGGAGACCAGGGGCCAGCTGGGCCTTCAGGGAGCCCTGTCTTCAAAAGATAAAATATAATAAAATAAAAAATAAAATAAAATAAAAATCTCACTTTATAATAATTTGGGTCAATCTTTTTAACATTATGGTAGGAGTCATTTGACTCAAATTTTCTCCCTTGGACCAGGTTAGTCAAAGAGTAGTATACATTTTTAAGTTTCATGTTTTACCTCACAGAGAAATTCTGCTGGTTGAAATATTGTATTGAATCTTTCTAATTAATGTCCTCTTTACCCGTGTGTTCTGTGAGCCTTAGGTGTATAGATTGCATTGTAGATGTGTCCCCAAGGCCTGGGCAATTCATAGAAAATGCCTGTGTGTGACCAGTTGCACTTGGTAATAGTCTCCATCTGGTACGCCCATAAATGAAGCTCTCTCATGCGACAGAGGGCCAGGAACACAAAAGGTCACAAATGGCCAAAGTGTAGTCTGGGGAATGCTGCGCCTTGGACAGGACTGCTATATTAAACTTCAGCCCCCAGGGCTCAGGGAGCATTGCGAAAGAGGGGATAGAAAGATTGTAAGAGCCAGGGAGGAGGTGCAAGACCATATGTTAATAGAGCCTTACAAACTCCTGGGACCCTGCTCGTATGAGTCTACAGCAATGGTATCAGCACCACCAAGTCCCATGTAAACTCAAGCACACAAAAACCTAGTATAGAACTGGGGAAATGAACAGCAGCCCCCAATCTTAGTTGATGAAATATTGGCAACCGATTACTGCTGGATGAGAAAGAGCTGATCTTAAAGCAAGGGACTCTAGATAGGCTGACTGGACCTCAGCAGATGAACTTGCACTGAGGGATGTCTGGGGACACTAACTTGACACAACAGGCCTTAACACAAAGGGGTAGAATGTATGAATTCCAGTGTGGGTGCTATGGGAAGGTGCCAGTGGGAAAGGAGGTCTAAAGATGAATTAGACTGACTGAGATGTTCTAGATAAAATGCTAAAAATTCAATAAAAGTAAATTTTAAAAAATTTCTAAGTAGGTAGTAGAAACAGGTTTGACCCAAGTTCAGTTCTCATCAACAAAGTAAGGTAGGGTATGACCGCTTGTAATTCCAGTTCTAGGAAGTTTGATGCCCTCTTCTAGCATTTGCTGACACCTGTTCCTATCGAGAGAGAGAGAGAGAGAGAGAGAGAGAGAGAGAGAGAGAGAGAGAGAGAAGACCTGTTTTTTTATGACTTCTGGCCACCAGCCCAT
>NW_008355156.1:141640-145510 GCF_000622305.1 Nannospalax galili
TTAGGAATATAAATGTATCTTTTAAAAAATTGAGAAATATGAGGGGGCTGGAGAAATGGCTCAGAGATTAGGAGCACTGACTGTTCTTGCAGAGGATCCGGGTTCAATTCCCGGCACCCACATGGTGGCTACAAACCGTTCTTAACTCCAGTTACAGGGGAATCCGAATCTCTCTTCTGACCTCCGTGGCATTGCATGACACGGGTGCACTAACATACATGTGGCCAATACACTCGTACACATAAAATAAAAATAATAAAATAAAATATTTTTAATTGAGAAATATGAATAATTTGGAAGGACTCGTGGTAGCAGAATTTGAATGATAGATCAATGCTATCATCATTAAAACAACATGTTACAGGCTCAAAAATATATGCCTGAGCGCTGAGAGGTCAAGAAAAGACACTAAAAGACGCTAAAACACCTTACAATGTGCAAGCAATTTAAATCCACAGCAGAATAGTTATTTCGATAAAGTACACTGTACTGATTGAAATCATTAAAATTAGGTCTCTACCCACTCGTTGAAAATGTATTACACGAGTAAATACATATTTTAGTGCATGTTATTCGTTATACAATAAATAAATTATAGATGTGTGCATGTCAAATGCGTAGGTAGAGAAAAAGCATTTAGCATAGTGTCACTATATTATCTTACTCTTGAAGAATCTCTCAGTTTTGACCTAAAACACTAAAAAATGCAATCTGTTAATATATCAGGAAAATCTGGGGTATAGCTTGGTTGACAGAATGCTTATATAGCATGCCCAAGGTCATAGGTTCAATCCCCAGCCACCATGTTGCTAGCACTCAAGAGGGACAGACAAGAGAACCAGGAGTTCCAAGTCATATTTGTCTGCATTAAGTGTTCAAGACCTGCTTGGGCCACATGAGGCAAGGTCTCAAAATACCAAAACAAATCTTCGCCCCAAAGTTAGCATCGAATATTCTCAATCATTTATGTATTCCATATTTATTCTTTCATAAACATCATTAATATATACATAGTCATTTGACAAATCATTTGACAAATTGATTATCGTCCTGTGTTCATATTTAAGACAGACCTCCGAAAAAAATTGCAAAATGCAAAAAGTTTTCCCTACTGGCGTTTACATCTTATAAGATTAAGAGAAGAATGAAAATATCATGCAGCTTAAAAAAATACAAAGTTTTAAACTACTAAGTATGAACTCTATAGTATTTTAGGTAGTAATAAGTATAAAAATAAGTTAACTCTGTAGGTTGGAATGCAAGGGAATTATGTCCAATATAGTTATAAGGAAAAAAAAATCAAGTACAAATGTATTACTAATGATGTACTTTCCTTTATCGTCATGGTGCTAGAATGCCCATAAAAGGAACTTAGGTGAGAAAGGGTTTATTTTCACACATAGTTTCAGGTTATAATCTGTCATTGTGGGGAACTTATGGTAGCAGGAACTTGAAACACTTATAATAAATCCATAGTCAGGAACAGAAAGGCATGGATTAAAACCTTCCCGCCCATACTCAGACCACCATCTTTACTCTTTGAAAGCTCAGATCCTTTCCTAGGGAATGATGCCACCCACAGTGGGCAGGTTTTCCCACGTCACTTAACATAACCATGATAACCACTCACAGGTGTGCGTCTCGACCAGTCGGATGTAGGAAATTTCTCTTTGAGGTTCTCTCAAATCATGATGCTAACTTGTATAAGTCTGACTATAAAAACGGACCACCACATTTGCTTACTGCTTTGCATGTGCAACAAGCAAAATTATAAAAGTTACATGTTACATAGTGGGTATGGTGGTGTTTGGCTTTAATCCCAGCATTCAGATGTTAGAGGCAGGCATAGCTCTGAGATCGAGGTCAGCCTAGTCCACATAGTCACCTCCTCCAGGTGGGCTGGGTCTAGGGAGACCCTGTCAAAAAAAAAAAAAAAGTGATGTGTTACACAATTCATTTCATGCGATGTAGTATATAATCTTTATAACAAATTCTATAATATTTCTATTGTCAGATAGAAATCCAATTTTAAAAAATGTTCTCCAACTATTTCACTATAATTTACTGGCAGATCTGTATCCTTAGATTTAGTTTTTGTCAACTTGACACAAACTTATCCAGAAAGAAGGACTCTCAATTGAGAAACATCTTCCTTCAGACTAGCCTGTGGGCATGTCTCTGTGGCATTTTCTTAATTGTTTATTGACTTAGGAAGAGGGCCCAACACACTTTGGGGTGTTCCATCCCTGGGTAGGTGGGCCTGGGTTGTATAAGGAAGGCAGTTGAGCAAGATAAAAGGAGCAAGCAGTAAAGTGAGTTCCTCCATAACTTCTGCTTCAGTGCCCGCCTCCGGAGTCCTGCCTTGAGTTCACGTACTGGCTTCTTTCCAGGATGGACTGTAACCTGTAAGCGAAAATGAACCATTTGCTCCTTGTAGGGTCTGTCACAGCTGCAGAAAGTGAAGCAGAACACACCCTTGTATATGTACTGTTTTGAAATATTATTTGGAAGTACAGATATGTATATATGTGAAATCTATACTAGAACCAAAGCCAACATGCACAATCATTTTGTCTTGCCATTATGCCCTAAATGGTACAATCTAAAAACTATTTCTCTGGAACTTGCAGTATCTTAAATATTTTTATGTCCTATACAGATAAGCTGAGTATGCTGGGTGATAGATGTTGGCTTTAGCCAATTGGTACTTAGTTTCTATATCAAAAAGACCTTGAATATTTGGACTTTGGTATCCACAGGGGTACTGGGGCCAATTCCCCGTGGATACTGAGTAAATGGTATTTGCTTTACAAAGAACTCTATGAAATGGTCATTTTCTGTTCAGCAGTGTGGAATCGAAATAAGAACGTGTTCACCTATAGCTAAATGCTTTTCCCATTTTTCTCTTCTGTGTGTTAGTAACTTTGGAATTATTAGTGTACAAGCACTCCCAACTTGGGGTTCTGAACACATCGGGATCTGCAGTATCTGGAATTGCAGAACAGGATCATAATTACTCCTAAAGATGCTTAGAATGCTCCTGAAATAAAAATGAAGTTTCTCATTTGAAAGACATAGTGAGGACCAGTCAGAACACCAAGTGTGGTGAGATAGATTTAGTGGCTCCTCTATGTGCCAAGTGGAATCATCAAGTCAGAGAAACACAAATTCCTCATGATTTAACTTACGTGTGGAATGTGAAAAGTCAGTCTCATAAAAATGGAGAGAAGAACTTGTCTACCAGAGGCTAGATAAAAAGGGGAGGGGTAGAACTTTGTAGCTGCTGTACAAAAGATAAAAAGTTTGAGTTGGATCGGAGAGAATTTTTCGATATATGTTGCATGGCAAGGCGCCTATAAGGAGTAAACAAATCGTTAGGTATTTCAAAGCTGCTGAAAATAAATTTCAAGTGTTCTCACTACAAAATGTTGATAAGCACAAGAAATTGATGGGTATGGAAAGAGTCTTGATTTCATCAGTCCACATTGCAAGCAGATAACAACACTATACTTGGTGCCTTATAAATACACAGACAGTCCCAATCGCTTGGCTTTTCAACTTGGTCATGGCAGGAAACTTACAAGCATTCAAGAGAAAATGCAATTTAAAGTTTGCACTTGAATCTTTTCCTAGCTGAATGATGTGCAAGGTGATTCATTCTCTCTCTCTCCCTCTCTCTCTCTCTCTCTCTCTCTCTCTCTCTCCCTCTTCCTCTTCATCATTTGCCAAGCCCCACCAACTTACTACTCAGCCAGATGATTATGAACAAAATCATCAATAGTAATGTACCTTACAGCTCACTTTATTTTCACCAGGTAAATTGAATTAAATCCATTTTCTACTTTGATTACATATATATATATATATGTA
>NW_008355156.1:146083-150397 GCF_000622305.1 Nannospalax galili
GGATAACTCCAGCTCCGGGGGATCTGACTCCCATTTCTGACTTCCACAGGCAATGTGTGCCATGGGGGCAGTTACATACGTTCAAGCTTAACACTCGTACACATAACAGAATGAATGAAGATTGCGTAAAAAGTTTAGTTTTTTTAAATTATTGAGCTCTTGTCAATTTCATACAATAGTTCTTAATCAAATTTAGACGCCCTCCCCATTCATGTCACCCAGACCCCCCGCTGGACTTCATGTATTCCACTATATATGGTAAGTCCTATCCAGTCAAACACTTGTATCCAGATGTCCTCCAGTGCAAATTCATGCACTGGAGTCTAGGCAGCCTATCATAAGGAAGGTCCGCTGTAAAAAGTGTAGTTTTTTTAAATTATTGAGCTCTTGTCCATTTCATACAATAGTTCTTAATCAAATTTAGACACCCTCCCCCATTCATGTCACCCAGACCCCCCGCTGGACTTCATGTATTCCACTATATATGGTAAGTCCTATCCAGTCAAACACTTGTATCCAGATGTCCTCCAGTGCAAATTCATGCACTGGAGTCTAGGCAGCCTATCATAAGGAAGGTCCGCTCTCCCTCACCTAGAAGTGATCAGTCTCCAATAGTTCTCAGACTAGGACCGACCTGACACACATTTCCCTTGCACAGTCTGGGTCCTTAGCTGATGGAGTCAGCATGGGTCCTGTGCTCCACGCCACCATTGCCGTAAGTTCGTATGTGCAAGCTTCCAGTGGCCTTAAAGCCTCTGCTTCCCTGTGTTCACGGACCAACCCTGGTTCTTACAATCTTTCTGCCCCCTCTTCCACAATGTTCCCTGAGCTGTTAGGTGGCTGAGGTTCAATATAGGAGCTTTATTCAAGGACATTTACACTGTGCAGTCTCTTATTCTTTAAAAGTACATGAGTGGTGACCTTCTGTGTGCCTCACACTCTGTTACATAAGGAAGCTTCACTGATAAGAGTTGAGGGATGCGCTTGTCTTCTCTACTGTCCCCCCATTCTGCTATGTTCCATGAGTCCTAGGTGTAGAGGGCATGTCTCAGATGTGTATTCTCTGTACCTGAGCGGTTGTGGGGTTCTGCAGTAGCATCCATCTGTTGGAAAGAGAAGCTTCTTTGATGCATGGTATATGGTATGCTTCTCTGTAAACATGAGGCTCCATATTCAGCATATGGTACACATTTTCATTTACCAAGAGATATGACTGAGTTTAAATTTGTTTTTAAAAGAGATATCTTCCTATAACTCACATCCACATCCCCAGCCTCTTCCATTCTTTCTACTGACTTTTCCTTGATAGTTCCGTGAGCTTCGAAGAAGACAGCGTAGATTATTCATTCAGGGTCAGGTACTTAAGCTATATATGTGTATTTTTAAAAGAAGTTATGTTGACTGGGTGTGGAGGTGCACACCTCCTGAGTTCAATGGACCTGAGTTCATTCTAATGTCAGCAGTCAGGTAGCAGAGGCACGTGGAGCTCTGTGAGATTGACACCAGCCTAGTCCACATAGTGAGTTCCAGGCCAGCTAGGGCTACAGGGAGATCCTGTCTAAAAAATTAATAAACAAGCTCTGGGTGTTTTGATGCACTCCTTTGTTCCAAGCACTTGGGAGGCAGAAGCAGGCAGGTCTCTGTGGGTTCAAAGCCAGCCTGGTCTACATAGTGAGTTCTAGCCAACTGTGGCTTCAGGGAGATCGTATCTCAAAAATACCAAAAGAGTAATAATAAAATAAGTAAATGAAAAGCAGTCACATCACCACTTTGTTCTTGAGTGCACCACTTGACTCTGAGCATAAGTTTCTCTCTAGGTTATTATTCATACTCTAAAGTCTTCAATATCTCCTGCTGAGGGGCACCAATGATGTGAAGCAATACAGGTGACATACAATTAATAACATGTTATGTTAAACATGGTATCTTTTCTTTCCGTCTTTATCATTATCATGCGTAAGGTCGCATACCTAACCCTGATTTTATTTCTGGCACAACAGAAGTACAGACATTCAGAAACCTGTACTTGGATAAATCTGTACTCAAGAAGTGTCCTAGAGAGACTATAATTCCACATCCTTTTATTTCTGCTAGAGTCAAAACTCATGGCAAAAGTTGCTAGTTAGTAGAGGTTCAGTTTTATAGCGGTTGATTAACGTCTGTGCCTCATCGTCCCTAGAGTAATACTGGGTCAAATTGAGAAGGAAACCACAGTTGCATTCAATATGTCCCCGAATGAGTAATTGGCAGAGACTCAAGTTTAAACATTTTGAGAATTCTATATGAAGGTTTGGTGTTTTGGAACACAACCTTTGGTGCACGCAGCTATGCCTGCCTGTATCTGACATCAACAGGAGACTGAATCATCTAGCAAGTTCTGTTCTCTTGTATAACTTTTGCAAGATAAGATGGGGATATCTGTCTCCCTAAAATGGGATAAATCATCCAGAAAACTCCTTGAGTTAAGCACTTATTTAGTGATCTAAGCATAACAACCTTTTTGAATGTCTATGTCCACTTTCATCAAGCAGCACAGAAAACCAATAAATTCATTACATGAAGAGTTGTATAGTAGTGCATACCTGTATTCCTAACACTTGTGATGCTGAGATTAGAGTATCATAGATTACATTCCATCTTGGGTTACACAGTAAATTATAGGCCATGTTGGAATACACAGTGAGTCCATCTTCAGAGCAAATAAATGGGGACCGAGAAGAGGGTGCAGTTGGTAAAGCACTTCAGTGTGAGCAAGAAAAGCTGAGTTTGATCCTCAGCGGCCGTGTAAAAAATGCAGGCATGGTGGCATGTAGTTTTAATCCCAGCACTAGGTACGCAGAAACAGATGGATTCTTTAATCTTGCTAGCCAGGCAGCCCAGCTTAATTGGCAAATCCCAGCTCAAAGAATAAAGTGAATGGCTCCTTAGGAATTACACCAAATTTGATGTGCACATACACACACACACACACACACCAACACACATCAAGACAACAATATAGCTATAAAAATTTATAGCTGTGAAGTTATCGATAAAACATCACCCCAGAAGTGGGGTGATAGCTCAGTGAATCAAATGTTTGGTATGCGAACATAAGGACCTGAGTTCAATCCCCAGCACCCACATAAAAAACTGAACACGGCCAGGCATGGTGGTGCACATCTTTAATCCCAGCACTTGAGAGGCAGAGGCAGGTGGATCTTTATGAGTTCGAGGCCAGGCTGGTCTACATAGTGAGTTCCAGGACAGCTGGGGCCATAAGGAGACCCTGTCTCAAAAAGATAAAAAAAAAAAAAAAAAAAAAAAAAAACCTGAACCCGGCAGCACGTATCTTTAATCCCTATACTAGTGATAGAGACAGGAGGATCCCTGGAGCTCAGTGTCCATCAGCAATCCTGATTACTGAGTCCCAGGTCCTACTGACAGAGTCCCAAAAATAAAATGGAGAAAAATCAATCACGGAAGTCACTATGTCAACCTTTGAGCTTCCTGACCACACACAAGCATCAACACACACACACACACACACACACACACACACACGAATTTAAAAGTCCCTTCCAAAAAATCTAGCATTTCCCCAATGAAGAGCGACGTTTCTTTTTGTTTCAGGATCAATATTTGTACATCATACGCAAAAGAAAGCAAACATTAACATGTTTCTTTGTTGAGGATTACGTTCCATAGGTACAGAATATGAAGTTGCTATTTTACTTGCATTACCCCGACTGCATCCTAGGATAAAAAGAGGTGTTCTAAGACTTCCCCTTGAGGCATCTGCTTGCCTGATTCTAAACATTGTCCACAACCTCTTTCTTTGCTAAACTGAGCTTTAGTTAACGAATCAGGTCAAGACTAGTTAGGCTAAGAAGAAATTGCAAAGAGCCACTGAGCCCTCTTGATGTGCATAATCCACTGAAAGGCTGTGCAGTCATTTTCAGAGAAAGCTGTGGAAGAAAGTTCTTAAAACTAGGCTTCCAAGAATCAGGAGGTTCAAACACACCGGATCTCTCATATCTCCTTTTAATTTGATGTGGCTTCTAACAGAGTTAGAAACGGCTTAGAATTCCCATGATTTCCTTGGTCTATAGTTAAATCATGTTTCATATATGGCTAATGTGTATATTTCGTTCTGTCACTCTGTATCTCTTGCCGAGTTTCCTTGGCAGAAAAAGTATCAGGTTTAAAAGCAAACTAAAGATGACAGTCCTAAATTCATTCTCTACAATCCCTGAAGTCAGAGAAGATATTTTGTAACTCTCCAAAGTTATAATAGCAAGTCAAACTGACATAGTGAAATCAAATATACGGAAA
>NW_008355156.1:150660-155367 GCF_000622305.1 Nannospalax galili
GCAGGTGGATATCTGTGAGTTCAAGGCCAACCTGGTCTACATACTGAGTTCCAGGACAGCTGGGACTACAGGAAGACCCTGTTTTAAAGAGACAAAAAAAAAAATAGATGATAGACAAATAGCTAGACATAGGATGAACAGCCATGATAGATAGATACCTACAAATACTAATAAATGATGAATGGAAAGTAGATAGATGATTGACAAATGGATAGATTGACAAGATACACAGAGATGGTAGATGATGGTAGCTAGTTAGATGATAGGTAGATGATAGATGATAGATAGATGATAGATAGATAGATAGATAGATAGATAGATAGATAGAGTGAGTTGTCCTCTAACCTTCACATATGCACCAAGGCATGCGTACCCACCCCACCCCCCACAGATGATAGAGATAGGTAGATGGATGGATAGACAGATGATAGATAGATAGATAATAGGTAGATAATAGATAGACAGATAGATAGATGATAGATAGATGGACAGACAGATGATAGATAGATAATAGTTATAGATAAATGATAGAGAGATGATAGATGATAGATAGATGATTAGATCAATAGATAGATGATAGATAGATAGATGATAGATAGATAGATGATAGACATGATAGATAGACAAGATAGATGATAGATAGATAGATAGATAGATAGATGATAGATAGATAGTTAGGTGATAGATAGGTGATAGATGATAGATAGACAGAGAGGTAGATGATAGATAGATAGATAGATAGATAGATGATAGATAGATGATAGATAGATAGATGATAGATAGATAGATAGATAGAGATAGATAGATAGATAGATAGATAGATAGATAGATAGATAGATAGATAAAAGATACTATTAATTACCTTTCTCATCTCTCGGCAATACACCTGACATGAAACAAATTAAAGTGTGAAGGACTATTTTGGTTCATGGTGTGAAGAGATGTAGACCATCATGGTGGGAACACATGGCAGAGTTCACTGCGGTGGGAGCATGTATCTGGCAAGACTCGCATGACAGTAGACCAGAATCAGAGAGACTAGGAGTGTGATGTAGAGCTGGGCTATAATCACCAAGACCCACCCCCAGGAACGTACTTCCTTCATCTTATCTCTATTTCTTAGAGCTTCTACAACCTCGCAAGGAGTCCACTGGGTGGGGATCAAGTGCGCAAATATATGAGCCTAAGGGGGACAGCTCACACTTAAATGGAAACAGATGTTACATGGATGGATGGATGGACAGACAGAAAGACAGAAAAATAAATAGATTAATAGAGATAGATAATAGATGATAGATTGAAAGATTTATATATAGATAGATGGCAGATAGAGATATATGATCAACAGATAGATGGAGAGATGTTAGATGGATACAAGACAGGAATAGATGATGGATAGATAAGTAATGGATAAAGGTAGGCAGAAAGATAATGTATGATTGAAATAATAATATACTGAATAAATAGATGAGAGATAGACACATGATAGACTATATAGATAATAAATAGAAAATGGATGATTGAGAGGTAGGTAAAAGATAGAACATAGATATGAAGATAATATATAGAGAGGTTGAAAGATTCTTATACTAATAGATGACAGATGGACACAAGATAGTAGATTTAAAGATGACAGAGACAGAAGATAGATGATAGATGATGATAGATAGATAGATGATAGATAGATACATAGATAGATAGATAGATATAGATATAGATAAATGATGGATAGGGAGATAGATAATAGACAGATTGGAATATTAATATACTAGGGAGGGCCTGGAGAGATAGTTCAGTGGTTAAAAGCACTGGCTGTTCTTGCAGAGGACCCAGGTTCGATACCCAGCACTTACTTGGTGGCTAACAACCATCTGTAACTCCAGTTCCAGGGGATCTGATGCCCTCTTCTGACCTCCTTGGACATTGTTCTACATGGATACCCTTATACACATGCTGGAAATACACAAATACTCACAAGGAAATAAATAAATAAAATTTGAAAAAAGAAAGATTAGCCAGGCATTGTAGTGCATGCCTTTAATCCCAGCACTCAGGAGGCTGAGGCAAGTGGATCTCTGTGAGTTCAAGGCCAGCCTGGTCTACATAGTGAGTTCCAGGATAGCTGGGGCTACAGGGAGACCCTGTCTCAAAAAGACCAAGAAAAAAGAGAAAAAAATAGATTAATATGCTCATAGATGCCAGAGAGACACATGACAGATGACTAATATATGATAGAGATAGATGACAGAGGGGTAGAGAGATGGGTAGAAGGTAGATAGAGATAGATGATGAATCGATGATTGAAAGAAGATATATAGGTAGTGTAGTGGTTTGAATTAGAATGTCCTCCATAGGCTGTAAGTATTTGAACATTTTGTCACCAGTGGGTGGCATTGTTTTGGGAGGTCTTAGAAGGTGTAGCCATGCCAGAGGAAGCACATCAATGGGCACGGGCTTAGAGAGTTCTTAAGCCTTGCCAGACAGTTGCTCTCTGCTTCCTGTGACTGCTTGAAGATGTGAGAGCTTAGCTTCTCCTCCTACTCCAGCCACCTCTGCTGTCATGGCTCCCATCATGATGAACTGATTCTAACCCATTTGAAGCCGAAAGCTAAACTCATCCTTTTATAAGTTCCCTTGGTGATGGTGTTTCTATCACAGCAACAGAAATGTAACTGATACAGTAATTAGTATCAGAGAGTGGGCTGTTGGCTGTGAAGAATCTGACCATGTGGGTTTTTAGAGGAATATGGAGGATTTTGGGAGTCTCGGCTAGAAAAGTGGTTGATTGCAGTAAGCAGAGCTTAACAGGCCATTCTAGCAGGTGCCTGGGAGAGAGTAGCCCTGAGAACAATGTAGTTCTGGAAACAAATAAGGACTTATGCAGCAATTAAGATATTTTGGCAAAAATTCTGTGTGGGGTTTTCCTTCAGTCAAAAAGCTTGCCTGAGGCTAAGCTGAAAAGCAATGGACTAACTTATTTGGGAGAAAAAGAAATTTCAAGACATAGAAATGGTGGTGTGGTTATTAATGGTGAATATTGTGTAGATCTACAATGAAAAAGAGCAAACTGGGGTGGATAGAAATACAGAATGTAGAGTTTGGATTGCAAACGAGCACTAGGAAGATTAATGTTGGAGCCAAGGCAAGTGCTGAAGGAGAGGATCCCTTAGAAGTTACAGTTTGGATTGCAAACGAGCACTAGGGAGATTAATGTTGGAACCAAGGCACGTGCTGAAGGAGAGGATCCCTTTGATAAGGAGATTAAAGTGATTAAGGAGAGGCCCAGAGATTTGCACTTAAATAATGGAGAGTGCCTCCAGGGCAAGACCACACACAGCTAACCCTCCAACTTGTGAAAGGAAAATACTTCAGGGATTTTCTATTAGAAAACCATTAAAAAGAAAAATTTCTAATCTGAATGATGAAGGCTGGGGTCCATTCTAAACTTTCAGTCAAATTTCACAGTGTCATTCACCTGGTGCTGAGCTTAGAAGCTGAAAGATAGAAGAAGAACGGGTCATCGGTTCTTCCTCCATGATTTAAGAGACCTGCCGAGGCCAGGCAGATTGCAGCAGAGGGTTCCCCTGCATAAAGAAGGCCCTGATAGGCCACTGTGTGAGGCTATGAAGGTGAAGCCTTGTTGGCAGAGGAGACCCCAAGACGACGTTCATGATACCAGAGATGTGAGACCTCTATCAAGAAGAGCTGCATATAGGTAGCAGTGTGAGTCCAAGAGAGAGATGTATGTTTCCCACAGCAAAGCTGGAAGGCCTCAGTCATTTAAGCCCTTTGGAAGTAAAGTCCCAGAAGTCAGACATGGAGTTACTAGATTTGGTGTTTGTCCTGCTGGTTTTCCATCTTGTTTTGCTCTGTAATTTCCATGTTATACCTCCATTCCTCCCTTTTGGAATACAAATCTGTATTCTGATCCACTGTATGTTGGGAGTATGCAATTTGGTTTTTTATTTTAAAAGAGATTGCCCTGAGTCCCAGAAGAGATGTTGGACTATAAACCTTAGAAAAGTATTGAGACTGGTTAAACACTATGGGGACTTTTAAGGATAGACTAAATACATTTTTCATTTTATATGGTCATGCACATATGTGGGGCAGGGAGCGGAATGTGATGGTTTGAATGAGAATGTCCCCTATAGGATCCAAGTGTTTGGACATTTTGTCCCCAGCTGATGGTGCTGTTTGTGAGTTCTTTGAAGGTGTGGCCACACTGGAGGAATCACATCACTGTGGGAGGGCTTAGAGAGTTCTTAAGCCTTTCTGGATCTCAAGTCCCTCTCTTGCTTCTCCTGTGCCTGCTTGAAGATGTGAGAACTTAATTTCTGATCCTCCTCAAACCACCTCTGTCGCCATGCCTCCCCACCGTGACAACTGACTTTTCCTCCTTTGGAACCATAAGCTAAATAATCCCTGCCTTTTATAAATTCCCTTGGTCATCATGTTTCTACAATAGCAACAGAAAAGTAACTAATACAGGTAGGTAGACAAAATATGATAGATTGAAATATTGATATACTATACTAAGAGATGGCAAGTGGACATGGGGTAGATGATTGATACATGACAGATAATAGATAGATGATAGATAGATAGATAGATAGATAGATAGATAATAGATGATAGATAGATAGATAGATAGATAATAGATAATAGATAGATAGATAGATAGATAGATAGATAGATAATAGATAC
>NW_008355156.1:155958-158108 GCF_000622305.1 Nannospalax galili
TTATCAGTCACTAGAGGCATGACCTCAACAGAAAGAATTCATGTAAGTACACCTAAAGACCCTTTCATCCATGTGCACTATACACACACACACACACATATAAGTTGTAGCCAGGAGTTATTTTTCTTTCTCTTCTATCATCTCTCCAGAATCTTCTTTTCCTGAGTCATATAGAAAAGCCTGGAGATTGTTTTGGAGAAACCCATAAATGTTAAGTAAAACTTAATATCAGATCTAATGCATGCTTTGCCTCTCTTAATTTAGGCTTGTTAGTTTATTTTACAGTCTATGTCAGTGATTCATACCAATACAGTGAAGTTTTAAAAAGTTTCTTTTCCAAGAGTGTTACAGGCTTCTAGGAAATGCAAGCTCCTGCCCTCCAGCACACAACAGATTGCTTCAGACCAAAAAGAAACATGGCCAGAGACACAGTTTGGTGCTAGATCTGCTGCTTGATTGAGAAGTAAACACAGTATACGATTTCCACAGTTCCATGTACCTTCTGTGGTAGAAAAAGGGCTTCATACTGTCTTTGTGATGAACTTTGATTAACGTCACCCGAGTTCTCTCGGGGTCTCTTACTCCGGAAGCTATCAGACAAACCATGTGACATATCTTTATGTGATTTTATTATAGTTTATACCATTGGGGAGGGAGGGGAGGGACTTACAAAGAAACAAACACCTGGTGCCCAGCTCTGCACCTCGGCTCAGAGCTCATCATTCTGTTCTCACTTCCACGGCCAGCCCATAGTCACTGCTAGCTTTTGTCCACGCCTCATGGGCATGCAGTCTCACCCCAGATTAGTAAATGCTGGGCCATTCCATTCTTGGCTTCTGGCCACAGTGCCTGGCTTCCCAGCTCCTGTCCAAGATGGTGCAAAAAAGCCCCTCCGTGCATGCATAACTCTCTAGCGTCAATTCTTCACAGCAGGTCCCGTCCCTCGGAGGAAACAGGCCTTTTGCGACCCGGTTATAAACTTGGCAAGACCTAAAATCCATTCTGTTCTCACTTCCACGGCCAGCCCATAGTCACTGCTAGCTTTTGTCGACACCTCATGGGCATGCAGTCTCACCCCAGATTAATAAATCCTGAGCCATTCCATTCTTGGCTTCTGACCACAGTGCCTGGCTTCCCAGCTCCTGTCCAAGATGGTGCAAAAAAGCCCCTCCGTGCATGCATAACTCTCTAGCGTCAATTCTTCACAGCAGGTCCCGTCCCTCGGAGGAAACAGGCCTTTTGCGACCCGGTTATAAACTTGGCAAGACCTAAAATCACCTAGGAGAGAAACCTCTGGGCATGTCCCACCACTTTAATTGTGGACAGTACCCTTCTATGACCTGAGGTCCCAGACTGAATAAAAAGAAGAAAGCTAGTCAACTGAGCCATCAGCAGCCATCTCTTTCTGATTCTTGGCCACACATTCAATGTGACCTGCTGTCCCAAGCTTTGGCCACATGGTTCGTCCTCAATGATAGAACAAACCCTCAAACTGCAAGTCAAAATAAACACTTCCTTAACAGTCTCGAGAAATAGAGGTAATATTGTCTCCATTTTCTTCT
Source organism: Nannospalax galili (assembly GCF_000622305.1). Taxonomy (NCBI): domain Eukaryota; kingdom Metazoa; phylum Chordata; class Mammalia; order Rodentia; family Spalacidae; genus Nannospalax; species Nannospalax galili. The sequence continues at coordinate 157,521 of NW_008355156.1, forward strand.
TAAGAACAAGAAACTGGAGTTATAGTTCTCGCAATTATGGCTGGACTTTTCAGAAAGATGCATGTTCCAGCCACTCTCCTAAACAAGCTGAATTCCAGAAATAGTTTAGGAGCACAGACAAGTCTGTCTCATCATCGTGGAGAGATGGAGTGAGGCTCTCAGCAAAGAATGGCCTGGCTGTTGCTATACCCCTGAAGAGAGTCATCTTTTTGTTAACCGTCTTGGAAAGAATTCCTCTTAAATGCTAAGTGTGCAGCATTGGGTTGAAGTGACTTCTGAGCACTGTGAGGACAGTGAGGACTTTATGTTTGGAAAAACTGCATTTCTATTAGCTTAGACTCCTCTTCCTTCATCCAGAATCAGCTAGATTCTTCACTAATGACAGAAAATGTCCTTCTCCTGAGGCTTGTGTCTTCAAATGACGTTTGCAATAATTGATTACTCAGCTCTACTGTGGCCGTCTTTCATGGCGGTGTTGCCATGCCGAAAATCCCCATGACAAGGCTCAGAGTTTAATGACCAAAAATAAGGAGTGTGCTGGGGCCAGAGCTGTTCTGCAAAGATCTGGGTTACTCTCTTCATGCTAAT
>NW_008355156.1:158457-163028 GCF_000622305.1 Nannospalax galili
ATTGATCTATAGATAAGCAGATAAATAATGGGTAGCTAATAGATAAAAGGATATAGACACAAGATTTATAGATTAAATAATAGATAATAGATTGATAAATGACAGATAGAAAATTGATGTATAGATAATATATAGATCAATAAGCAGATAGATAACAGAGATAAATTATTAACTGATGGATGGATAAATAGAGTAATAATGGAGAGGTGTTAGATAGATAAAATATGATAGATACAAGATTTATAGATTGATAATTGATAGATTAATGACAGATAACTGACAGATAATAGACAAATGATAGATGATTGATAGATTATATATAAATAAATAGTTAATAGAAAGATAAGTGATAGATAAAAGATAGGTAGAGAAGAGATAAATAGTTGCATACATTGGTAATACATAGAGAAAGGATAAATAGATGATTGATTGGTAGGTAGATGATACATAAATAGATAATATATAGATAACAAATTAACAACAGAGGAATAATTGACAGATATAGAGGATAGACAGATGATAGATAGATGATAGATAGATAGATAGATAGATAGATAGATATAGATGATAGATAGATAGATGAGACATAGATGATAGATGATAGAGAAAAAGATGCATACATGAATGATTGGTAGATAGAAAGATAAATAGGACAGACAGAATACATTTCTAAGTATGACACTGAAAACAGACTCCTTTCCCCCTAGAATATCAGTAGCTGAGCACAACTCAGGGAATTAGAAGACCTAGATGTAGTTTGGCACAATGAGGCTTTCACAATCATTCACTTATAAGATCAGCGTTAGAGACCATGTCTTTCCTCCTCTGCTCCGGGGTAAGATTACACTGTCTGTAAAAAAGCCCCAAGTTGCTTAGCACAGCAAAGGGCATCTTCCTGGGTGTATGGTCTTTCCCTCCCCTGATACTTACGTCATGCCCTGGGTCCATTGTCTCCTGTGTTCTGCTCAAGCCTCCCTTGATAGATCGCCCAGATGCAGGACATCACATCTAAGCTTTAACTGACAGTGTTCCCATTCCCTTCCCTCCCTCCTCTCTCAGACCTGCAGAACCCTGAAAGCACCATTTAGAAGCATCACTTTTGCTAAGTTTTCCTGCATTCTAAAGACAAAAGCCAACTCTAAGTCAAAAGTGCTTGCACCAAGTGAATCTAGGCAGCACAGATTTATCTCAGGGCTCAGAAGAGGCACTTGCAAGATTTTTACTCTAAGTGGCATTACTGAAAAGTCTCCCTACTCCCTGTCCCTAGCACAGCTGGGTGGATTCCTCTCCAAATGCTTTCAGCAAATATCACAGGATTGCACTCCGTGATCCCCAGTGGAGTCCTTAAAATCAGGCAATTTTATGCACAGCCCAGGGAGTTTGGGATCATTTGCCAGACAGTGTGCTCTTACAGGAGGACATGCACGCATTTTATTTGTAAATTTCTCTTTTTTTCCCAACCCCAAAATAAAACCAGAAAAACGGAGCCTTTAATAATAATAAAAAAGGATGGATTTGAAAACCTGCCACGCAGCTGACACAAAATCTGTTTAGCAGTCCGACTTTTCAGTCCACACTGCTGCTGTAATCGTTAATACCACTGGACCGTTCCTGAGGGATCCAGCTCTGGACAGAAGTAAATGACATGAAAATAAACAGGATTTCCTTTCACTCATGTGCTGACCTACAGTTCCCTGCACCACTGTGGAATATTCAAAAATCACGAGCCCAGGAAGATGGCTCAGTGTGTAAAGCATTTGTTACACAAACGTAAAGACCTGTGTTTGGCTCCCAGAACCCACATGCAAAAGCCAGGCGTGGTTGAACATGCTTGTAATTCCTACATTGGGGCTACGGAGACAAGGATGATCCCTGGGGCTTGGTGGTCAGCCGTCTAATTGAATCAGAATGCTTCTGGTTCAAGGACAGATTCTGTCTCAAAACATACAGGAAAGGGTTGAGGAACACATCAGTTGTGAACTTGTGGCCTCTGTACAGAGATAGACACACACATAGACATACACGAGAGAAAGAGAGAGAGGGAGAGAGAGAGAGAGAGAGAGAGAGAGAGAGAGAGAGAGAGATGCTCATATCACACATAAGTCTACACACTCCTACAAAGTTGAAACTGAATGTACAGAATATAAGTGCATTTCTACTAAGTGCAAAGTTAGATGCCTTTGTTACCAAAGGCCTGACAAGTACCAACTTATAACTGATATTTAATGTGTCTCATGGTTTAATGGAGACTGTCCATGAACAGGGTTGGCATTGTGACAAGCAGACCTCAGGTGGTGTGAGTTGGTGTCTGGGACTTCTAATTTGTTCACAAATCAGTGGAGCACGAAGTAGCCAGGGGACAGGAAGCTATGCTAAGCTATAAACCTCAAGCTGCCCCCTCCCTCCCTCCACCTGGATCACCCCGACAAAGTTTGCATAAGTTCTTAAAAAGAACCAGCAGCTAGGGATCAAGTCTTTAGAATCATGAGTCTTTGAGAGACATTTCACACCCAAACTAGGACAACATCAAAAACAAAATAAAAATAATAATTGAATTGAAGTGGTCTCTATACCCTGACTCTACCCTCACCACAAGATTAAAATGTAAGAGAGACCAAAAGCTGCTGTCATCCATTTTTCATGTATGCCGTTCCTGTGTCCTCTCAGGATTCCTGTGCCCTGAATTAGCTGTGTGTTCCCGTCAGTCCAGACCCAGTGGAAACATTTGGTGTCAAATGTTGAAAGATCAGCACTCGGCTGGTGTCATTATTATTAAGCGCAATGAAATGAGCTCATCATACCATCTGTTCATCAGGGTGGATGTCACACACAGCTTCCGAATGGAGCAGGAGCCGGCCACTGCTGCGGTGTACTGCATAAATTCCATGTTCTGCTTACATGGTCTAACAAGGGGATCCCATGTCCTTGAACGAGCGGTCCTGGTTAGGGCACATAGATCCGGGGGATAACTCTACCTCTGTCATGGTTCTGGACAGATGAAATGTCTTAGCATATGCTCAGGAGCCGGCCACTGCTGCGGTGTGCTGCATAAATTCCATGTTCTGCTTACATGGTCTAACAAGGGGATCTCATGTCCTTGAACGAGCAGTCCTGATTAGGGCACATAGATCCTGGGGAAAACTCTACCTCTGTCATGGTTCTGGACAGATGAAATGTCTTAGCATATGCTCAATATGGATCCGTATATTTACAGACAAGTATACTGCATGCCGTTCATCAAAGAGCCTCCTTTTCGCAACAGATGGAGGCTACCGCACAGTTCCACAACTGCATCAAAGATGAAAGCGGCTGACCACAAGAATTCATTCATCCCTGTCCGCTTCCTCATAGCTGATGTGATGTGACCAGTTGCGTCCAGATGCTTTGAGTTTTTCCACTGCCCTGGCCTTCAGCTGTCAGATGTCACACCTGGGAAGAAGGAGCCTGAGTTCACAATGGCCTCCATCAGATTGGTCTGGGGGCGGGGGGCTCTCTGTGGGGTGTTTTCTTAATTGCTGGTTGATGTAAGAGAGTCCAGCCCACTGTTTATGGTGCAGTCCCTGGGAAGGTGGGCCTGGGCTGTGTAAACATAATGGCTGAGCATGCCAGAGAGGCTAAGCCGGTAAGCACCTTCTTCCAAGACCTCTGTTTCAGTTCCTGCCTCCAAGTTCCTGCTTGAGTTCCTGCCCTGGCCTCCCTCAACGAAGGACTGTGCTGTAAGCAAAAATAAACCCTTTGCCCCTCAAGCTGTCTCTGCTCAGGGTGTTTATCATAGTGGAGAAACAAATTAGAGTGCTGCCATGATAGACCATACGTCGAGCTCTGAATCAGTCTTCTGTGGACAGTCTTTCCCTTAAATTGCTTTTGTAAGATGGTTTTATCACAGTAGAAGGAAAAGAAACTAAAGAGATATTAAAACGCCCTTTACAGCTCGGGTACATGACCAGCCCCTAACACATTACGTTTTTTGGAACACCAAACTTGGAAGATTAAGGAAGAAACTTAGTATTTGTCTACATAGTAAACAGTGAGTCCTTCACTATTAAAAAGCACATCTATCCGTGCTTCTCCACTGAGCTCCCTAGGTCTGGAAGTGTGACTTGTCCAATGGGTCCTTTCTTCATGGTCCTTAGGAGACTCAAACAAAGCACTCTGCATTTCCATGTAATCACGTATTGCCACAGCCCGAAGCTGCCTGCCCACCGCTGTCTTTCCCTGGGTCAGCACTTGATGGCCTAGATCAACCAGAAATGGCTCTCCAGATATACAAAAAGCTGTTCGTTATACTTGGTGTAGGGAGGGCTGTGGAGCCACGCTGAATTCTGTAAGGTATATGGTCGAATTTTTAGTGGTAATGTTGGAAACAGTTCTTTGGAATATGCAGACCATAATAGGTGACTTTTCTCAGGAATAACACATAAAATCTCATTGTAATACGTAGTAAAGTGCAGGTGGTAAATATGTTCGATGCACAATATACCTGCATTCACTACACCTGTGGGTGGGAATCCTTGGGCAACCGAAGCAGGTGGCACAGGTTTGAGAATTCCTCAGACTCAAGAGAGGCATAT
>NW_008355156.1:164264-171199 GCF_000622305.1 Nannospalax galili
GGAAGACATTGTCCAAAAAAAAAAAATGAAGTAAAAACATAGACGCTTGGTTTTATCTGGGTTGTAGAGATTTGATCTCTCATAAATTCCTTTCTACAAAGACTCCAACCCTGATCAGTGACAACCAAGCTCACACACACCTGCCATGTGCATCGTTCTGTAGATCTGAGATTATTTCAACACACACACACACACACACACACACACACACACACACCCAGGGTAACTAAAGTACACAAGAATTATTTCACATTGTATGTGCATAACAAAGCCATCAAATACATTTGGTTTGTGTGTCTGTCTGTCTGTCTGTCTGTATTGTGTGTGTGCATGTGTTCATGTGGATGTGTGCCTGTGTCCAGTACGTGAGGGCCCATGTGTACATGTGGAAGCCAGAGTCAACATTACTGACTTTCTTAACCATTGTCCCCCTTACATCTGTTTAAAATATTTTATTTATTATTTTATATGTACGCGTGTATTGCCTGCATGCATGTAAGTGCACCTATGTCATGCAATGACAAAGGTCAGAAGAAGGCATTGGATTCCCCTGGAACTGGAGTTACAGGCAGTTGTTATCTGCCATGTGGGTACTGGGAATTGAACCCAGGCCCTCTGCAAGATCAGTAAATGCTCTTAATCACCAAGCCATCTCTCCAACCCTTCTCCAACTTATTTATTGAAACAGGATGTCTCAGTGAACCTGGATCCAGCTCAACTGTCTGGTCATCCACCCCTGGAGATACTTTTGTCTTTGGCTCCTCAGAGTTGACATTACAGATGTTGCCATGATTGGCTTTTTTAAAAAAAATTATCACTTTTTTATGTGTATGCGTGTAATGCCTGCATGTAGGTAAGTGCATCCGTGTCGTGCAATGCCCGGTGGAGCACAGAAGAGGCTGTCGGATCCCCTGAAAGTGGAGTTGCGGACAGTTGTTAGCTGCCGTGTGGGTGCTGGGATTCGAACCCGGGTCTTCTGCAAGAACAACCAGTGTTCTTAACCGCTGAGCCATCTCTCCAGACCCCTATGATTGGATGCTGAACTATCGAACTGCTATGAGCTATATTCCATTTTATCTTGGTATTTCATATTTATTTCTTTTTGAAATTATTTTTATTTATTATTTTCACTTTATGTATATGCGTGTATTGCCTACATGTGTGTGAGTGCATCTGTGTCGTGAAATGCCACGGAGGTCAGAAGAGGGTGTCAGATTCCCCTTGAACTGGAGTTAAGGACGGTTCGTAGCTGCCATGTGGGTGCTGAGAATCGAACCCAGGTCCTCTGCAAGAGCAGTCAGTGCTCTTAACCGCTGAGCCGTCTTTCCAGCCCCCATATTTATTGCTTAAATATATTCTTATTGAAGTTTTGTGGATTTCGTACAATACCTCTTAATTGTTTTTAGGTCTCCTTCTCTGTCTGAACACCAGTCCATGCAAACTCAATCAAACAAAGACCAACATAGAGCTGGGGAAAGGGGAGATATATTTTATCTGTTCATTGTACTTCAGTAAAATTATAGGAACTATAATAAGTCACTACAGCATTCCACAGCCATCTCTCCATCTGCTTGGGGGACCTTCCATTAGCTGTCAATAGGAAAGCTCACGACAGACAACACTAACAATACCAGGTGCAGCTCTGTGCTGTGTTTTAATGTGCATTTTGGTCGTCTGTTGCCTGTGTTCTGGGTCGCATGCTTTTCATTAGGGTAAAGCTATATTCCTCCTTTCATTTTGTTCTTAGTAAGAACACGCGAATGACACATATCACCTCTAGGTATGCTACTGGCTCACATATGTCAGAGCCACACATGCAGGTTTTCTAAAGGGTGATGCGTACAGCGTGATTGAAAGAGAAAAAGAAGGAAGAACTGTGGGGGTTGCAGAGTCTGTGTGAGGAATTTTCTCGTACAGAAACCATGCCAGCTGCTTGTGGAATGTGTTTGTGATTCATCAGAAAGCAGCTTGCCCATGACAGCCACCCAGGACAAGGTGAAGGTGTGTGGTTGATGAGTGCCCTACCAATCATTTCTGCACCGAGAGAGGTTATAAAGGAAGCCAGAGCATTTCCTTTATCTTGGCAGTTGACATTGGTAGTCTGCCTCACAGAAGTGTCAGATCGTGGGACAAAAGGGAAAATGGCACTGTTCCACAAAGCTGTGGTCAAAAGGCATGCTGGTAATGCCTGAATTTTCAGTTTAAAAAAAAAAAGTTAAGAGACCAGCCTGGTCTACACAGTGAGCTCTAAGCCCCCCTTCCCCTGGGGCTGTAAGAGAGCCTCTCTCAAAAAGACAAAAACAAAATGTTAGGTTATCACAATAGCTACATGACTGTGTGAAAGGCATTTGTAAGCTAAAATGTTCATTTCTACATTTGCTAAAAATACATATGTTTAAGTGAAGAAATATTCTGCTTTCTCTTTGACGGGAGGCTGGTGCAACCACACTCAAGTTTTTTTTTAATTTTCATGAAACAAGCTAATTGTATTACACATGGACTGTATGAATTTGGCGCTCATGTATGGGTGGCGACTTCTGTTAAAACGGCCATGAAATATTTGTACATATTTATTGAATGGAGACTCCCAATGCGTTTCCTGTATGGTTTGTATAATGACTGGAACTCATCTTAAATCTTCTTAAACAGGAACCACTGCCATGTGTTGTCGTGAACTCTTCTACCTATTTTGAAACAGTTAATATATTAATAAAAGCTAGAGTTTCCTGTTGCTATGAAGTGTTAGATCTAATCCACTCCTAAATCCTAGCTGTATTTTGATATCTCTTATCCAGTCTCTCTGTTAAGGAAGTCACACCAGGACTCTTCTCTTATGGAACGTATATGTAGCAAGAGACAGCCACCATAAATAAAGCACTAAACAAGAAAACATCTCGGGGTCATTAGGGCTCTGAACGAATCGACATGGGGGACTGGTTTAAACGGAGCAAAGAGAGGAAAATACCTCAGACAGAAGTCAGCTACCAGCACGTTGTTGTGTAGGAATTTTCCAGCTTGGAGGGAAGTTGTGTGAAGAGCAGGATGTCCTAAAGGAAAGAAAGTAAGCAGGATATTCTAAGGGGGGAGGTGAAGAAGTCCATCCCACTGGGAAGCTGATAAGCTGAGACAACAACTTGGTATCTTAAAGATGTCCCTGAAATTGACCAGATTCACTAGTTCCCCCCCTCCCCAAGCATATATAAACCCTAAAGAGTAAGAGAGACCCTCTTAGACAAGCTGAGGCCAGGACCAGCCAGGCCCCCTGAAAGAAAGAGAGACCAGCTCAGCTTTGTGGAAAGACAATCTTCAACACGTGGAACTGTCTGCAGGTTGTGCAGTGCGCTCCATATTCCCGATTTTGTGAGGTGTTATCCATGCTGGGGTCGGCTTCTGGTGATACACCTGTCTTTGAGTCGTATCTGCTCCTGTAAGCAACCCCTCCCCCATAATTCTGTAAATAACACCAATAAAACATATCGGTTTGCCAAGTTGGATTGTGGTGGTATCCTTACCTTCGTTGTTCCTTGCATCCCTATCTGTGATGAGTCTTGTTCATGTCTCCTAATGAACACGGTCATGTATCAGCCTTCTGTCTTATGGAATTTTATCATTAGGAGACAAGAAGCTTTCAGGAAATGGCTCGGCAGGCAAGGGTTCTTGCTAGGTAAGCATGGGGACCTGAATTTGAATCCACAGCACATGCACTAAACTGGACACAGGTACTATCAAGGGTGAAGTTGGGAACATAAGGGGACTTTAACTGGGGACAGACAAAGGAGGATTGGACAGGGAGAATGAAGAGATAAATAATGTTTATCTGATATAAAAAAAAAAAAAACAGAGGAAAATGTATTAGTCCCAAAACAACTGAAAAAAATGCACATATAATATCTCTGCATGAGTCCATGTATATAGCTGAAGACTATATATCAAGAAACAGTGCCAGGCAGGAGAAATGCCCGAAGGCTATCTCTCATAATCTTGGAGGACAAGCTGGTGAGGGATAACATCAATCAATGGTCCAACCTCAGTTTTAAAGTCTACTAACCACAACAATGACCAGCACAGCGAACTATATTGGGGTAGTAGTGGCAGTTTTGACTTGGGGGAAGTCAAAAGCTACTTAACTGGATTTAAAGCCCACTCTATGGGAGAGAACTCAATTGTGGTACTGTAAACATAGCCAAATACACATGGCTAGAGAGGGCATAGAGCTTAGAGAAAAATCCCAAGGCTATCACATTCCTAGACAAATATAATTTCTTATTATCTGCTAAATATGGATTCGTATATTTACAGACAATTATGCCAGTCACCACTCATCAAAGAAGCTTGTTTTGCACGAGATGGATGCTGTTAGAGAGTCTACACCCGGTAAAACACAGAGAAGGCCTCTGAAATACTCAACCCTAAGTGACAATGGAACCTGAGGCTTATGGAGCATAGAAGAAAAAGGGTAGACAGAAGACAGGCATCTCTCAACTCTCACTAGACAATTTTCCTCATGCAACAGAGGGCAATGAACACAAAAGGCCACAAATAGCCAAAGGGTAGAGAATAAAGTCTGCAGAGTGTGGCCCTTGGACAGTGCTCCTACATTAAGTTCTACCAAACCAGGCCTCAGGGACCATTGTGGACAAGGGTCCAGAAAGGTTGTAAGAGCCAGGGAGGAGGAGCTTGGCCATATGGAAACACGGTCTTACAGGCTCCTGGGACCTTGCCCATAGGAATCTGTGGCAGTGATGTCAGCACGCACAAGACCTGTGCAACCTCTAGAAGACAGAAACCCAGCACAGAACTGGGGAAACAGGCAGCAGGCCCCATCTTAGCTGAAGAACTATTGGCAGGAATCATCCTGCTGGGTGCGGAAGAGCTGATATTCTTGAAGGGAGGGACTCTAGAGAGAACCAGTGGATAAACTTGCATGGAGGGACATCTGCATACACTAACTAGACTTGCTAGGACTTAATATAAACAACAGAATGTGTGAAATACAGTGTGTGGGGGGCGGCACAATGGGAGGGTGTGGACGGAGGAGGGGGTGTAAAGATGATTAACATGTTTTGTATGAAATACACAAAAATTCAATTAAAATGCACAAAAAAATCTGGGCACCAATCATTCGTTCCTGGTACCCCAGCATTGGAAAACAGAGACAGGTAGATCCCTGAGCCTCACTGATCAGCCAGTGTAGCCAAAAGAGTGACGTTCAGGCTCATTGAGAGATGCTATCTGAATTAAACAAGCAGAGAGGAAAAAAAAGGAAGATCTCTCACATCCTTCTCTGGCCTGTGCATGCATACACATTGGCCTGTGCATTGCATACACATATGCACATGCATGCAACACACAAGAGAGAGAGAGAGAGAGAGAGAGAGAGAGAGAGAGAGAAAGAGTTTTGTATTCAGGGTAGACTGTGGAGCATACCTGTTTCTTTACAAAGAAATATGTCTCCAGGGTATAATTATTAAAGAGATTGAGCACATTATTCAATAGAGTAGAATGAATTCATGAATCCAGTAATAAGCCTCACTCCATCCTTAGAAATCATTGATGATATTTCACGCACACTATTCACACAAATTTACAGGGAGAGCGGTAGGCAGGCCATTAGACAGAAATGCTCAAAGCAATGAATAATGTTTACTGCTATCTTCAAATAATTTGTTTATCAACCCAGTAAAGAACGAGAGAATCGGCAAGGAATCCACTGTTAAGTCCCACCATGCTCCTCAACGCAAGAGCATTACACAAAGTGTAATTTGTATCCTTTGCAGATGCAAGAAATTATTACCGAGCCTTTTATTAAAAGTGGAAAAGTATTTTCAAGTCTAAGAAATGTAAGTCATCTTTTATAAAATTTCACTATGGGAGGAAATAAGTTTGTGAAGAGTATGAAGGAGGTAAGAAGTCAGCAGATAAACTCAAAAGAAGATCCTGCATCTTTAAACTTGCTTACTAGCCATCCTCAGCTTAAGCTATAAATTTAATGTAAATTGCCCATCAAGTTGCAATACAACGTGCTGGTAAGTTCCATAAGCCGGTTTCGAATTTCATGTGTAATGTACATGGCTGAGAATGGCTAATAATATTTGTAAGGAAAATAATAAAGATGGATAAACCTTACAAATAGAAAGGAATGAGGAAAACAGGGTGTCAGTAAATATACAAACAGACAAATGGAACAGAGAAAGGACGTAAAACATGTAGAGCAATCCAAACAAATTGACAGTGGGAGAAATCTATTGCAAGAGCTTAGAGGAGCACAGGAAGGTAAAATTCGTACAGGTTGTGAAGGAGATAAGACAACCCTGTGTGTGTGAATGTTTGTGTGTGTGTGTGTGTGTGTGTGTGTGAGAGAGAGAGAGAGAGAGAGAGAGATACAAAGAGACAGATAAACAGAGACACAGAGACAGAGAACTGATGATTCAAAGACATGAACTTATTAAAAAGTCTGAACATCAGCAGAAAATATATGAAGATATTCTTATAGCCTCGCACCTCTAATTATGTGGAGGATACAAAATATATAAAACTTACAGGATAATATTGGTTACAGAGCTTGAAAATGTGCCAATGTCTTGGGGCTAGAGAGATGGCTCAATGGTTAAGACCACGGGCTGGTCTTGCAGAGGACCCTGGTTCGATCTCCAGCATCCACATGGCAGTTAGCGACCATCCGTAACTCCAGGGGAATTCAATGCCATCTTCTGACTTCCTTGGGCATGACAGGGGTACGCTTGTACTGCACACAGATTGAGGCAATACACTCATAGACATAAAATAAATATAAATATAAAATATATTAAAAATGTAAAATAAAATATATGTTTTTGAATAGTCAAAAGAGATGGATTGGGGTGATGGATTGCTCAGTGGATAAAGTGTGAGGACCACAGTGGAGCTCCATAGAACACATGTAAATACCCTGACAC
>NW_008355156.1:171246-175535 GCF_000622305.1 Nannospalax galili
TATATATATATATGGCAGTGATGCCCAAGATAAAATCTCGGTCTTCCATATGTGCAGTCCTGCACACACACAGCACTATTGCACACACAGACAGCCATGAAGCAATAAATATAAACATGCTTCCTGCTTGCTGTGCTCAACTAGCTTTCTATCCTTTTTTAAAAAGTCCTAGATGGCTCCAGAGAGATGGCTCAGTGGTTAAGAGCACTGGTTGCTGTTCTAGAGGGCCTGAGTTTGGTTCCCAGTCCCCACATGGCAGCTAACAACCATCTGTAAGTCCAGTTACAGGGTCATCTGATGCCCTCTTCTGACCTCTGTGGTCACTGCACAACACGAATGCTCCTATATACATGACACCAATACAATCATACACATAAAATAAAAATAATAAAAAATAATCCCAGACCCAAAGCCATGGAATGGTGCAACCCCCGATGGGCAGGGTCCCACATCCATTGACTCAGTAGCACACAGACATGCCCGTAAGGTCTTCTCAATGTAGGCAATTCGTCCTTGATATTTTTTCCCATAATTAAAACTAACCATACTTTTCAGTTGAATAACATCCAGCGTTGTTCACTGGAAATATTGACAACAGATAAGGCCCAAATTGGGGTGATTCTTAACCTCGCATAGAAATCTTACAAATAAGATTTAAAAAGAGAGAACCGAGGAGATTTAATAGCTATAAATACAAGGAAAATGTAAACAAACTCTAAATGTGTGCCTCTAAAAGACCCACAGCTATCACCCAATACCTACTAAAGTTTTTAAAGGGACATAATGAGATGGGGCAATTGCCCTTTTTTCAAGGCTATAGAACATGGGATTTTTCAGATACAGCTGGCACATCTTTAAGTCCGTTTGGAAAACAGCTCATTTGAAATTAAACCTGATTATAAAATTCAGAGACTTAGTTATTTTATCTTAAACATAACTGAAAAAAACCCACAATTCTTTAGTACATAAGCAATTCTTAAATATGGGTGTTGAGTTTAAGAATATTATTCGTGACACCTTCTACACAATTTTTATTTTGACATGTTTCAAAAAGTTTTAAGCTCTCCAGCATGACTAGTTTTATAAAATATGTTGAGGTGGAGTAGATTTGAATTTGAGGGGAAAATCTGTTACTATTTTTCCCCTGACAAACCTTAGTTCTTTGGTATTTCAATAACTTTCCTTTAAGTTTTTGTCTCTGTCAAATCCCACTATCTACAGCCTAACAATCCCAAATAAAAGCAAATGTGGAATAATGTGAAAAGTTATTTCCCAAAGCTGTGACTAGAACAGATCCGATGGACCATTGTCTCCGAAAACACATTTCCTGTGTTACAATATCTCTGAGAAGAAAGGGGATAAATGCAGATATTAAAAGGTCAAGGAATAATGACAGCATCTAATTATGCATTTGCCAAAAAGAGCAAACTTCAGCTGCACGGAACCTGAAGACAGCAGCTGTCTACAAACGGAATGCTCCCCTTCCCGAGTTCCCTTTCTATTGTTCTTGACAGTTCTACGATATTTGGAAAGAAAAACACAAAAGTATGAATACAGAAAGAACCCAGTTTCAAAATAAAAGTGTCTGTGGAAGGGAAGCCAGCATCTTTTTATAAGGGAGTATCTTGCTGGAATACCTTCGTAGTAGGGGATAGTGAACACAGGACTTGAAGACTGACGCCCAGGAGATGTCCACTTTTCCCATTGCTGTACTTTTTTAATTTAACAATGTTCCGAAGTAAAGTAACACCAAGATTTTATGCAGAATCTTGATCTGCATGGTTTTGGGATCTCGGTTCCCAGAAAGTGGAAAAACATCGCATATTGAAGGAGTCTTCCTCTGTCCACTCATCCAAACATAGGCAACCTCCGTGGGATACAACAGTTATGCATCTTCTAAAAAAGTGCTTCAGTCAACCCAACTTTGTACTCTGTTAAGATGAAGATTGAATGTCTGAGGGCAAAAGGGTAATAGTGACTGAAAGATGTAATAGGAAAGAAAGCAAAACTGATAGTCAAAAATGCGTGTTCATGGTCAGCAAAAATTTCTCCAGAGGACCAACATGGTCAGTCACCCACAATGTTACCAAAGATTTCAACAGATTGACAGGGTGTGCTTCATCACGAGGGGCGCTCTTAGGATCTGAACATCCCCGCCAATATTCACGTTAACATGGAATGTCTACTGTGGGTTGCTAGTGGTTGGGAGCAGGGCTGGGAAGGCAGTTCAGTTGGTTTAAGTGCAAGCTGAGCCAGCATACAGACCTCAGGTTCAATCCCGAGCGTCCACACAAAAGATGGATGTGATGCTCGGTGCTGGTCATGCCATCAGCGGAGGTCAAGACCAGAGGATGGCTGGGGCTTGCTGCACAGCGAGTTTAACTTAATTTGTGAACTCCAAGTTCAGTGAGAAAGCCTGTCTCCAAGAGGGGGAGGCCAATTGAAGAATACCCATGATGTTTCCACACATAGCCGTGTACCTGCATACAAATATGTGTATACACATGAACACACACACACACACACACACACACACACACACACATAGATGAGGTGGAATCAAGGACCATTTATAAGAGGCGATTTGGTTCTGAGGGCTCTACCCTCATGAAGGCTTAACTACTGGTCTCTTGAGGGAGTTCTTTGTGGCTAAATTCTACAAAACACCTTCTGACACATTTGCCCAGACACACAGCATTGATGCTTTAGAACACATCAGAACTGCAAAGTCTCTTCCAAAAAGAAGGTCCTTATCAGACGCTGCCTCCATCAGCACACACTTCCCTGTCCCTGAGCTACATAAAGCTCCATTTCTCTTCTTATGATTTATCAAGGTTCGGGTATTCCCAACAGAGGGAAGGAGACATGAGTCAAGTTTTGATGAATCAAGCCTATTTCCCAGCCCCCCCTCCCCCATGCCACCTGCAGAAATCTAGCCACCCGATTCACCATTTCTTCCCCTCTCTGCTGTGTCACCTTGTGAATGAGCATTTCAGGATAGGTATTTTATAATTATAAATAATGGTGATAAACATTACTAGAAATCGAAATGTAAATGTTAACATTATTCATTGTGATAAATATGTTCATGGTATAATTTTCAGTGATGATGTGCTTTTGTGTGTGTGCGTGCTTTAAGTTTTTTTCTTCTTAGGTAAGCAGACGGTTAACGCTAACACACTGATGATATAATTTTTAAACGGTGGTGGTGGTGTGTGAGCACATGCATGTGCTTTGAAATACTTCCTCTGGTAAAGAAGAAGAAATAGAGCTAAAACATAAAAAAATCAGGAAGTTGTAAGATGGAAAAATAAAATGGGCGACAAACTTAAAATACACATCTCTGACTCCCTCCCCCAGTATATCTGCAGAGTGAAAATGGTTAAAAGTAGGAAAATCAAGAAAGACAGAAAGAGAGCAGAAGAGGGTGTGCTAAAATGAGCTGTACTACAAATCTAAGAAATAGGAAATGGTCTGCAGCCACAGATAAGTATAAAATAAATTCATAGACGTACTTAAGAGCATACTATTCCATTAAGATTTAAAATTTGTGTGAAATCCACATTTAAATACAGATTCATCAGTTAGAAAAACTAAGAATAACTATCATGATGGACTTTAACATATTAGTAATGGTTCACAAGAAAGCAAATTCTCAATTCCTTGCATTACCAGTTACTTCCTTCCACTTTTTCTATTAAGTAGATGCACGGAGGTTCAGAACTGCTTCTACTATTTGAAATTGATAAGGTGGGTGTGAATTGGGGAAGAGATGATTTATAAACCGGCTGTCTTTCTTTGATGACCCCTGCTTGCTCTGAACCACTGATGTAAATGAAAATGAGTGACTGTGCCATTCTGTGTGGGACTGGAAAGACTTCAAGATTCAAATATGAAAGAAAACAGTTGGTACAGGAGGAGAGGAAATGCCTCCGTAGTGAGCTTCACAACAAAGCCTCCTAAGAAAAGTCCATATCACACTACAACTTTGGCAGGGGAACTATTGGCCATTGATGACTGTGGAGTGAGAGAGAGCTGATCTTCTTTAAGGGAGTGGCTTTAGATAGCCTGAATAGGTTCATGAAGGTACTTAGAGGAACATCTTGGTACAAAACCTAGGCCTTACCATATATTACATATATTCCACAAGGCAAGAAATCCAGTGGGGGGTGGGGGGCTTTGAGGGAGGTGCAGATGGGGGAGGGGGTCTAAATATTATTAAGAGTTATTAGAACTCCAAAGAAACAGAACCAGTAGAATGAATATATATGTATAGAGATTTATCAGCT
>NW_008355156.1:175605-185831 GCF_000622305.1 Nannospalax galili
ATATAAATTGGGAGGGAGGGGTGCTCTATAAATGACTTTATTAGGGTCGTATAATTCCTAGCCCAGAGACGCTCTCTTAGCTCATTAGTCCAGCCCTAGTGCTGTTCCTTTTTAATAAATTGTCCCCGTTTCTGATTCTAACCACGTGTCATGTCTCGGGTCCAACTCTTGGTGCTGAGTCACAAGACTCAGGAAATTTCATCATGAACACTGGGGTCCAGGCACACAGTTTTAACATCACTGCAGAAGTTAGTGAAATTATTCTACCTGGAGGTATGCAACTCAAGACCAAGCCATCCCTCGGGGACATGTTCCACACAAGCAGACAATCCTGGTTGCAATGTGGTCTTCCAATCAAGTATGCACTGTAATATCCAAGATCTGGATACAAGGATGAACCCTGAAACCGTGCAGCAGGGGACTCCATAGGGTGCATAAAAGCAGTTTCAGAGGATTAGGCAGTGATTTCAAATTGTGAAAACCATGGAATGTTCTAGAAGGGCTCCATTTATGAATTTGATTTTAATGAGATGACACTCTTCCGAGACCTTTCTGGAACAAGTCCCAGGCATGTGTCACATGTTCTCAGATACAGAGGAGCAGCATTACGCCTCCAATCTTAACAGCGGTCAGGAGAAAAAGGAGAAATGATTTACTAGTTACGACTTATGAATAAAAGTATTTTTGGCACATGTCATGAAATTTTTAATTGGATCATTTTTTTCATAACCTCTAACCACAGGGCAGTCCATGTGCTCATCAATAAATATATTTAGCCAGTAATTTAGTCTAGAAAATTTAGAGTGCAGATTTTATTAGTTGGAAAATCATGTGTGTTATAACAGAGCACTATGGAGTTTTTTTTTTCTGAAAACCATGTGTATTATTGATAATCCCTGGCACAAAATGTCATAATATAGAGACATACTCAATAGCAAAGAAACGGTGTGGCAAAAAGCTATTTCTGAAGCCTGATATTCAGATGGAGAAAGACACATTAACACATGAAAGAAGGCGGTCCTTACAAAGGGTGGAGACCTCTACCCCCTAGAGCTACATTAACAAACCTCACCCTGTGAAGGAGACCCTGGCAAATTTTCTGGAGAAGGTGGGTGCTGTGGTGATGCTTCCCAGGGGTCAGTATATCTTCCCAGCTCACAAATCCATGTTCACCCTGAGGAGAGCTTTTTCTTAATAAATTTCCTCTATTATTATCAGTCCCCATGTGTCCCTGACTCATTTCATTGTCCCAGGGCATAAAAACCTGGAAATTTCAGAGGGCGAGCTCTAGAGTCTTATTCGTAACGTTACATTTCTCCCCTCTAAGTAGACAAGATCTTTTTTTCCTCCTAGTAAAATTCATAGCACTTTTACAGTTATCATTCCTGAAGTTGTTGACAAAGTTAATTGACTCATCTATTCATCCATTTTCAATGCAAAAAAAAAAAAACAACCCACAGCTCTCATCTTGAAGGAGATAAGACTGTATATACATCCTTACCAACCTACACGTACACAGTTTCTTCTGATCTTTGTATCTAGGCAGAGTCAAGCCTGGTTAGTGCTTACATAAGGGAAAAGACAGCACATTTTAAAGACTGGTCTCATCTGGGGCCCACATGAAGGCTGAAACTTCTCTTTGAATTCATATTACTAACACATACATTTACTATATATACACGCTACTGTAGTTTAAATATAGTGTACAACTTCACACATGAGGAGAATAAAATGTAAATTACAGTGTAACTTCACCAAAAGTGATCCTTGAAGTTGTCAACACTATGGATTGGAGAGATGGCTCAGCATGTCCGAGCACTGGCTGTTCCATCAGAGTACCCTGGTTCATTTCCCAGCACCCACATGGTGGCTAACGGCCATCCATAACCTCAGTTCAAGGAACTCCGATGCACTCTTCTGACTTAAGTGGGCACTGCATGACATGGGTACACTTAAAAATAAATAAAATATATTTTTAAAATTATCAAAGCTTTTACACTTTGGGGGATCTTTAGTCATAAATTTTGATAAAAGAATAACATTTAATCGTAGGATGAGCACTTACCTATAGTGTATGGGTCCGTGGGTTCAGTTCACAGCAGCACTACAAAGCACACACACAGAAACACAGACACAGACACACAGACACACAGACACACACACACACACACACAGCCAAAAGGAGATTTTTATACCTGCACAGGAAATAAAATGATGCAAAGATGCAAAGGGACATGAAGATATTGATGTCCACAATCAGAAAACATGACCACAAGCAAAATGATTTCTGGAGTTCCCAAGAGTTGCCAGAGGCAAAAAGTATCCTCGCCGGGAGCCTGTGGAGGAAGTTGAACATAACTGAAACTCACAGTGAAAATAAATAGTTGAGAATTGAAGGAGGGGCTGGAGACATGGCTCAGCGGTTAAGAGCACTGACTGCTCTTGCAGAGGACCTGGGTTCGATTCGCAACACCCACATGGCGGCTATGAAGCGTCTTTAGCTCCAGTTCTAGGGGAATCCGAAGCCTTCTTCTGATGTCCATGGCATTGCACGACACAGGTGCACTGATACATACAGGCAATACATTCATACACATAAGATAAAAATAATAAAAAAATAGTTAAAAAAAGAATTGAAGGAAAATTAATACATTCACTGCAAAAGGTCACTATATATGTATTTTATTAAAACACATGCATTGAGATGCCTATATAAGGCCAATTTGTAAGCACGTAGGAACTAAGAGTGCTAAAAAAATGATTTGACAGACTATGTTTATACATATGTGCAGACAGACATACTGATGCACACACACATATATATAATGCACACACACATACACACGCACACATACACACATATATAACGCACACACATGCACACACACTCATATATAAAACGTATTAATTTATTTGCAGCATTATACTATGACTATTATTCCCTTTCTTTTGCTGGGAATGATTCGTGTATATTACAGGTCATGGGCAGTTTTCTTCAATATACATACCAAAAACTTAAATTACTGACTCACAGAGCAAACACAACTTAATTTCAATAATGACAGACTACTTTCCAGAGTGGCTGTTTATAGTTGCAGAGTACTATGGCGGCTTCTCTCTCAGCACATCCTTGTTGTTGCAGTCCCGTATGATATTCTGTTCTTTCTGACTTATAATGTGATCTTTGTCTTCTTGCCTGGGTGACACATAAATTCTTGTTAGAAAAAAAAGGAATTGAAGGGAAAAAAAGAGAGAGAGAGGGAGACTGAGCGGTACATGTCCTAACACCCAAAACGTAAGAACGGGCCCTCATTTGGAAATAGACTTTGCAGATGTAATGAGTTTAAGGTCTTGAGATGAATCCATCCTGATCTATGTCCAATGACAGTGTCCTCATGAAAGACAGAATTGGAGGCAGACTGAGAAGAGACACTACATGGAAATGGACACAGACATGGGAGGGATGGGGCTGCACTCCAAAGGATATGTGAGAGCCCCAGGAGTGGGAAGAGGCAGGAAAGATCCTTTCCTGGACTCTGTAAGATGAGTATGGCCCTGTCACAGCCTCCTATCACATGCCTACTCTCCAGAGATGCGGACGATGAGTGTCTTTTTAACTTCTATTTTTATTGAGATTTTGTGCATTTAATCCAAAATATCTGAATCATCTTTATACCCTTTACCCTTCAGCACCCTCCTAATACTGTCCACCAGATTTCTTGCATTTTGTCATATATGTTAAGGACTATCAAGTGAATTTAGCATATCCAGACATCCCTCAGTGCGAGTTCATCGGCTGAGCTCTTATCAGCCAATCTAGAGCCTCTCTCTTAAAGATCAACTTGCCGGCTACATTGTGACTAGTTTGGATTGCAGACTTCAGAAACAAACATAGGTGGTAAGAAATATTGTAAAAGGCATCAAATTTAGGGAGAATAAGACAGAATGCCAGGTTTCTATTTTAGGTAATAAAGGAGGAATTTTCTGAAAAGATGATGAACAGGACTTCAAAGATCATGGAGAGAGGATAAAGGAGCCAGAAGGAGTTTTGAAGTCATCTGGACATGGTCCTGAGGAAGGGAAATTCTGAAACATTCTAGAAACATCCTAAAGTATGCAGTGCCAGTGGATGTGGGAGAAAAGGGAAGCACGGTCTCCTAGGGTATAAAGCCAGGGTGATGGTGGTGATGACACATCTTGGGAGTCCTTACTCATTTCTGTGAAGTTCTCACCTTCTAAACTGAATGTTGAAGGTTATTTGTGAAGGTTTACACAACAGGTCTCCATCCTTTAAAGTTGGTCTTCCAGCTAGTTTATGCTCTGAGTAGGTGGGGAGGTAGCTCAGCTGGTGGTGCATTTCCCGGCATGTAGAAAGCCCTGCCTTAGAGTCCCAGCATGGAAACAAAGTGTGGTAACACATGTCTTATAATTGAAGCATTCAGTATACAGAGGTAGGAGGATCAGATGTTCTGCTCCACAGACTAACTCTGAAGGGATTGTAACGTAAGCTTAGAGGAAAGAATAATAATTACTTTTCATAGGATTATGACAGTCGTTCCATGGAAATTTCTAGAAACTTGGTGATGTGGTAAGAAGATAGCACACACTGGATGTATATTGAAACTGCCACAATAAATACTTCTTGTGGAGTAGACATGATGGAAATGATGATCATGACACCATAGACAAATCTTGGAATATTCTAGAATATGTTATATGTAGATGGTTTTGATATGTCCTAGCTTCACACCTCTCAGTCCACATCTCCACGTGTAGCCCACATACAAAATGATCCAGGGTCCCTCAGAAAACAGCACCATTTCTTGAACTGACAATGGTCTCAGAGGTGAGGAAGAGTGTGGATGGAAACTAACAATCAAACAGGATGTGCTGCTTGCCTGTGTGTGGATTTCTGAAAAGTGTCAAGATGCCACATTCCAATTCTGCCCAACTTCACGTTTCCTTCCTCAGAACCTCTCAACCCACCTGAACCTGAAATGAAAACCTTAAGAAACTTGAGCGTTTTCTCTGATCCTTAGAAAATCTTGCAGTTTAAACCTCAGGACAAGAGTTTGAAAGAACCATATGTGTCAACTAACCCCTCATACCAATGAGTATCACAGTTCCTAACCTGTTGGGGGCTGGAGAGATGGATCAGCAGGTAAGAGCACTGGCTGCTTTTGCAGAGGACCCCAGTTTGATTCCCAGCACCCACATGGTGGCTAACAATTGCCCAAAAGTCCAGTTCCAGCGGAGGATCTGATGCCCTCTTCTGAACTCCACAGACATCGCACGACATGGGAACACTTACACACATGCACCCAATATACTCTTATTATATAAAAAGTAAAAATAATAAATAAGGGGCTGGAGAGATGGCTCAGCGATTAAGAACACTGGTTGTTCTTGCAGGAGACCGGGGTTCGAATCACAGCACCCACGTGGCAGCTAACAACTCTCTGTACCTCCACTCCCAGGGGATCCAACAGCCTCTTCTGACCTCTGCTGACATTGCATGACATGGGTGCACTTACCTACCTGCAGACAATACACGCATACACATAAAAAAATAGTAAATAAATAAAAAAAATAATAAGTAAATAATTTTAAATTCCGAACCTGTGTACCTTAAATCATTTCATAGCTGTTGATGGCAGTTATCTCTTTTTCTGTTCAGCTTTTATTTCCCAACACAGTGCTACTCTACAGGGGTGGTTCTTACCCACAAAGATATTTAGAAATGTCTGGAAACATTTGGGATTGTAATAATTCAATTAGGATCTATCAGGCAGAGCTGCAAGATCTTATTCAGCACCCTACATACAGGAAATGTCTAACCTTACAAAGTTGAGAGAAGCCTTAATGAAAGGGAAAAAAATCCAGAAAAGTTTGTTATTGCATCTATGAGTCCGTTAATTAATTCAGACATTTAAATTTTTTTCTTTCCTTTTTCCTGACACTTTTGGGCTTAATCGACAAACTGAAGAAAAAGAGGAACAGGGCTAAAGGGTGGAAACACCTGTACTAAATCACAGTCTCACGCAGCCCCAAGTGCCTCTTGCAGCTAGTCACAGGGACAATTAGCAGCTTCTGAGAGCCACGTGAACAAGTATCTGCATGTTCTTTTCCGTCCTGAATTGTGTCTTCAAGAACAGAGCCAATTCTCTGATCGACTTGTACCGACACACCAGGTGCTAAAGTCAAACACCCACCTTTGTATTTTTCAAGATTTTAAGTTTTCTTTTCCTGCACCGATAGGAAAGGGTTTGGTCTTTACTAACACCATGCAAGGTCTAGTTTTAAAGAATATGTTTTATTATTTAGGAAACTGTGGGTACCTAAAGCAGGTGGATGGATGTTCAGGACAAATTTGGCCTATGGGCTTGTTCTAAATCCCCACTTCCTGATTTGCTCCCAGTGTTAGGCAGTTTGGTTTCAGGAGAGATGGAAGAAATAGGTAATCAATAAGGTAGGGGTGCTATATGGAGTTCTCCAACCTGGAGACAAGTGGTGCTTGTCCTAGTTAGATTTAACTGACAATTTTGCACAGCCTAGAACTGAGGAATTGCTTAGATTAGATTGGTCTATAGACATGTCTGTGGGGGGATGCGCTTGATTGTTAATTGATGGAAGAAGGGTTCAGCCCACTGTGCAAAGCACCATTACTGTGACGATTGTCCTGGGCTATACAAGGAAGATAGCTAAGAATGAGCCATGAAGTCACGAAACAAACCAGCAAACAGCATTTTTCCTTGGTTTCTGTCTGCATATTCCTTCCCTGAACTCCCTCAATAATGAGAGTGTAACCTGTACGTGTATGACAAATAAAACTTTTCCTTTTTCAAGTTGCTTGTGGTCAGAGTGTTTTGTCACGGTAACAGAAGGAATTAGCACAGTGCTTCTATTTGCTGTGTTGGGGCAAAGAAGTCTGGTCAGCTTCCAGTTTCTTTCACCAAGGTTGTCAGCGCCACGAATACTCAGTGCTCCCCAGGTCCAGAGACCCCAGAACAAAGAGCAGGATAAAGAAAGAAAGAAATGGCTTAGCAAACAATTTATATTCTGTGATAGATTTAGACATACAAATATCTAGTCTTTTCTTCTGCAAATGTAGGATTCTTTCTCTGTGTGCTAAAACCATGATTTTCAAAGAAGATTTCTCATGGAAAATTTAGTCTCTCTTCACATCGTAGTTCAGGGCTGGAATGCTTCCCAAAGGCTTCTGTATTCGAATGCTTGGTCCACACTCCAGCAGGATTCAGAGTTGATTGGATCATAAGGGCTCAAATGTCATCTATGAGTGGAGCTACTGGTCTGTTCATAACTGAATGGATTACTGAGATGTGGTAGAAATTGTAAAAGGTGGGGGAAAATTAGGTCGGTAAGGGGTGTTTCTCTCTCTGATCCCCCTGCTCTGCCTCTGCTCTCTTTTCTGGCTTTCAAATCAGGTAAGCAGCTTTTCGCTACCATGATGCTCTGCCTCTCCAGGGGCACAAAACCGTGAGCCATGGACTAAGACCTCTGCAACTCTGAGCTAATATAATATTCTTCTTCTTTAAGCTCATTACTTCAGGTGTTTTGTTACAGCAATGGAAGCTGTCCAATACATTTCATATTCCCCCAAGGGAATGGAACTAGAATTTAACACATCACTGTCTCTTGGGGTCTATTTTGTATCTGGTACCTCTGTACTACTTCCGAGAACCTAATCTATACTCACCTCATGCCTCGGTTACTCCACTTCAAGTCTGCAAATAACTTGTGTAAACATAGTGGTCACATTTGAATTATGTCAATGCTTCTCTGAAGAGTTTGACAACTGAACTATTTAGCTAGTCTTTATTAGTGTTAGTCTTTATTTCTTTTCAGGTAATTAAGTCACCCCAATTCCTCAAAAGCTATCCCAGTGTTAGAACTGCAAATCCCAAGACTGGCTTGGAATGGAGCTCTGGTGGTGGGGTCCGTAACTAGCATTCTGGATAACCTGGTATCCTGGTATACTGCTAAAATTATAGCAATTCGGAGGTAGAGGCAGGAGCATCAAAGGTTCAAGACCATTCTTGGTTGCCTAGTGAATCTGAGGCCACGCCAGACTAGATGAGATCCCATTTAACTAAAAAGAAAGTTTCAAGTCCTGGTAACTGCTTAAATCATGGGATGAAACAACCATTTTCCAGGAACTGCATTTTAAGAAATGACATATTGGTATGTTTTCTGAAGGGATAACTTTTTGCTTAGCATCACCTCACTGGGATAAGAAGAGAAATCAGATATAAGTTAGTGTGAAATAGATATGTCTTGATGCACCTGTTTGAGACTTTTTCTAGGACGGTAAGTGATCATCCAAAGATAACCATTTGAAGATTCATTTAGAAAATATTTCAGCTTTCCCATTCCAAGATTAAAACTTATTTTTTCACAAAACTTGTAAAACTAGAGATGGCCCAAAGAGTAACAGTTTTGATAATTCTAAGGATCATTTTCGGTGTGGTTAGTCACATAGTAATTTATCTTTCATCTCCTCTTAAGTGGCATTGCACACTGTATGGAAATAACAGCCTTGTCAGTCACATGAACTCACCAGCCAGATCTCAGAAAGACCTCCCAGATGCCACGTGTGCCTGAGATGATGTCAGCCATTGAAATGCCTTCACAGTAACAAGAAGGGGCTGATGAAGGTGGGCCACTGTGCGTGTCTTACAAGCTTCGGAAGCCCCTTACCAATGAGTTCTTATACAATGCCTCTGTGCACCTCAGTAGTGTTCCTTCACAGAAACCTAAGTCATTTATACTTTGCAGTCTCAGGTTTCCTCTGAAGGTCTAAGACAGGGAAACGGAAAAGTTATATCATGCTGGGAGAATTATGAATGCCACATCAAATGTTTCTATATCATGTTCCCCAAATAGAGCCACTGACACATATACATAAATATGGGTAATTATGGCACTAAATGTACATATGTATGTGTGAATTAATCAAGAATACAATGCATCTAAAAAAAACAATGGTGCTGGGCGTGGTGGCACACACCTTTAATGCCAGCACTTGGGAGGTAGAAGCAGGTGGATCTCTGTGAGTTCAAGGTCAGCCTGGTCTACATAGTGAGTTCCAGGACAGCTGGGGCTACAGGGAGACCCTGTCTCAAAAAGACCAAGAAAAAAGAAAAAGAATTCAATGGTAATTCAATGTGTGTATATAGATATATACATACATACAAAGACACATAGAAACAGATTCAAAGGCATATGGTGTATAGAGATTTATGGACCTTGTAGTATAGGTACAAAAAAGAGATAACTATATACATGAAGATAAATCTATAGAAAAACAATATGAGAATTTCTGGACATAGACACTGATGATTTATAAATAAATAAATAAATATATATATACACATACATTGGATAGATGTTTGTTGGGTAGATAGATAAAGAATAGATGATAGATTGATAGGTAATATAGGTAAATAGATAGATGAGGTAGTACCTAGGTGTGATAGATGTGACAGATGGTAAATAAATGATAGAGATAAATATCTTGGAATGTATAGATGATAGATGTCACTGGTATGATAGATGGCAGATACTAGATCATATATAAATATGTAGCTAGAAAGATGAAATAGATGTTGATAGATGAGGTAAATTAATAGATGATCAATGATGAATAAATAGCCTAGATGATAGGTTGATAGCGAGGTGGTTAGTTTTTGCAATTTGACACAGATGGGGACACACCTGGGAAGAGACAATCTCCCTGAGGAGTTTCCTCTGTCAGATTGGCCCATGGCCTCGTCTATGTGGCATTTTCCTCATTGCCAGTTGGTTCGGGAGGACCCAGGCCACAGTGGGTGTCATCATCCATGGGAAGTTGGGCAGGGACTCTAACAGAAAGGTAGGTGAACGTGAGCCTTAGAGCAAGCCAGGAAGCAGTGCTCCTACACTGTCTCTGCATCAAGCTCCTGCCTTGAATTGATTGATAGATGATAGATAGATGATAGATAGATGATAGATAGATAGATAGATGATAGGTAGGTAGGTAGGTAGATAGATGATAAGTAGGTAGATAGATAGATAGATAATAGATGATAGATAGATAGATAGATAGATAGATAGATAGATAGATAGATGATAGATACGTAGATAGATAGATAGATGATAGGTAGATAGATGATGACAGATAGATAGATAGATAGATAGATAGATGATAGATACATAGATAGATAGAT
>NW_008355156.1:186169-219360 GCF_000622305.1 Nannospalax galili
GTAGATAGATACAAAGATATATACATAGATAGATAGATAGATAGATAGATAGATAGATAGATGATAGATAGATAGATGATGATGAAGATAGATGATAGATAGATAGATAGATAGATAGATAGATAGATGATAGGTACGTAGGTAGGTAGATAGATAGATGATAGGTAAATAGATGATAGATAGATAGATAGATAGATAGATAGATGATAGGTAAGTAGATAGATAGATGATAAGTAGATAGATGATAGATAGATAGATAGATAGAATGGTAGATGATAGAGAGATGATAGATAGATAGATAGATAGATGATAGGTAGATGATAGATGGTAGATGGATAGATTCTAGATATAGATAGATAGATAGATAGATAGATAGATGATAGATAGTAGTTGTTTGATAGATAGACAGATGATCGAATGATTGGTTAAATTATTGGTTAACTAATTTCATGACACCTCCTGGAATTTTACATAAATGTAAACCTCTGGCACTTCACTTTCATCGTAGTTCCCCCCACTTTGAAGCAGATTGCTCCCTGCTGCTGGATGCTAAAATGTTTTTGTTTGGACGATTCTAACGTTTGTAAACTGAGCACATTAAAAACACCCTGAGGTGTGGAGAGATGGTTCAGTGGCTCAGAGCAATTCCTGTGCAAGCATGAGAGTCTAAGTTCAGACCCTCAGCCCTCATATGAGAGCTGGGGTTACCACAGGTGTGTTTCTCGGCCCAGTGCTGGGCGAGCAGGGGACAAAGACAGAAGGGACACTGGGATCTCTGGTCAGTAATTCCAACAGAAAAACAGAATGCCAGGTTCAGGGAGAAGCAAGCACTGTTTCAAGGGAGACGTGACACAGCATGACTGTCCGTGTTATGCTCTGGTCTCTACAGGTGCATACACAGGTGCCTCTGCACATGTGTACAGGGTGCACAAAGCAGCATACACAGGTACACATATACTCCCTACCTAGAAATGCACATACACAGCATACACACCTAAAACAATGTGAACTTAACTGTTATGTGCTTTGTTTTAATTACAGTGACTGTGTCACTGTGGGGTTCCCATGTAAGGGAGCAAAACTGCACATCCGATTTTGAATGTAGCACACCGTACTGTCACTTCTGTTGCAGGGGGGTAACACTAGCTTTTTGTTCCTATGTACTAAGACTGTACTAAGCACTATCCTCCACAGACACATCCATATACAAATGGTCATGCACATATGGACCCATAAGTATGAAACTATGCATATACTACACTAAACACACACACACACACACACAAATCCCAGATAGTAGAAAAGAATATCGGTAATAAAATATTCAAATAGAAGAAGACAATATATATATGACATATTAGACTAAATAATAATCATGAAATAATAATGAAAAGAACGAGATCATTAATTCAATTTATCACAACAATTCAGAATTTTTGTGTGTGTGTCTTTTTGAGACAGGGTCTCCATGTAGCCCCTGCTGTCCTGGAACTCACTATGTAGACGAGGCTGGCCTTGAACTCACACAGATCCACCTGCCTCCGTCTCCAGACTGCCGGGATTAAAGGCGTGTGCCGCCATGCCCGGCTTCAATTCAGAAATTTTTAAGGAAAGAAGGTTGGAGGGCTGGAGAGATGGCTTAGTGGTTAACAGAGCTTTCTGTCATGAGGACCAGAGTTTGAATCCCAGCAACCATGTTGGATGATTTACAAGCGCCTACAACCCATGCTCCAAGGGGTTCAATACATTCTGCTGACATCTCTGAGCATCTATACACGTGTGTGCACACACACTCAAAAATCATAAAAAAATTAAAACTCTTAGAAAAAGAAGTGAAGTTTGGTCCATCAGGTAGTGTGACGCCATGTGACACTCTTACATACTTTTCCGTATCGTTCAGAAAAGTGTCTTCTTACCCAAATGAATGCGTTCCTTAGCTCTTTCCTTACACATCCATAGTGTCGATCAAAATCGTAGAGCCTGTTTGCAATATTGCAGACTGCTTTACCCTTCTTTCAAGAGAGTGGCTTAAAGGAAGCAAGAAGTAAACTATAACTGTGGGTCCAATGACATTAAAGGTCCCCCATATATTTGTATTTTGGGGGAACTCCCCCACTTCCCCTGAACACAGGTGATGGATGATTCAACGAACAAACCCCTCAGATCTCAGGGTGTGGGATTCATACAGGAAGAACTGCATTTAGTGACAGCCCTGTCTAGTGCTTCTTTGAGGTATATACCTTGTAGCTTAGGTTAGAACACTGTGTCTGTCCCTTCAAATGGAAATGAGTCAATGTGCAGACAGGGGGTGTGGAATAAAAATCAAAGGAAGTCCCACCATGGAAAACTGTCATTCAGAACTGGCGTTGGTCTTAAACGGAAATCACAGAGACGTTTCTATGTGTGAAAATAGTTCAGGGGCTTTCCCCCCACCTTTGGGTATGAGATACACAACATCCTGGGTCTCGAATACTCTGTTTTTAATCATCCCTAAAGATGATGAAGGAATTGTAACTTTACAACATTCAGTCCGACTTTTTTAGCCTTAATCAAGCCAAACAGATGAGTGCATATTAGTTTGATTTGGTTTCTTCTTCACTGGACCATTTTTATATATAGTGAGAGAGGCAGAGAGAAGTGGGAGAGAGAGAAAAAGACAGAGAGATGCAGAGAGAGAGAGGAGAGAGGGAGAGGGGCAGAGAAAGAAAGAGGAAGAGAGAAAGACATTTCCCTCGTTTAGCAGTATGCAAGCCCTTCCTTTGTTTTGAAATGTGATTTATTTTTACTCCTAATATTTGCTATACCAGAGGGATGTATTGATTTTTGGGAGATAACATGCCATTCAGTGTTAATTTGACCAAGTCCTAAAATTTACCAGGGAGAATATGTAAAGAATTGTAGTGTGTTGGACTGGCTGTATTTCCTGTATATAATACCAGATTCCACACTTTAGAAGCCTAATACACACCGCTAGACATCCTATAGATATGAGTGGCACAGCCTTTTGTACCATAAAGCAAGGAAATCATGAAGGAAAAGTTCAGCTGAGTCCTTGACATTCTTTCCTATGGAATATCACTTAGCGCAGACCGTAGCATACCTCGTATGTTGGTTTGTTTTCTGTAACTATGGCAGAATAACTGAGACAGGGAATTTTATCCTTAATTTGTTTCATGGTTTTGGACACTAACAAGTGCGAGAACATGTTTGCTGTCACCTGTGTGTTTGCTGGTAAGCCATGCATAAGGGGAAAAGCCCATGGGGGCATGAGAAATAAAGACTGTAGAGTGAAACTGTCCATCCCTTTGAGAAAGACATCTGCCATTTGTCTGGGGGAATCCACCCTCCAGACCCAACACCTACTAATTTCTCAGGAACTTCTGAGGATGTCACTTGAGAGCCACTCAAATGGAATGAATGGTTAATTCTAAGACATTAATTGGAACATTCTCTTGAGAAAGCCATACCCACACTTGGGCATAGCTGATTATTTTATGATGTGTTTAAAAATCTGTGTTAAAGATGTCTTTAAATAACTGTCTGTCCTTTAGGACACTCACACCCACACTACCATGGTTCCTTCATTCTTTCTCTTGGTGACTTTCTACTTTGCTTTTTGAGACAGGGTCTCCAGGTAACCCAGCTGGCCTAGAAGTCACTATGTAGACCAGGCTGGAGATCTGCATGCCTCTGCCTCCAAGGTACTGGGATTAAAAGTGTGCGACAACGCCCATGCCTCTTTCTATTTTAGTAATATCCGAAATCTGTTTCATACAGGCTTATCCTAATGTTCTCTTCTGCGATGAAGTCAAAGATAGGGTCACAGTTGAGCTGAGCCTCTGTCCCTGTCATGTCTGATACTGAGGAATACATAGATGCCAACATATGAAATCAGTAGCAGTGGAAATGCACAAGCAAAATCAGCAAGTTATCTCTTTCCTCCAAGTAGTTGGACTTCCTCAAGATACAAATGCCTTGTAGCTAAAGACCCCCCGCAGTCCAGTAGTTGAACAAGCAAGTTTTATCATTAGGATCAAGGAAAAGATCACACAATCTAGGTGAGAATTTATCATGGAATTTAAGTTTGATGATACTGAGAGAGACCATGGAATTAAGGGCCCTTTCAGGATTTGGGCTGTGTAGACAGTGGTAGAATTTTATTCTTGGGTATCTCCATAAAATGTATCCGTATGGAAAGCCAGTTAAAGCAAGGCCGAATCTAGAATTGGTAAATTATGGGAGTGTTTTCTAGATGGCATGTTTCACATTTTTTGACATATTTCTAGCTTCATGTGTGCGCCAATATGGTTCCATGGGGGTTATTTGGTTCTTTTTTAATTTTGATTTCATGCATGTGAGTGTATTGCCTGCATGTATGTAAATGCACTTGTGTTGTGCAATGCCTGTAGAGGTCAGAAGAGGGCATCAGATCCCCTGGAACTGTAGTATTGGACTGTTGTTAGGCACCGTAATGGAGCTGGGAAAAGAACCCTGTTCCTCTGGAAGAGCAGTCAGTGCCCTTAACCACTGAGCCATCTCTCCAGCCCTAGTGTTTTTAATCTATGACTCATGCTTGGTGAAACTGCACATGCCCAACAAGAAAGATGCAGTATTCATTCATGGAAGCCAGCCAAATATTTGAAAAGCATCAACTTAAGGGAGGAAGTGTTTGTTTTTAGTTACCCTCCTTCATGTAGAGAAGGTCTGGCCACAGGAGCATGACCTGTCTGATCACATTCCACCAACTGTCAGGAAGCAGACAGGAAATGAGACAGGGTCCTTAAACCTGAAGATCCAGGCACCCTCAGTGACCTATTTCCTCCAGTGTGGCTCAGCCTTCTGACAGTCCTGCAACCTTCCAAAATAATGCCACTAGGTAGGAAGCAAGTGTTCAAACATGTGGGGCTATTTCCTCCATTGTGGCTCAACCTTCTGACAGTCCTGCAACCTTCCTAAAGAATGCCACTAGGTAGGAAGCAAGTGTTCAAACACTTGGGGTTCTCCTTCAGTTCCTTTGTCTCTTCCACCATGTGAAGACAAACTAATCCCTTCTTTGGGGGAAGCCAGCACTTACTTGGTCTCTGAAACCTCCAGGGTCTTGGTCCTGCAATACCAAGCCTACAGAAATGTAGGAAGATAAGCCTATGTAGTTCCTCAACTTTCCAAACTCCGATATGCATAGCTCCATAGTATGGGAACACTTGGTTAACCAATCAAACAGTATTAACTTCCCACCTCAGGAAACGCATGTCTTGTTACTCACTTTGCAAGTGGCACATCCTGCCTACCCCCTCTCAGCAGGAAGGCCACTTTAATTGGCTCTCATAATCAGCATGCTGGTTGTAAGTCTAAAATACCTCAAAGGATCAACGTTACACTTCAGTGGTTTAAATGCTCCAATACACAACTGAGCTTAGCAATTTCAACCGAGAACTTGAATATTAGAGAAGAGAGCACAGTGGACTTTTTTTTATTAGCACCACCTTGACTGTATATATCATGTCTAAAGTCAGGCAAAGCATAGACATTTTGAAGCCTCAGAGTTTGTATCGACAGTAATGTGGATTATTTCTCATTATATTCCTCCACTTTGGCTCTGTCACATTTCAATTACAATAACACATAGTCAAATTTATAATGAGGAAAGGTATAAGTTGGTTCACGGTTTGAGACGTCTCAGTTCATGGTCACTTGTCTCCATTCCTTGGTCATTGTAGAACATCACTGTTACAAAGAATGACAAAACAATTAGGAGACAAAGAGAAAGACAGGAAGAGCCTGTAATTACACTCCCTCGGTCATAGTGTTGAGTAGCAATTTCCTCCATATTGAAACAGTCCATCTAGGAGGGAGGTTCCTTAAGACTCAGGAAGTTCTAACTGGAGGGAAAGGACTGCAATTGGAAGGGAATTCCACAAGACTCAGAAAGTTCTAAAAGAAGGATCATTAAGACTCAGAAAATTTTAAATGAATGTTGCTTTTTTAAAATTCTTGGTTTTTTATTGTTTGAGAATTTCATAGATAAGTGTCATCTTTGCATTATTTCCATCTGTCTGGTCACCCACAAACTCCTTTCCTGTACCCCAACTCCCTCTCAATTTCTTGTCCCCTTCTTTGGTTATGATTGTTACATACATATACATACATAGTTATAGTAATGTACAAATGTACATATATAAGTATATATATTGCATTATTCCATTGAATCGTGCTTGTGTGTGCCTGTGTTTAGGACTGCCTACTTGGGATTAGATAACCTCTCATGGAGCTAGTCCCTGGAGAAAACTGATTCTCCCTCCCAGCAGCATCCATTGCTAGCCTGTACCTCTTCATCTTGAGGTGGGAACCTGTGACTTTCCCCTGACCACCTTGACATGACAACTTGTTTTTATATTATGCAGATCACATTAGACTACCACCCTGTGGAGATGAACTTGGTGCAGTTGCCCTATCACGTCTAGAATGCATTAACTAACAGCAGGAACCTTGTCTGTCTGCTTTTTATGTCCTTTCTTCACCCTGTTCCTCTGTGTTTTCTGTGGTTTAGGTGTACAGGTTACGTCGTAGTTGTATCGCTTAGAGCTGGGTACCTCCCAGTCACGTATTCTCTATGTTTGACAAGTTGTAGAATTTTATAGCAGTCTCCATCTGTTACAAAGAAGTTGCTTTGATTAATGGTGAGAGGTATACTTGCCTGTAAATATGTAACTATAAGGATAGGTATATTGAGTATACAAAGAAATTATGTTAGTCTAGGGATGTGACAGAAATAGGTTCTTCTCTAGGGCCTATGACATCTCCAGCCCTGTAGACTTGGCTATTTTTTCAGTAGTATATGTGGATTCTGTCCTGTTCAGCTAACCTTAAATCCAATTGAAAAGCTGTTGATTACCTCCAAATAAAAGTTCAACTATTGGATCAAGAGAGATACCTTGCTGGGCTGTTGATTATTGTGGTTGTGTAGACTTTACAGTTGGGTGGGATCACTCATTGGTTTTTTTCCCCTTGGGAGTTTGAATAATATCTTCTGATACTATGAGAGCTCCTCTTCAGAAAGGTTTCCGGATCATTTCCAGCTCGACTGCTCAAAGTCCCATGTCCAAAGTATGGCGTGTCTTAAGCAATAGGGTCTTACCTTCCAGCTCTGGGAGGCATTCAAGGGCTGTGACAATAGTCTGTGTTATTTTGGTAGTCTCTTGGACTACTATGACTAACAACTTGAAGGAAGTTTCTTAAGACTGAGAAAATAAGTCATAGGTCTTAAGAACTCCCTGAAACTAATCATTTATAAAAGGTCTCTCCCTCTCTAAACTTAAATAATCAGTAAGGACTTCTGAAGGGACTCAGACCAACTGAATTTCCTCTATGAGATTCTTTGACTTTATGACATACCTGAAAATTCTGCAGAGAGCTCCGGGGTTCTAGCTTTTGTGGGAGGCTTTTGGTGATGCAGCTGGCTTTGAGTCATCCATGTACCGGTAAGTAACCAGTCACTCTATTTCTGTAAGTCACTCCAATAAACTCATCGCTTCATTAAGTTGGACTTCGGTGGTGTCCTTATTTTGATCTCTTGTTGTTCCCTATGTCGGATGACTAGATGTAGATGTTTGTTCACATCCCCCCAGAAATGGCATCACACAACACATGGTCATGCCCTCAATGACATAACTTCACCTGAATAAGCCCTACCTGTTAGAATTTCCATCACTCCCTGATAGAATGTGTGAATTGAAGAAGAGCCACAAGCCTCATTAGGGAAAGCCATAATCCCTTAAAGTGCCTAACTGGCCCATAATTGGCAGCCTGGCCTTGCTCAAGCCTGGCCTTGCTCAAGCCTTATCAACTGGTCACTCCCAGGACTGAGAGAGAGTCCCACCTGTTTGTGGAGCCCACCTGTCTCCGTTCTTGCCAAAGATAACTCACCCACCTGTTTGGGAATAAAGACCTTCAAGGACACCAAACCCAGGCACTGATTCAACTCCCCACAAAGGGCAGCTGTGTCTTACAACCCCGGTATTAAAAAAAAAAAAAATTTCCTTGTCTAGTTGTAGATGCTTGGCTTCTGTGGACAGCCTCTACCTCTCGCTGTACCTTCTTTGAATAAAGGAAGATCTATTCCTTGCTTGTTGCAGGTCTGGCTCTGGTTTCTTGTCTCCTACTCCTCTATCTTTCCTTTTATTTTCCAAAACTCTAACACGTCCCAATTGCATCATACAGGGCACCAAGCTTTTAATACTTGGCCCTTTGTCAGACAGTCAACATTCAAAGTACAGTACACATCAACTTCAAAAACACCATCTTAAAGACATCTCTAACTCTGGCCCCACTGCGAATCATGTATGACGATGTTGATCCCCACAAAGAAATCTGTTTACCGTTCTCCAGCAATTTATCTCATCTTGCCTTCATTCACGTGATCACGTTTCTGTATCCGTTTTGAGATCCTAGAAACTGGAGGCTGGGCTCTAAACTTCATCATTCTTTAGCAGAATACTATTGTAGAGTCATACTTTTATTTCAATGTACATTTTTACTGAATTTTTGTGCATTTCATATGTACTTTTTTAATGCCTGAATGTGTAAATAAGTGAATTGATCATAGCCATAGTGAGATACCACATTGTGCTGCTTATTTGTAATTACCATCTTGATACCATCTAGAATCATCTGGGAAGGCTGTTAAAGCAATTATCTGGGTCAGGTTGAATTATGGACATGTTGGTGGGGATTGTCTTGATTCTTAATTGATAAAGGAGACCTCCCCCACAGGGGAAGGCATCATTCCCTGGGCAGGGGTGCCCGAACTTCACAAGAGTTGAGAAAGGAGTGTAAGAAAAACCAAAGATTCGTGCACGTACTTTCTCTCTGAGCTTGACTGTGGATGAGGTATGACCAGCTCTCTGGTTGTAACTTCCCTGTGATTATGGAATATAATTTCAAATTACAGCCAAATAACCCCCGTTCCCCCATGTTGCTTTTGCTCAGGATATTTTTATCACAGAAACAGAACCCAAAGTAAGTCACACATTATCCTCTGCGATCAATACCTACACACTATCTGTACTTGAGTAGGTCATCGTGATGTATGAGGTGCAGAAATGAGTTATGCATGTTTCCACGAATCTCAGAAGGTATGTTGTTACTGTATTAGGACACATCACAACCTTTCTACATGTGTGCCTTTGCATGAACCACCTTCTTAATGTTCAAATACTGTTTCCCATACTGGTAGACATCCTTTTGCTGTTGCCCAACTAACTTCATGTAACATTTCTGGGTTTTAATGAATTTCTAACAAGCATGCTGGTCATTGACTGGTGTTAATTAGGCAGTGATAATCTTTCTTTTTTCTTGAAATAATATAATATCCACTTTAGAAAGGTATGTTTAAATATCCATTGAATCTTTGAGTCACTTATGAACATGTCCTAATGGGAGTAATTTTACGGGATCATAATACTTGGTGAGAATCCTAACCATTCTCTAAGTCATTATGAAAATTCAGAATCAGAAACCACTCTGTACAAAGTGATGGATTATACATAATGACTTTCTTATTCTATTTTTCTAATCTCTATTTTTCATCCCTTAGGGCTTTTTTTTCCCCTCAGTAATTGTCCAGAGCTTTAAATAAAAGAACAGTAGTGATTGAATCTCCCCACATCTTTATTTTTAGAATCACATTTTGAAGTCTTTAAAATGAGTACCAGAGACTGTAAGAGAAAAGTCTGTGTGAAGATTGTGGTGGAAATCCCTCTTGGTGCTGGGTTTGTGGGAAAGGCTCTCCTCTCTCACAGCTGGATTTTCTTTCTTCCTTTTTTCCTGGGATTGAAAGCAGCATGAGCTACAGCACTCTGACAGTTTCCTTTCTTAGCTAGGGGGTCTCCTGTCTGACACGTAGAGACCTCCTCAATAATGGGACGCACACACACATACATGCTGTCATTCTTAGTGCCGAGAAACGGAGCAGTTTGAGAGTCGTGATTTGGAAGGAGCTATGCAACTGAGGGCTGACCACCTTGTCATCCCTCACAGATCCACTCTCAGGCATCTTTGAGATGCAGAACCTTCAAGCTTTGAACTTGAATAATCCCTCTAGTTGCTTCAAGCTTCTTTTATGCCCAAACGTAAAGGTTTAATGGAAAATCCTATTTCACAATACGGTGATATTACTGGTGCTGAAATCACAACCATGACTGAATCAATCCTAGGCTATGTGAGCATTTTTCAAATTCATAATGGGCAGTATTGGGCACAAACACCATGAACGCACTCACAACCTTCCAGATTGCTGAAAAGTCTAAATTGCCTGTGCAGCCACAGCTTACATGCTACACAACTCCTGAAAGGCTGTGTTGTTTGAGCAACTGAGGTTGGTGTGAAATTTGCCAGAAAAGTAAAGGCAGCTCCTTTTCCAAAGAAAAATGAAAATTAACATACAGAATAGGTTTTTATAAAGCCTAAAAATTATAGTAATCTAATTGTAGAATTAAGCAAATGCTCCAAATAGATGCTTCTCAAAGTAGTAATGGAAAACATATTAAATGCTATGGAATCTAGACTATAGATGATGATTTGTGAGGGATCTGCAAATCAAAAAACAATGAAACAACTCCTCCCATTTAGAATCTTAGAATGACTATGCCCAAGTGGCAGGAAATGGTGGGGAATATATGCAAACAGAAACTTTATATACTGCTAACAAGAATGTAAATCACTCCACTACTTTATATACTAACAAGAATGTAAATCACTCCAGCTAGTATGGATATGGCTATAGAGGCACCCCAATTTCCTCAGAGTAGAATCACTCTAAGATCCAGGTCTACCATTCCAGGATATCCGTAGAAAAGGAAATGAAGTCCACATACAATAAGACTGCTTTTGTTTCCCAGTTGATTGTTGCAATGTTCCCAATTCACAATGGACAATCATCAAGGTGTCTGCTGGTGGAAGGCTGAACTAAAGACAGCATGGTTCATCTTCCTTTCTGTTCTCATCTTCATCCTTAGAAACATCCCTCTGACATTTGTGCTCTTCTGTTTTTCCCAGATTCCACAATTGAGAGAAAAATTGTAATGGTTTCTTCCTGGGCCTAGCTTATTGCACTGAGGATCTCCAAGTTCAATCATTTTCCTGTAAACCAGTTTCACTTTGTGACTTAGTAAATAGATTTACTCTATTTTTTTTTTTTTAAAAAAGCATGCTACACATCATCAATGTGCTATTAGTTTCTCATAAAGAATAAACCCTTGTAATTTACAGCAATATGGATGCAACAGAGGATGTTAGCTTAAGTGAAATAGGCAGATGTGCAACAAGAAATATCATGTGATCTCTCTTCCATGTGACAGCTTGTAGGCTGAAGAGTGATTACAAACGATTGGGAGGTGCTGGTGGGAATGAATAAGCCTGGACAAGCACTGGCCGGATGTGATCTGTGCACACAGCATGTGACTTAGTTACACTCCATGGGGCTGAGACAAAATAATTGATGAAAGCAACTTGCGGAGAGAGAGGTTTTCTTTGGAATATGGTTCCTGAGGGAAATAATCTGTCCTAGTGCCAAAGGCATGGTAGCACAAGAGTTCTGTTTGCTGGTCACATTCTGTGCACACTCAGGAAGCAGGAAGTAAACAGGAAGTGGAACTGGGTATAAAGCTCCAAAGGTCACCCACAATGACTCATTTCCTCCAGCAAGTCTCTACCTCCTAATGACTCTACCACCTTCCAAACCACCATGGCATGTTGGGGACTACCTTTTCAAACACATGAGTCCATGGGGAACATTTCACCCTCAAATCACAGTGATATGCATACATGCCAGTTTTACACCGAATTTACTTGCTATGTGAAGTTAATATGCATTAATAAAAAATAGCAACAAATTACATTGAAAAAAGACACCTGAAACACAGTTTTTGGAATCATAATACAGTCGTAGAGATTAAATAGGATTGGGCCTGAAGGACATTCATAGCATTATTGTTGAGTAACTGTGTGGCTATATCGTCCTGATGTGGGGTGAATTTTGAAAGCAGGTATTTGCAGGCTAAGGAGTAGACTTTTAATATTCAGTTTTGATGGTCCATGCAGAGAGTTCTCTGTGAATACTTCTCAGCAATGAATGTGGTAAAACTGGAGTCAGAGTGATGGATGATACTTGGGCAAGCATGTTGAGATCCCCAGAGAACACATTTGTCTGTAGATGCTCCATTCTTAGAAAACTTGCCAATGAGGAAGGGGAAGGGATGAATGATACAGGTCATCATGCAGTGAGAGAGGATTATGGAGCACCACGCAAGATGCTGATCTCTGAGCCTGGCTTACCACTGGAGACAAGAAGAAAAAAAGCATGCAGGCATAGATCATTTTGTGGTTCAAGGAAGTCAATGGCTGATGCTGTCTATTTTCTCCAGTGCACAAAAGAAAGATTGTATGCTGAAATGGAGGGGGAGAAGCAGAGGACTTGAAAAGATTGGGAGTCGGTTGCCAGAAGTCACCATGAGGAATGAGAGAGGGGTTTATCGGGCAGCACCATCAGAGTGGTGCCTAACACCATTTAATCTAGAGCCTCAGATGGTGATAGGGACATCAATTTTCACTGGTATCTCAGCCCAGTGATGGGAACAGAGAATGGGGGTGGTACTTGGGGTCTGGTTAGGTAGATGGGCATGCAATCAGGGATAATGGGAGGCTGGTGGGACCCATCAAATCTCATAAAAAAAAATGGGATGATGGAACAAGGATGTGTGAAGAGAGGCTCCTCATCTGCAGTACCACAGGGTGGATAGAAAGAGGAGGTTCCATAGTCAATGATTTTTTTGTCTGACTGAAAAAAAAAAAAAAGCTGCGTGTGGTGGCGCACATCTTTAATCCCAGCACTCGGGAGGCAGATGCAGGTGGGTCTCGGTGAGTTCAAGGCCAGCCTTGTCTACATAGTGAGCTTCCGGGCAGCTGGGGCTACAGAGAGACCTTGTCTCAAAAAAGACCAAAAAAAAAAAATTCACCACTGAGGCTGCCAGTCCCCAAACTAAATTTGGGACATGATGAACTTCCTGTGCTACCCAAAACTTGATTACTTGTCTGATGACTTTTCTATGATACTGTTCCATGAGATTAGAACAAAAGGGTTTTTTTTCTTCTCTTTATTTGCTGGACTGGGATTGAGTTCAAGCCTTTACACATGATGGTCAAGCACTCGACCACTGAGCTAGATCCTCCAGTCATCCATCCATCTATCATCTATCTATCCATCTATCTATCTATCATCTATTTATTTCTATCTCTATCATCTATTTATCATCTATCATCTATCTATCATCTATAATCTATCATCTATCTATCATCTATTTATTTCTATCTCTATCATCTATCATCTATTTACCATCTATCATCTATCTATCATCTATAAAATCTAATCTATCTATCATCTATTTATTTCTATCTCTATCATCTATCATCTATTTACCATCTATCATCTATCTATCATCTATAATCTATCATCTATCTATCATCTATTTATTTCTATCTCTATCATCTATCATCTATTTACCATCTATCATCTATCTATCATCTATCATCTATCTATCTATCTATCATCTTCTATCTACCTACCTACCTATGAATGAATGACATCTCTACATTTATGGTCTTTGTTAGTCTAGAGAGCCATTTAATGAATCATTTTTCCACATCCCAAGATTATAAACACACTGGCCAGGTACCTAGCCTTTATACAATCAGGAAATTAGCCTTGAAATCTGACTTCAAGGGCTAATGAGATTGCTCAGTAAAGTGCTTGCCATGCAAGTGTAAGCACCTGGGTTAGATCCAAAGAACCCATGGAAACAGGCAGTGATGGTAACATATACTTGTAATCCCAGGACTTGTGCAGTCCGAGGAAAGAGGGTCACTGGGTCACAGTAAATAAAGAAATCTTAAAAACAATTTTACCACAACCACAGAAAAGCACATTAATTTTTTCTTTATAGGAACAACTTTTGGGTAAAAGGATATGTTGTAGCCTGGGTTCTGTTGCTGAGATAAAACACTCTGATAAAAATCCAAGTTGGAGGGGGTGGTTATTCAGCTTATAAATTATACTTCATCACTGAAGGAAGATCAAGGCAGGAACTTGGAGGCAGGGAATGAAGCAGAGACCGTGGAGGAAAACTGTTTACTGGCTTGCTCCTCTGGCTGGTGCTCAGACTGATTTCTTAAAACCCAGGACCACCTGCCCAGGGCTGGACTGCTCACATTGGCTGGGCGGTCTCATTTTACTCAACCATCAAAAAAATGTCTCCAAGACATGGCCACATGCCAATCAGATAGAGGAAACACCCAAGTTAAGGGTCCCTCTTCCAAGGTGTGTCAAATTGTCAATTGAAGCTTTCCAGCACATTTGATCTCTTCTCGACTTGACACATAAACACATCACTATTAAATAATAACCTTTCCATTTCTTTTCCCAAAGATCTCTTGTTAATATTAACAAGATAGTATAGCTTTAAAACTCCCATATTTTTTTTAATTCAAACATTTTAAATATTAAGTCACCTTTAAAATATTATTAGTATTAGTATTATAATTTTGTATTTTTGAGACAGGGTGCCCCTGTAGTCCCAACTGGCCTGGAACTCCCCACTAAGTAGATCAGGCTGGCCTTGATCTCTCAGGGATCCATCTGTCTTGGCCTCCAGAGTGCTGGGATTGAAGGACTGTATCACCATTAAAACCCAGGACCACCTGCCCAGGGCTGAACTGCTCACATTGGCTGGGCAGTCTCATTTTACTCAACCATCAAAAAAATGCCTCCAAGACATGGCCACATGCCAATCAGATAGAGGAAACACGCAAGTTAAGAGTCCCTCTTCCAAGGTGTGTCAAATTGTCAACTGAAGCTATCTAGAACATTTGATCCCTTCTCCACTTGACACATAAACACATCACTATTAAATAATAACCTTTCCATTTCTTTTCCCAAAGATCTCTTGTTAATATTAACAAGATAGTATAGCTTTAAAACTCCCATATTTTTTTTAATTCAAACATTTTAAATATTAAGTCACCTTTAAAATATTATTAGTATTAGTATTATAATTTTGTATTTTTGAGACAGGGTGCCCCTGTAGTCCCAACTGGCCTGGAACTCCCCACTAAGTAGATCAGGCTGGCCTTGATCTCTCAGGGATCCATCTGTCTTGGCCTCCAGAGTGCTGGGATTGAAGGACTGTATCACCATGATTGGCCAAAGTCACTTTAAAGTCTCTTTAAAAACATAAAGTTGTAAGGCTTTGAGAGTGGATCTGCTGAGAGTTGGGGATGGGGTTTGAGTATGAAGAAAATACACTGTATAAAATTCTCAAAGAGTTAATGAATCTATTATTTTTGAAAAGAAAAAAATCTCTTAACTACGCTCTCTTGTCAAATCCAAACAAGTTGCATATTATCATATTTCAAGAGGCAGGAAGCAGAGGCACTTAGGCAAAACCCAAATCCAGCAGAATCATTAATATCTCACATCTGAGATTCACTCTTTTGGGCTCCAAAGGGCTTGGGCATCTCCACTTTGCTTCCTCCGCCTTCCAAGCACACACAAGTTGTCTTGCAGGCTAACCCTGGCTCACAGTCCACCTGCCCCTGTCCTTGGTGGTCATCCCACAGTCTTGGCATATGTAATATATCCTGGGGTCTTCACTGAAACTGAGGTAGCACCTTAACGAAAGGCCTCCTGACGTGTCATGGTGCCAAGTCTCAGATTTTTCTATGACCTCCACAAAACTTTTACTTCACACACTTAGGTAGAGGGAGCCTCGACTGGGGGATTTCCTGTATTGGACTGGCCTGTGGCCATGTCTGTGAGGCATCTTCTTGATGAGTGATGTGGGAGGGCCCAGCCCACTGTGGGTGGTGCCACCCCTGGGCAGGTGGGCCTGTGTTGCATAAGAAAGCAGGCTGAGCAGGGGCCAGGGGAGGAAGCCAGTCAGCAGCTTCCTCCATGGCCTGTGCTCCAGCTCCTGCCTCCAGGTTCCTGCCCTGAGTTCCTACCTTGGTCTACCTTGGGCTCCCAGATGAACTGTGACCCAGGATATGTAAGCTAAATAAACCCTTTCCTCCCCAAGTTGGTAGTGGTCAGAGTGTTTTGTCACAAGAATGAAGAAACAAACTAGAACAAGAACTAAGGCTGCACCTTCACAAATGTCCTGTCCTGTTCTTTGTCCATGGCCCTTCATGTCTTCTGAGGCAACAGCACACGGAGGATTCTTACACATTACCACATTCTGTTCCCAGCTTGAGCTGTATCCCCCACCCCCGCCCAGAACCGCAGCCTCTGTATACTGACCCTGAGGAAATACTTCCCACAAGATTTCACCTCAATGATACTGGTCTCTTCTTGGTCACAGCTTATTTTTCAGCCCCAGGTGAGAAGCATACATTATCCCAGTAAGGCAAAGCATTCACCTCAGTGGTTCTGGTCTCTTGTTAACCACAGCTGATTCTTCTGCACCAACTGACCAGAAACCCCAGATTCTCAATTTAAAATATCATACAAATAGTCCTGATTGTCTTTGATTCCCTTGAAACAGCAGAGGCCTCTATCATCCCCATTCCCTCAGCACTATTTTCCAAGTTCCCACAGAACAGCCTGCTAGGCTCTGAGCACTCAACAGGTTTTCCAGCCCAAACACACAAACTTCAAAATGAAACAAACAAAACCCTGCCCAGAACCGCACCTCTGTATACTGACCTTGAGGAAATACTTCCCACAAGATTTCACCTCAATGATGCTGGTCTCTTCTTGGTCACAGCTTATTTTTCACGCTAGGCTCTGAGCACTCAATAGGTTTTCCAGCCCAAACACTTACACAAACCTCAAAACGAAACAAACAAAACTGGTCAGGTCCACCAGGGCAATATCCCACCGCCTGGTACCAAATTCTGTTCTAGCATTGTTTCTCTTCCTATGATAAAACACTATGACCGACCAACTTGGGGGACAGGAGGAGGTTTTATTTCAGCTTACAAATTACAATCCTTCCTTCAGTTAAACCAGGGCAGCAGTTCAGGGCAAGGACCAGGATGCAGGAATTGAAGTATAGTGGATGGAGGAACGTTATTTAGTGGCTCGCTCATCTGGCCTGTGCTCATCCTGCTTTCTTATACAACCCAGGACCACCTGTCTTGGAATGGAATCTCCCACATCACTTACACATCAAGAAAATGCCTCAATAGACATGGCTCCTGGGCAACTGATGGACCTGACGCCTTAACTGAGGTTTCCTTTTCCTGGGTGTGTCTGGTTGACAATGGAAGTTATCCACTATGTTATCCATGGGATTTAAATTAAACACCTATTGACCGAAAAAAAAAAAAGAAAGATTAAAAAAGAAAAAAAAGATGGAAAATGAAGAATCAAGTTTAGAGTCAGTAAAAAGGAACAGGTTTCGTGAGCTAAGAGCAAAGGGTTGCCAGTTGCAAGTTTAAATACGCGCTCTTCAGTCTCTTTGGGTCAGCCCGGCGTGGAGGTCAGCCACATTCCAGAGGAGCCGGCATGTGGCAGGAAGGAGGGCTTCAGAGAAAGAGGGAAGGCCAAAGTGCTAGGGACAACATGCTTAGAACAGACATAGAAAGAAAAAAAGAAAAGTTAGGGCTTGTCTAAGTGACTCAAAAAATGGGCCAGACATATGGAGCCCCATGGGTAACGTCCTCAAAGATACAGTGGTATGGAGCAGGAATTCTGGGAAGGTAAAGTACACTGTTTCATTAAAGGGATAATTATTCCTCCAACTCTTTGGCAATTTGGAGGTGGAACTGCCTCCCGGAGGGGTGATCATTAGCCAGGAAATGGACACGCCCAACTAGGATGTTAGTTCTCTACCCAGGCTAGAGATTCCATTTTCTTGATCTAAAGAACAAAGGCCTTTATTGCCCTCTGAAGAGGTGACCTTAAAACTATTTAGAAGGAAAGCCGAGTCTGGGGAATAGATATAACCCATTTTTACTATGAAGATACAGAGAACCAGTTTGAAGGCTGGTCACCAGAAGGGGTCACTGTCTGGACTGTAGTGTCAGGCCCCGCCTCCTCTTACAGCCTCCAGACAGGGGGCTCATTCAGGAGGAAGTAAGAAACCTCAGCTCCCTTCTGACAGTCCTGATCAAGCAACC
Source organism: Nannospalax galili (assembly GCF_000622305.1). Classification (NCBI taxonomy): domain Eukaryota; kingdom Metazoa; phylum Chordata; class Mammalia; order Rodentia; family Spalacidae; genus Nannospalax; species Nannospalax galili. Next base: position 204,338 of record NW_008355156.1, read on the forward strand.
TAGGACGTTTTGGGAACTTTTGCTTTGGAGCCCCTGTGTCTCGCTAACCAGTTTGTGCTTCCTGTTTCCATCACTTGTCCCTCTGAAGAGCAAACCCTAACTACCATTTAGGGAATTGGGTGTCCATCTATTCTCTCTCTCTCTCTCTCTCTCTCTCTCTCTCTCTCCCCCTCACTCTCTCTCTCTCTGTTGATGTACTCCTCTGAAACAAAGAGAGCAAACCTATGTGCTCTAGTTCCCTCTTCCCTTCCACATTTCCTGGTTCCTTAATATTTTCCCAGTCTTAGGAGCTCCATATATGTTGCTGATTGAAGAGTTCAGGCAGCTGGAATTTCCTGCTGGAAACCGCACCACCTCCCTTTGCTTGCAATGGTAGAAACTTTGCATTTTCTTCTTGAAGAAATCATTTGCTCCTTCCATTCCAGTGGGGACACTTATTTACATTCATGGCATTTTTGGTAATTAACCCAATAATGACCAGACTTAAATGAGATACGGCAACAAAGTCTAAGTACTGCGCACCAATCATTATCAATATCTGGGGAATGAATTTCTTCTTCACTGATGAAAGTGGCTGTACACCATGATAGAATAATGAATTCTATGTCCTTCACGCACTGAAGGAGTGGCGGGAGGGAGGGGCAGAAAAGAAAAAGAAAGCCAAAATAACGGAAGCCATTTCTAATGGTATTTCTTCTTCTTCTTCTCCAGAGATGTACTTCCTGTATGGAACTGCCTTCAGAAGTTGGTATTGGCAATCTCTGGCTGCCAATAAAGAAATCACAGGTGTTAGCGATGTAGGGTGCTATGGGTCCCCAATCATGTTTCCCTCATTACATTCTCCAGCTGCACATTGTATGAACTTATTTTCTTTTTTTGTCTGAGACAGGGTCTCCCTGTAGCCCCAGCTGGCCTGGATTCACTATGGAGACCAGGCTGGCTTCGAACTCACAGAGATCCGCCTGCCTCTGCCTCCGGAGTGCTGCGATTAAAGGCATGAGCCCCCATGCCCAGCTATGAATTTATTTTCTAAAGAGGCTGTTCTTCAATATTTGAATGACGAAAACAGCAGATGATTCCTTAAAGAATAAATAAATAAAATGAAACAGCTGCAGTCAACTCCCTCTCAGGCAAAGAGAATCTCTTCCAGGGTCCTGCAATAAATTTTCAAGCGAGAAATTCACCCTTTCCTCTCAACTTAAGAGATGTTGGAAGGATAAAACTCATTGTTAGCCACAGTTAGATATTTCTTTGTGCTCCTCACCTCAGAAATCCCCGGATGTCTGTGAAAGATACTTTAACTTCAAACTCCTATAAATTATGCAAGATATTTGCACAGAAGGAGGCATGTAGCTGAGCTCTTAAATAGAAGACTGAGAGCTGTTTTCTCAGCCTGGCTGGAAGGTTGAAAAGTAAGAATTACGGCAGAGCGTAAACTGTGGGCTGTATAACCTGGCGCCTTCTTGTTGTGTGCCATTAGCATGTCAATATGCTGTGGCTTAACCTGCTGTTTGTATCCGGGACAATTTTTCTTTGACTTTCTACTGGAAGGATTTCTCAAATGACCTCTGCACCTCTTAGACCCAGGACCTCTTACAAATCTTCATGCTTTCTGACCTCTCTTGGAAACAGACAACACAATACCACTTCACATTCTTTCCACTTGTCTTCTGGTAGCTCCTGTTTCTCGGTTCCTGACTCTCTTTAGGTGTCCTTTCCTGATGCCCCAACTCTGTTATTGTTTTGCTTCGGATCCTAAAAAACAAAACAAAACAAAACAATATCCTTAAAGACTATGTACCATTGACAAATTTGTAGATGACTCAGGACATCCGTTGTGTGACATACAAAGGAAGCTAACTCTGCAGTTTTGAATGTGAGTGTCCCCCCTAGGCTTCAGGTATTTTAACACTTGCCCCCAGCTGCTGGTGCTTTTTGGAGGGTTAGGAGCGGCGGCCTTGCAGAACAAAGCCGGTCACTGTGGGTGGCTTGGACCCATGTCAGGTGTCTGTCTCTCTTCTTTCTGTGGGCTTGGAGATCCAAGATCGCCACTTTCTGATCCACCTGCCTCTGTATTCGTGCCCCATCTGTCACTTTGGCTCTTTCCAACTGACTTTCAACATAAGCCAAGTCAGCTCTTCTTTCAATAAGTTGCCTTGATCATGGTGTTTTATCACGGCAACATAAAAGTAATTAACATACTGATTTTGAGTTTTTGAACTCTTTCTCCTTAACAAACTTTTCCTTCAGTAAGTTACCCTAGCCACAGTATTATATCATAGCACCAGAAAAGTAACTAACACACTGGTGTGACCTACCAGGACAGCTCCTGAAAAGCATGAAAGGGTTGCAGAGACAGGCTTGTCTTTCTAAAAAGACACTTCATGTTGAAAGCAGATGATTTATCAAGGACTGGGAAGCAGTCGCAACAAAACACTAGTAAGTGTATTTTGCATCTTGCACAGAGACTGAGGTTATAGCTTAGATCACAGAAGTTGAGGAAGGAGTTTACAGGACTGAATGTTAGTAAAAAACTAATATACCTCAGTGATGCTCTGTAGATGACCCAAGGCTGAGGGAAATACGAGGATCCTCTCTGACTTCTGCTTGGAAAAAGAGATACATGCTGTCTTAGTTTGTTTCTTCATTGCTGTGACAAAATACTCTGACCACTACCAACTTGGGAAGGAAAGGGTTTATTTATCTTACGTCTCCCAGGTCACAGTTCATCAGGGAGCCCAAGGTAGGAACTCAGGGCAGGAACCTGGAGGCAGGAGCTGGAGCACAGGCCATGGAGGAATGCTGCTTACTGGCTTGCTCCCCTGGCCCCTGCTCAGCTTGCTCTCTTATCCAACACAGGCCCACCTGCCCAGGGGTGGTACTACCCACAGTGGGCCCTCCAACATCACTCAACAATCAAAAAAATACTGCACAGACATGGCCACAGGCCAGTCCAAAGGAGGCGATTCCCCAACTGAGGCTCCCTCAACCCAGGTGTGTCAAGTTGACACTAAAGCATCCGGCACAGATGCCCATGGCCTTCACAGAGAAATTGGAAATGGAAGGGGAATTTAGACAGCAGAGGGAGATGTTACTGTTAAGCAACCAAGCAGACTCAGTCACACAGTTCACCACATAACATGCATTTCCGTGTTCCAGAATTTATATGATTATCACTTGACCATGTTCCTACGTATGTACATGTGCATGTATGTTTGCGGTTGAATACATCTGCATGCACGCATAGCCTGTGTTTGCATCTTGCTTCTATGAAGCACGCTAGAATGAGCAGGGAGTGCAACCTCCTCTCCGTGTTTATTTTTTAGCTCCTCAGAATAAATAACTCAAAGTGCAATTTTTAGGTGAAACAGTGGTTCTATTTCGTTCTCATTTGCTACCTGTGACTTTAAAGTATACCATCCCCTAAAACGACTTGCAGGGGGAGGGTTTATTTCAGCTTACAGGTTATAGTGCATCATGAAGGGAAAGCCAGGGAAGGAACTCAAGGCAGGAACCTGGTAGCTGGAGCTTGGTGGACAAACAGTGGATGAACACTTCCTAGTGGTTTGCTAAGGACGGCACTCTCCACAGTGGGCTGGGCCATTGCAAATCAATTGTGCTCACAAGCCAGTCTGATGGAGGAAATTCCTCAGATATGTCAAGTTGACAACCAAGGGGACGTGCTCATAAGCCAGTCTGATGGAGGAAATTCCTCAGATATGTCAAGTTGACAACCAAGATTTCCCATCACTTTTAAAGGAATAATTTCCCATCATTTTTAAAGCAATAATGTTTTCCCTTTTTGTCATAATAACATGCTTGCTATCAACCATATAAACAGGATCCCTTTCTCCATATGCTGACACATACTTAGCCTTTGACTTTTCCTACTGTACGTGTGAACCAATGTTCCCAGAAAAATTTCAGATGGAAACTGAGCATTCTACAAAGACTGATCAAGTAATGAGAACTTCAGTGATTTTGTAGTTTGGAATGTTGCCAGATCTAAGCCTAATTACCTTTTATCTTGGGTCATCTTTAGCCCCTTAAGTAGTCACTCCTTGCTCAACTTTTTTCTGACTTAACGTCCCATGAGTAACAGATAGGAACCTTTTGGATGTAGTAACTCAACTCAGCAGACCACCATGTCCCACCAATTGAAATGCTAAGAATGTTATCAGATAGCAGTCGAGACCTATAGTAAAAATCCCCCCAGCTTTGCAATGATCTTCTTGCTGTATGTATCCAGCAACTTATTTGAAATACCTCTTGATTTATGACTTGTCTTTGTTCTGTTACTATAAAAGGTCCATAAAACTGCTACTACGTTGGAACATGGAATTTGGGGTAACCCAAATCTGTGTTCCTGGGCCGTGGTCATATTTGGCTCCAGAATAAACCATCTCGTATCCCTTTGAGGTGAGAGTTATGCTTCTGTATTGACATATGTATTTTAGTGTGGTGTGAGGGCAGTGTATGTGCATGTTTGTGTGTGTGTGTGTGTGTGTGTGTGTGCGTGTGTGTGTGTGTGCTTGTATATGTCTGTTTATTAGCAACCTTGGGTTCCCCCAAGGTTGATGTGGGGGGGGCTCTCTGAATCATTCTCCACTTTCATACTGAGCCATGTCTATCACTAAACCTACAGCTTGGCGTTTTCTAATCTAGTTTGCTCCAGGAATACTGTGTCTACCTCCCAAGCTGGGATTTCTGGCAGGCTGCCAGTCCACCTGTATTTAAATGGTTGCTGGGGGTCTTGAGTGCCAGACCCCAAGCTTGTTCGTACTTCAGGGTAAATACTGTATCCACTATGCCATCTCCACAGCCCACCTGTCTTATTTTGATTCCAGCATTTTCAGTCATTCTAAGTACAATCAGGTGGTTGATTCTACTTCCCTAATAATGACTCTTGCAGGGCATTTTTCCTAGTGTTCTTGTGTTCTCTTAGGAAATTTCTATTCAGGTCCTTTTATTCCCTAAAGATCTATGACATTGGTTAAATGGATGACCCTAAAACATAGGTAACAAGTTTTTAAAGTCCAATGATAATGACTTCAGGCTGCATCTTTCTACGCAGCAAAAGAAACAATTAACAAAGTTTAGAGACAACCCACAGAAAAACGAATGCAAAGTATACATCTGACAGGGAAAGAATTTCCACTATATAGAAGGAACTCAGTGCAATACCAAAAGATCAAATAACATTCCGTGATTAAAATCTATGTAGGGGTTGGGGGAAAAGGGCTCCATGCACAGAGAAAGTGCTTGCTGTGTAAACATGAGCACAGGACATCAGTCAGGAACATATACGCTGGGTGTGGCAGTACATATCTGTAAACTTAGCAACATGGAGAAAGGGATCATAGAACTGCTGGGGCCCAGCCTAGCCCAATCATCTCCTAAGTTCACTGAGGGACCGTGTCTCAAAAAAAAAATTAGGTGGAGACTGATTGAGAAATACACATGCAGACACCCCCTGGCCTCATCATGCATAAACTCATGTGCACGCATACACAGGTATGCACGCAGGAAAATATACAGACACAAAAATATTATGTAACTTATGCCAAAATTACACATTTTAAATTGCAGACAGTAATAAGTCCTGAAATGTTGCTGGGGCAATGCTGTTTGAAAGCAGCAAGCTGATCCTGTCACTCTGTCTCAAAGTTCTGTTCAACTCCCCATAATGTCTCTCCAGTGAGAATGAATGTTTGAATGTTTTGAATGTTGAGATGTTGTGGTCGTGTGAGACGCGGGCAGTTTCCAAAATGGGCATCATTTCTACGTTTCATACGGTCACGTTGTAGTTAGTCAAGAACAATTTTCTCTATTGCTAAAAGTAATGTTGCTATGAGACACATTCTGTGGGAAGTGCTTTGGAAAGTAGTAGTGTCTGAGAGTGGAGACCAAACAACTTGTAAATGTCTGTCTTTAAATAACCATTCACATATATATATATATATATATATATGGCATCATTTCTACGTTTCATACGGTCACGTTGTAGTTAGTCAAGAACAATTTTCTCTATTGCTAAAAGTAATGTTGCTATGAGACACATTCTGTGGGAAGTGCTTTGGAAAGTAGTAGTGTCTGAGAGTGGAGACCAAACAACTTGTAAATGTCTGTCTTTAAATAACCATTCACATATATATATATATATATATATATATGTGTGTGTATTCCTGACATCAGGAAGTTCAGGCAGCTGCTCACATTACATCCACCGTCAGGAAGCAGAGACAAATTGTGTCTCAGAAGTATGAATGGTGCTCAGTCACATCTGTCCGTGTTTTCCATCCAGGACAACAACCTGATATGGCCCACATTTAAGATTCCTGACATCAGGAGGTTCAGGTAGCTGTTCACATTACATCCACCGTCAGGAAGCAGAGACAAATTCTGTCTCAGAAGTATGAATAGTGCTCACTCAGATCTGTCCGTGTTTTCCATCCAGGACAACAACCTGATATGGCCCACATTTAACTTTAGGCAACGTCCTGGTGAAAGACAATGATTCCGTGAGACATTCAGGAGAGGCTTCCCCAATGACAGCAACATAGAAATGCGACAAAGAGATCATCAGTTGTGGAATCCTGTTGTGTGACACATAGCTGGACCAAGCAAACCAATCAGTGAATATGAAAAGTTCTATGGGATTGAGATTACAAGCCAAGTGTTTGTTTTAAAGTAAAAGCATCAAACAGAGATGTAAGGAATACAGAACAGTCCTTGTTGATGCAGAAGGTATAACTCACAGTCCATCAGAAGACAGACTGCATAGAATATGAACGATGTTCTCTGCTGTGCAAATGTGACTCACAGGAAACTCTAACGCATTCTAAACTGTGGCTCGTGTGAGCTACCTCTATCGTTGCTTCAAGGAAATAACTGTGAGAGCAACTCATTAACATTTTCTCCTCAGTCAAGTCTTTTGCTTTTGACATTTTTTATGCCAAGAATTCATAGACGATAGATTTAAAAATATCTTATTATCTTTATGTGTATGATGTGAATGTACATTACATACCTGCATGCATGTAAGTGCACTTGTGTCATGCAGTGACAGGAGGACAGAAGATGATGTGTTGGATTCCCCTGGAAGTGGAGTTACAGATGGTTTTGAGCCATCATGTGGGTGCTGGGATTCGAACCCAGGTCCTCTGCAAGAGCAGCCAGTGCTCTTATCCTCTGAGCCATGTCTCCAGCCCCTGACAATAAATTTTAACCGATGCTCCGTATTGTGTTGAAAAAGTGTGTGCCTACAGTGCGATAAATAAACATTGGCATTAGTGGCATTTGGGGACAGGGCATCTTCTGTGTGTCGTAAGGAGCTATCCTTTGCTCTGTATGCCCTCTCTGGGGTTTCCCTGACCTCTACCCTCTAGATACTCGTAGCATCCTGACTGCACACCAAGCATAACAATCACAAATGACCACAGATATTACTAAATAATCCCTGAGGCATGAAATTGCCCCGTGGCAGGGAGCTATGAATACACGGTACCTGGATACATTATCGTTCTCTGTTAAGTTCAACTTGTTTTACAGGTTTTTTTTTTTCCTTTTCCTATGCTATACTTTCTTCAACTGTAAGAGAATTTAATGGTGGTGGAGAGATGCCTCAGTTAAGATAACTTGCTGCTCTAGTAGAGGATACAACTTTTGTTCCTAGCACTGAAGTTGTATAGCCCACAATCATCCGTATCTTCAGTGTGAGGGAATTGGATGCTCTCTTCTGGCCTCTTCAAGCACTGAATGCACATGTACGTACACATGCATTCACATAAATAAACCGAGGCCTTGTGTCCTGGGTCATCATATCAATTCTAGTGCAAACAAAATCCCTGACTGTATCTTTTATCATGTGATGGACACTTGCACAATATTTTCTTTTTTAAAATTTGCTTCAACATTAACATTTTCTCCTCAGTCAAGTCTTTTGCTTTTGACATTTTTATGCCAAGAATTCAGACAATAGATTTAAAAATATCTTATTTATTATCTTTATGTGTATGATGTGAATGTACATTACATACCTGCATGCATGTAAGTGCACCTGTGTCATGCAGTGACAGGAGGACAGAAGATGATGTGTTGCATTCCCCTGGAACTGGAGTTACAGATGGTTTTGAGCCATCATGTGGGTGCTGGGATTCGAACCCAGGTCCTCTGCAAGAGCAGCCAGTGCTCTTATCCTCCGAGCCATGTCTCCAGCCCCTGACAATAAATTTTAACCGATCCTCCGTATTGTGTTGAAAAAGTGTGTGCCTACAGTGTGATAAATAAACATTACCATTAGTGGCATTTGGGGACAGGGCATCTTCTGTGTGTCGTAAGGAGCTATCCTTTGCTCTGTATGCCCTCTCTGGGGTTTCCCTGACCTCTACCCTCTAGATACTCGTAGCATCCTGACTGCACACCAAGCATAACAATCACAAATGACCTGTCTTTTGTCACTGGGAGACTTTTTATTTCAGTCCCATCTGTCTACCAGTCTCGCAGCTGCACACCGAGATTTGAACCTCTTTCTTCCCAGCCCCGGAGGCTCCGTCCAGCCCCAGCTCACCGTGATTTCATGGCCCCGTAGGTCCCGTCTTAAAGAGGAAGTCGGCAGTCATGTACGAAGTCGGGTGAGGTGTTACAGTTTGCTTGCGAGCAGCTAATGGATAGTAGAATTCTTCACAGTGAGACACAAGAGATTCAGTCTATTCTCTCTGCTTTGTAGCAAAAGTTTTGCTAGGTGGCCAACCAGCCCCAGGCATCTTCCTGTTTCTGCCTCGCCTGCTCTGGGACGGTAAGTACATATGTCAATGCACTGGGCTTTTCAGCATGGGTTCCAGGACTCTAAACTCGGTTTCTTGAGCTTGTATGATAAGCACTTTCCCCTCTGAGCCATCCTGCCAGGCCACAGAATGACAGTTTCTCTCCCTCTTTTATTAATATTAATTTTTTCTGATCTATAAAACTTAAAATTGTACATTTTCATGGTGGATTGTGATCTTTGCATGTACGAATGCATAGTTCAAAGTTTCACTCAACATGAACATATGTATGTCCTTATACACATTGATCAATTCATTGGGCTGAAAACTGAAAACTCTTTCCTCTGTCTTTTCTGAGTGTGGTATATACATTTGTGTATGCATGTGGTATGTTGTCTAGGCGCACATATGTGCATGTACATGTGGAGACTGGAATGGAGGTCAGATGTCTTCCTATATCTTATGAATGCAGGATGTCTTGCTAAAGCTGAGGCTTGACAATTTGGCAAGTGTGGTTAGCTTGCCCTGGGCATCGCGGGCCTCTGCCTCCTAAGAGGTGCAATTAGGCCACAGAGAGGCCCAGCCTTTACGCGAATCTTGGGGATCTGCAGTCCTCAAGCTCGTACGGCAAGTTCTTTACCTGCCAAACCACCTCCCCCAGCCTCCCCTCCGCCTATCGAAATATACAGTATATTTTATCGGAATAATACTGCCCAAACTGTGTTCGAATTACATTTAGGGGTCAGGGTTTAGTTAACGCTTATTTTAAATAAGAATAGCTGTGTACTTGGGGACTACCTGCACCACTAGCCAACGGTGTGATTAAGGGTAAGTTTGTTCTCCTCTTCTGAATCCGTTGCATTTATTTTCAGGACATGGAAAATCCACTATTAACCTGTAGGCAGACCTCTCTCAGAGATACTGTGCATTGAGGCTTGCAGAATTGTTGGGCTTTGAGTGAATTATGGTGCAGGAGGCATGGTTGTACGTCTGTCAACGTGGCTACCCAGAAGACTGAGGCTGAGGGATCACTTGAGCCCAGGTGTTCAAGATCCACGGACAATGGAGATAGATCCCCATTTCAAACAAAAGAAGCGTTATGGGGCTGGAGAGACTGCTTAGTCATTGAAGAGTTTGCTGAGGAATTTGATTCAGTCCCTAGAACTGAAAAAAATAAGTAGCCAGCTGTGTATGCTAATGAATGCTTGTAATTACAGTGACAGATGGGGGTGTAGGAGACTCCCTTGGCTATCATCTGGGAAACAGCACTCGAGGCTAACCTCTGACCTCTACACACACATGTATGCATACAGACACATGAAATAATAACACAGACTCAGAAAACCAAGCGATATATGTTCTCTCTCATTTTGGATCTTAGCACCAATCTCCTATATGTGAGCATATTACTGATGTAACAGCAGCAGCCAGGAAAATGGAAAGGAAGTAGGGAGGTAAAGGGGAGGAAAGAGCCCAAGAGAGGGGAATGATAGTGAGGACTGGGAAAACAGGGTATTCAACTGGGAAAGGAGGACGGAAGGACATAAAAGAAACCATGGGGGTAAAGGAGAAGGAACTCAAGGGAGGAGGGGATCAAAGGAGACAGGGTTTATCAAGGGGGAAATTGGGGTATTTAAACTGGGAAGGGAAGTTTAAGAGGGAGAGAGAGAAGAGAGATAAATAAACCTTAGGTGACATAAAAAAAGGGGAAATGTATTAACTGAAAAGCCCCTAAAAATACACACACAATACATAACATGTGCATCCCTGAAGGTTACATAACAAGAAATACAGTGCCAGACAGGACAAAACTCCTTTTGATCTGTTGGTCAGGATAGTCCAAGAGCGTCCCAAAATAACATAGGCTATTGGCAGAGCCTTTGATCGCCTCCCAGAACTTGAAGGTAAGACCCTATTGCTGAAGACAGGACATATCTCGGACACGAGACTCGGAACTGACCTGATAGACTAGTCCCTGAAGCTCTCATAGATCTCGAGGCTACTGTGCAATCTGTACGGGGGAATCAATCAATGGTCCAGGCCAGCTGGTAAGCCCTAAGAGCCACAAAGACTTGAGAAGCAAAATACCTGTATTTGGTGCAGTAGCGACACTTTTTATCTAGGGGTAATCAACAGCTATCTAGTGGGATTTAAGTCCTCTCAGTGGGAGGGAACTCATGGCTGGCACTGTCAATATAGTCAAATACATATGGCTGGAGAGGTTATAAACCTCCAAGAAGCCCTATTTGTCACGTTTCTAGACAAGTATTTCTTACTCTATGCTAAATAGGCATCCTCATATTTTCAGACAAGTATACTCCATACCATTCAGCAAAGAAGTTTCTTTCTGCAACACATGGAGGGTATTGCAGAGTTCCACAGAGAGTGTATTGTGAGAGATGCCCAGTCCTGTGACACAGCTACTCTATTACCTCTATACCTAAGGCTCAGGGAACAGAGAGAAACGGGGGATAGAGAGAATACTCTTACATCCCTCAACTCTCAACAGTGAAACTTCCTCATACAATGGAGTGGAATGCACACAGAAGGCCATGACTAGCTGAGTTTTACAGAATAAGAGACTGTTCAGTCTGTGTCCCCGGATAAGACTTCTGTACTAGCCTGACCCACCCACAGCTTAGACTGTGGGAGAAGAGGGCGCAGAAAGATTATAAGAGTCAGGGTTGCTGCATGTACGTAAGAAAACAAAGGCTTTTAGGTCTCTGGAAACTTCCTTGTATGGAGTTCAACAATGGTCACAGCATTTACAGGAACCAGGCCAACTCAATCAGACAGAAAGGCAGCATAGAACTGGGGAAATGGGAATCAGGCCCCAGCCCTACGGGAGGAACTATTGGCAACTGATTACTGTGTGGTGAGGGAGAGTAGGTCTTCTTTAATGGAGTGACTCTAGGTAGACTGGCTAGACTCCAGTGGTTGAACTTACACAGAGGGACATTTGGATACAAATGCTTCACTGGACAGGACCTAACATATATGACAGAATGTCTAAAATCTCGTCGTGGATGATAGGGAGGATAGAAGTTTTCTAAATTTGATTAATATGAATCACATGAAATGCACACATTCTCAATAAAAATCGGTGAAAAAATAAAAATAAAAGAAACATGTAAATATTATGGTTGAAATGGCTGTATTGTGACCTTTTTAAAATACAATGATATTATGTATTTAAAACAGCACCTCTTATTTTTAAAAGAGCTTTTGTTAAGAAAATGCTAGTAGATATCTGTACTGGTGGAAACAAACTGTTGTTGATAAACTCTTGACAGTCTTACCACAAAGCTGCACTGAATCTGCATAGTATCATAAGATGAAGCATAGTTAAGTGAGGTGTGCCCGCGGTGCTCGGAGGAATGCGAGCTATAGTGTAAGATGCTTCAGAAAGCTGGTTCTACACCGTGGGAGGCATGATATGTTCTGTCTTCCTTTATCACCTGTCTTCCGTAGGCTATGAAACACAAGGAACTTGCTAATATTTGCAGATTTGCAATGCATAGTGTTCATAAAAGGCCCCATACAACGTGCCTGTCCACCGTTGGGCTCCCAGCAGGAATGGGCTCCTAGCATCCTTTGTTTGGAACTCTGTGCACTCTCTGGTCTGGCACAGTTACCATAGCTTGGCCTGTTTCCTTTTCATATATGGCTGTTGTATAATGCTTCATGCAAGTAGTGCTGTTGCCTCCCTGGCTCTGAGTCTCGCCTCTGCTGTTGATGATAGCTGATTCCAGGCTACACGAAAGGCTGTGTTCATGCGGGACAGCCACAAATTGTCACTTAAAAGATTTCTTACCACAGAAGAGATATTCGGACAAGGATAGCCAAAGGAATCCATTGATGTGCCATTTGGCTGGAAAAATTCTGAACCCATATCGGTGGGTTCATCTGCCTGATCCAAGATTGCACGTTGATCGAATAAAACAAAAGGTACCTTCTTTAAAGGAGCGAAATTGGTTTGGAATTGAAACAATCTACTCAGCGTATGGATCGACCTCTTTGCTCATTATGGTTGGGATGAAGGTAGGCGGAATTGTGATGTGGGATAAGAAATTAGGCACGATTCTACCGTGTTGTCCAAGACAGCTTGAAAAATTCTCTCAAAACTTTCAGTGTTGTCTACATTAGCTAAACCATGATTGGATTCATGACTTCAGCACATGAAATAATTTTAGGACTACTCGGTATGAAGCATATTTGGGGTTAAAGATGTGTTAATAGAGGCATTATATTCTTTGGTCAAGAGGGAAGGGTTCACAAAGAGACACAGCCCGGAGAATGGGTATGGGCTTCTCTAAGGAAAAGCCAGATTATTAAAAGAAATTTTAACATTGAATTTTTTAAGAGATAGTGTTTTGTTAGTTCTTTGAGAATGGCTTACAATATAGTTGGATCATTTTTACCTCCTCCTTGCAGCCTGAACAACTGGCCTATGCACTCTGCAAGTGCCAAACACATCTGGCCGAGGTAAACCTCCCAAAAGACGTGGAGACGGCTGATGCAAGACGACTGGACAGAGAGGGCCAATGAGGATCAAACACAATCCCAGGAAGCCTACTGGGGCCAATGGGACACCAGGAGGGGGGATATAAGGGAGCCCCATATCTGCAATAAATGAGCCTGCAGCTGCTCGCACTGCCTGCTTCTCACCTGACTCCCGGTGTCTGTGTCGTGACACTGTGCAGACTCTACCCCAGCCCGGAGAGACCCAGGACACCCGCAACATCTCCTCGTCCTCCTAGTTTTTCCAGATGGACCCCATGCACTGCCAACCTTACATCCTCATTTAAAAAGAAATATATAGCCTGAGTCTAATTTGTACTGTTAGTACACTCTTGGGTGTGGGGCCATCTGCTGGCACAAGGTCACCCTACCAGGGGCCATACGCCATGGCTGCCCCTCCCCGAGAGGCCATCAACTGTTAGTATCTCTGCAGGTATGCTCTGGGGTTCATGAGCCCCTCCCCAGTCCACACTAGAATGCTCCCTGGCTTGATTTTTATGCAGACCTTGTGCAGCCAACTACAGCTGCTATGAGTTCATCAGTGTGCGTCGGCCCTGTTACAGCCAGAAGAGACTGTTTCAGTCCAGTCCAACCCAGTCCTCCCTGAACTCTGACTCTTATGATTTTCCCATGTTTACCATGATGGTTCCTGAGCCTTGGGAGGGGTGTGACATAGATGTCCCACTTGTGCCTAAGCTCTCCACTGACAACTCTGCAATTTGAGCATTTGTGGTTTTCCGTATTAACCTCCATCCACCACACAAAGAAGCTTCCCTAATGCGGTCAGAGAGCTGCACCCCATCACTGGGTAGATTTCCAGGGCAGCTTCATACTATGGTCATTAACATCTTCACCTCTGGGGCCTGTGAGCTCCCCAACCGTGGGATCTTGGCCAGATTTACAGTACCCCTGTTTCACCCAGTAAACCAGGTCTCAGCTCCAATTACAAAAGATGAGTTGCCTATACCTGTATCATTTGTGACACTATTGCAACCATGGGTATATTTTATCATGCAGGCCACTATTGCTGTTCACAGCTAGGTGAGACTATTGATGATTTCCCCCCAGCAGCCTGCATAGCACGTTCAAGCTCTATGTGACCTAGACTACGTGGAGAATGGTTCCTGATCAGTACTGAGAGGGTTTTCCATTTCTTATGACTAAAATGTATGATGTTCTCAGCAATAGAGTCTTAACATCAATTTCTGTTGACTGTACAAAATCAACAGAAATAGACTATATCGTTTTGCGTCATCTCTGCAACGCCCCTGACCACTAACTACAGGGGTGGTAGCCCATATCCAGTAGTGGGCTATTTGCTTGTCAGTGTATGTCATCTGGGATGAAGATAACCCCCATTGTAGTGTGAGTTTCAAATTATCCCCTGCCCCTATCTCGTCTTCTGTTCCATCCAGGGGTTTAAGAGCAAGATAGACACTCAGGGAAAGATTAAGACGTATGTTTATGAGATGCCCACAGAACGTCCAAGGGAAAAAGAAAAGCCCTAACCGAGGTCATAAAGGTCCTATCAAAGATCAAACATATTCAGAGCCTAGGGCTGGCTCACTGGTATTTTCAAATAGTATAGCGATACATATAAGAATATTCTATGACAGTATTCTATGACAGTAATCTTCACAGGAAATATTAGTTGTGATGAATGAGAGACTTCAATAAGACTCAAGGATGAGAGAGTTTTCTTCATCCCCCCAAGTCCATGAGCCCCTCC
Source organism: Nannospalax galili (assembly GCF_000622305.1). NCBI lineage: Eukaryota > Metazoa > Chordata > Mammalia > Rodentia > Spalacidae > Nannospalax > Nannospalax galili. The sequence continues at coordinate 219,353 of NW_008355156.1, forward strand.
CATATATA
>NW_008355156.1:219514-220391 GCF_000622305.1 Nannospalax galili
ATGGAACATATTGATCTATTTCTTGTGAGTCAAATCTGGATACTGGCAAAAAAACGGTTGTGACAGTCATTTTGGTGAAAACTAGCTAACGATAGGGTCTAGCATACCTTAAAGAAAATTTTATCCATAGTTAGTTGTCTAGTTTGGTTTCTGTTGCTGTCAAAAACCACTCTGACCCAAATGACAGGGACAGGAATGGGTTGATTTCAGCTCACAAGCTCATGTCCACCATTTGGGGCAGGAACTCAAGCCGGAACTTTAGGAAGCAATCATGGAGGGTGCTGCTTGCTGACTCATCCTCGGGCTCAGGTTTAGCTAGTGCAGGATCACCTGCTCAGGTAATGGTAGCTCCCATAGTGGGAAGGGCCCTCCTTAATACTATGCCACTTAATATTATCAGGAAAATGCTCCATAGACATGACCACAGGCCAGTCTTATCTGGGAAATCCCCCAATTGAGACTCTTTGATTCAGGTGATTCTAGACTGTCTGGGGTTGGTATTTAATGCTAACTAGGACAGTTATCCTTGATCTACTCACGACACCACAGTCAGAACAGATGTTAGATCCCAAGGTGTTACAACTGAGTGACTGGCACTAAAAGACAAACTGGACTTTCCTTCCTTCCTTTCAACACAGTATGTTTCATATCTTTACTCTCCTGTTAGCTCAAAACACATGCTTGGAAAATATCAGACTCAATGAAGAACTTTGGGAATGAGGAGGAAAAGGGGTGAAGTTTGGATAATGACAATTGTGATCGGTATTCTGAAAGATCAATGCTAAGTAGCTCTTGAAGGCACTGGGGAGGTGGCTCCACAGGTGAAGGGCTTCATGGGAAGCATGAGGCAATGATTTCTGTCCCCAGTACTCAAATA
>NW_008355156.1:221411-225587 GCF_000622305.1 Nannospalax galili
GTTTAGAAAGGTTATGGAACCTGTAGGAGGTAGAGCCTTGCAGGAGGAAGCACATCACTGGAGATAGGCTTTGAGGGTTTATAGCCACACCCCACTTCCTGCTAGCTGTCTCTGTGTTTCTTGTGTTGATGAAATGTGATCTCTCTACTTCCTGTTCCATCTCCCTTGACTTCCCTCCCATGACTCTGTCCCTCTGGAACACTAAGAGAAAAATAAGTCCTCTTCTTTCTTAAATTGCCTTTGTAGGGGTGTTTTAAATACAGCAACAGAAAAATAACCTACACATTAGGCAAAGACTTTATCACTAAACTATGTCCCCAGGCTTTGGCTGATACATTTTTAAATGACAAAATAAAGACTATCTCCTGACATCTGAAAAGTGTATAAAATTTAAATTTATACCCCTAAATAACATTTAAAAATACCTGTTAATTTGTGTGTGAACTACACTGCTCATGAGACACAAGGACTGACTGGGGCTCTTATGACTAAGAAGGCAGGAGAGCCCATGCACGATTCATTTGGGCCCTTAAGGAAAGGCCCTTCAGCTTGTGAGCTGTGTAATACGAAAGCTCTGGTCATGTCAAAATCTGGGTCAAAGTTTTTCTATTTTTGAGGCGTGTGGGTTTTTTCTTACTATTTTCGGTGAGATTGCCTGGAATGATCCTGACCTACATGGAGGTTGATGTGTTTGAATGTTTTCCTGAGTCATGAATTATGATTGCCTTCCAGAAAAGTTCCACTGTGCTCCCTTACCTGTGTGGTGCGGTGTGGTGTGGTGATGGTGGTGGTGGTGGTGGTGTGTGTGTGTGTGTATGTGTTTGTGTGTGTATGTGTGTATGTATGTGTGTGTGCTGTGTATGTCTGTGTGTGTATGTCTGTGTGTGTATGTGTGTATGGGTGTGTATGTGTATGTGTATGTGTTTGTGTGTGTGTATGTGTGTATGTATGTGTGTGTGCTGTGTATGTCTGTGTGTGTATGTGTCTGTATGTTTGGTTGTGTGTGTGTGTCTGTATGTGTGTGTCTGTATGTGTGTGTATATCTCTCTGTGTATGTCTGTGTTTATGTGTTTGTGTATATGTGTATGTGTGTATGTGTGTGTATGTGTGTGTGTGTATGTGTGTATGTGTGTATGTGTGTATGTGTATGTGTGTATGTGTGTATGTGTGTGTATGTGTGTATGTGTATGTGTGTGTATGTATACACGAGTGTAGGAGTATGTGTATATATGTGTGTATGTGTGTATGTGTGTATATATGTGTGTATGTGTGTGTATGTGTGTATATATGTGTGTATGTGTATGTGTGTATATATGTGTGTATGTGTGTGTATGTGTGCATGTGTGTATGTGTGTGTATGTATGTGTGTATGTGTGTGTATGTGTGTATGTGTGTGTATGTGTGTATGTGTTTGTGTGTGTATGTGTGTGTTTGTGTATGTGCTCGTACACACAGAGGCCAGAGATCAGCCCTGGGGTGTGTTCCTCAGGTGGTGTTCACCTTGGTTTTGGGGTCTCTCATTGGCTTGGAGCTCACTAATTTGGTTTGGCTGAGTGGCCAAAGAGTACCAGCGATGCATCCGTCTGCCTCCCCGGAATTGGGACTACACTCACAAGCCACTTTACCTGGCTTTTTTATATGAGTTCTGGTGCTGGAACTCAGGTCCTCACACTTGTGCTACAAGCACTGTACTGACTAAGTGCTCTCTCTAATACCTAAGGTACATAACATTCTAATGGGAAAAATATTTTTTAAAGTTCCAAATGAATACTTGCAAGTATAGTATATAAATACATGCTATATTTAATAGCATGAAACTGCATTTATCTTTTATGTTCACATTAAACGTCAGTTGATTTTTCTCTTCACAACAGAATGGTTAATTTTAGTCTGAAAGATGATGAATTTTTAGTCTATTTTTTAGAGTTACAGTATCAGTCATCTATAGTGTCTTAAGGTTTTCAGAGTCAAGGCACATTCTAATCTTTAATGCCTACAAATGGCATCCAAACTTAGAGCCGCATGCTCTTTTTATGCAGCAAAAAGTGATAAGAAAACACATTTTTTTGTGACTCTAGCTCTTTACACTTAAAAAAAGTATTAAAAATTTTATCTTTCAGGTTGTACCTACAACGGACCACATAGATACAGAGAAATTGAAAGCCAGAGAGCAGATTAAATTTTTTGAAGAAGTTCTTCTGTTTGAAGATGAACTACATGATCATGGAGTTTCCAGCCTGAGTGTGAATGTGTGTGTGTGGTATTATTCTCAGCAGTGCTCTGCACTTCCTCTGAGAAGCAGCACTAAGACACATGAAGCCCACAGCATTCCTCTGAGACAGGATCTCTATTGGAACTTGACTGTTAGGGTAGGCTAGAGCAGCAACCCCAGGAATCCATCTGTCTCCACTTCCTTAGCAGAGGGATTACAAACAAACCACACCACGCTACTGTTTTTACAAGAAGTCGCAGGATTGAGCTCGTATGTTTACCCTTGCCAAGCAAGTGTTTTACTGACTGATGCCTCAGGTGGTCACGCATAACTTTCTACCTTTTCTATGTCCCTTGAAGCATCACTGTCAAGGGTTTCTGATCCGCCTCTCTTTTTGAAATGACACCATTTTCTCTGGGCTATATAGGGAATATATCTTCAACCAATTCACAACTAGGAAATTAATTAAGCTGGCTTATCAGTCTCTCTAGATCTGTCATGGGCAATCTTGGTTGCAATTGAAGAATTACCTCCCTCACGTTAGTCAGTGAGTATGTCGGCCAGGCATTTTCTTAACTGTTAATTGATGGAGATCACAGCTCACTATAGGACGTACCACCGTAGGCAAACAGGCCTGGGCTGTCTACATAAGGTAGATGACTAAGGGACAGGTAGCAAGTCAGTGCTCCTCTGTGATCTCTGATCCAGTTTCTGCCTCCAGGCTCCTCCCTTGGCTTCTCTTGATAATGGACCAGAAGTTGTTAGTCAAATCAACCCTTTCCTCCCATAATTAGCTGTTGGTGATGGTGTTTATCACAGCAACAGAAACCAAACTAAGAAAACTCTTTACAGCTCTTATGGTATTGATAATCAAGAAAGTAATCCCTATACACCTGTGTCTGCCACCTAGAATGAACCCACACTGTCGTCTTAGCATCTATGAAGTATTTTAACCAGTCGGATGATATCATTGTTAGTTCAGATTTCAGAAGTTAAGGAAATCAGCCAGACAAACATAAGGAACCCGGGTAGAAAGGCTTATGCTAGGTCAGCACTATGTAATTGCAAAGAAAAGGCAACACTGGGGTTACACCAGCCAGGTCTTGATAGCCAGCATCATAAGCAGGTATATACAGCAGTTGAATGTGGGTACAAAGGCTGTGTGTGAGCATCACAAACAGCTGTGGATGCCTTGATGGTTCCGTTGGTTAAGGAGAGTGTAGGGGCATCTGACGTCCTTTAGAACCTTGTCTATTGTACTGCTGGGGAATTCATCCTCTTGTCCTGATTTACAAGTTCTCTTTATACTTTAAAAAGATACACTCTTATTCTATACCTGTACATTATGTGTGATTTCTTGTACCTTCCACGGGACTTTGATGTTTATGAGTTTTACGAACAGGAGACACTGGATTAAGTAGGGTAAAGTGTGATTCTTCTGGGCAAGATGTTTCAGAGACTTTTAAGTGACATGATGGATTGAGAGGCAGCAGGTAGAAAATGAAGAGAGAGCATCTGCCAAAATTATTGATGATGAACAACTTTACTTAACAGGCATTTATCAAAATGTGCTTCAATCTGGTTTTGAACTAAAATGTGGGACTCAGTGAAGCTGGGTTATTGTTATAGGACAGCAATCCCAGTACCATGGAGCCTGAGAAAGACAGAAGGCCCATTGGAGGCTGTGTGCTCTGCATAGCAAGACAGTGGTTCAAAACAACAACAATGAAAAATTGGCCTTTTCTAGTGAAAATTAAAGAAATTCTATGAGGAATATATTCAAATGCCACTGTGATATTTTATTGAACTGTTTGCAGTTCCAGGGAACAACCCCTGACCCTGGTTTATGGTAAGCAAATATTTTACCACTGAGTCCTATCCTAGCCCTTCAAAAGTTATTAGATACTGCTGAAAAACAGCTAGTTCTAAGAGGAAAGTTTAATAAGAAAGTCAAATATAATATA
>NW_008355156.1:225633-234477 GCF_000622305.1 Nannospalax galili
GTGTGTGTGTGTGTGTGTGTGTGTGTGTGTGTGTGTGTGTGTGTGTGAGAGAGATAGAGAGAGAGAGAGAGAGAGAGAGAGAGAGAGTCAGCGAGACAGGAATATTGACTTGTATCTGTTATCTCAGTACTTAGCACTTGAGGCAGAAGCTCGGCCAGATGTTTCAAGTTATGCTTGGCCATATTGAGTTCTGAGCAAGCCTGAGCTACACAGTGAGATACCATCTCAAAAAAAAAAAAAAAAAAAAAATCAAAACCACATCCTTTGGCCTTGGGCTTGTCCTTCTCAGACTGCTTGAAAGTGTACGACTCAGCCTCCAGGAGTGAGTTTTCCAGATGCTGACATGCCCAGCCACCTGCTTTGGGACCATCTCTAGTCCCTCACACTGCTTCCGGGCTCAGGCTTCCCTGCTGGCTAGTGGGGGCCTACACATCCTGTTCCCATCCCCTCTCCTTGGGCCTTGGCCCTATCCTACTGAAACTGGCTGAGGCTGACTTCAGAATGTGCCTAACTAGCCAGGGATTCATCACCCTCCTGTAGGGCTCCTGGGTAGCCTGCCTGGATCCATCGAGTTCCTCCAATATAAAATCAAAGGAGAGAAACTGAAACCTAGACCAACTAATTTTTCATACTCTATCAGCAAGCAACTAAACTACATCAATAATACAAACAAAATCAACCTTCAACTCAACAAAGGCAGGCTTGAGTTTCATACCAGTACCAGGAGCCACAGAAGAAATCCACACGTCCAAACCACAAAGCAAAAATGATAAAATCAAACCCCCTCCCAAAATATGTCCCCATCGTACACCACCAGTCCTATAGAAGAGCTCTATAATGAAAACTCCCTAGAGGAAACCGACGGCACGAAATTTAAAAGAACAAGCATAAACTTTATCAAAGAATTCCACAAATTTAAAGAACACACGAACAACTCAAAGAACTTAGAGTTAATAGGGAAAAATCTCTGACTGAACCTCAAGAAAATAGAAATATACAGATGAATTAAATGACAAAGACTATTCAGGATTTGGAAAGTGAATTCATGAGAGACACAGAAATACTGAAGAAACTCAGAAATGAAGAAGGACCTGAAAACTCAATAAGCCAATGAACCGCCAGGAGAAAACCTCACTTAACAGAATGAGGGAAATGGAACGCAAAATAAAAAGGCTGGATGACACGGTTCCAGAATTGGACCATTAAAACAAAGAGATGAAAAAATTAAAAATAAAAAAACAGGAATGGTATATGCTGGAATGTGGGAACCCAAAAACCAAATCTACGCATTATAGACATAAAAGAAGAGGAAGAATCCCAGGTCAAAGGATGACACAGTTCCAGAATTGGACCATTAAAACAAACAGATGAAAAAATTAAAAATAAAAAACAGGAATGGTATATGCTGGAATGTGGGAACCCAAAGACCAAATCTACGCATTGTAGACATAAAAGAAGAGGAAGAATCCCAGGTCAATGGCATCGACAAGATCTTCAACAGGATTATATAAGAGAATTTTCCTGAATTAAGGAAAGAGTTCCAGAATTGGACCATTAAAACAAACAGATGAAAAAATTAAAAATAAAAAACAGGAATGGTATATGCTGGAATGTGGGAACCCAAAGACCAAATCTACGCATTGTAGACATAAAAGAAGAGGAAGAATCCCAGGTCAATGGCATCGACAAGATCTTCAACAGGATTATATAAGAGAATTTTCCTGAATTAAGGAAAGACATACCCATACAAGGTACAAGAAGCACACGGAACACCAAACAGACAGGACCAGAAGAGAAACTCCCCATGACATATCATAGTAAGAACACGTTAAGCGTCTATGATGCCTGCAAGAGAAAAACAGTACTCACATATGAAGGAAAACCCATCAGAATTACACGTTATTACTCACTGCAAACTACGAAGGCCAGAAGAGCCTGGAGTAAATTGTTTCAAGTTCTAAATTAAGATAGATACAAATCCACAATACTTTACCCAACAAAACTCTTTATCATGGTTGAAGGGGGAAGAAAAATTGAAAGCCAGAAGATCCTGGAGTAAATTATTTCAAGTTCTAAATTAAGATAGATACAAATCCACAATACTTTACCCAACAAAACTCGATACGATACAAAGGACTGAAGAAAGGATACCCATAATGAAGGGGTAACAGAAAGAAACTAAATGAAGATATAATTATGGAAACGCAAAAACAGGCCGAGAACACAACCAAATTAAAATGACAGTAACCAATATACATTTTCAGTGATGACCTCAAAGATAAATGGCCTCAACTCAACCAGTCAAAAGAGCAATACGATACAAAGGACTAAAGAAAGAATACCCATACCGAAGGGGTAACAGAAAGAAACTAAATGAAGATATAATTACGGAAACACAAAAACAGGCTGAGAACACAACCAAATTAAAATGACAGTAACCAATATACACTTTTCAGTGATGATCTCAAAGATAAAATGAAAGAATGAGGAAAAAATTCCAATCCAATGGCACAAAGAAGCAAGCAGGTGTTGCAATCCTAATATCTGGAAAAAAAAAGAAAAAAAACAGACTTGAAATTGAAATTCTTCAGAAGAGATAATGAAGATTACTTCATTCTAGTCAAGGGAATGATCAACCAAGAAGACATAACAATCATGACCGTATATGGACCAAACTCTGTTGCACCCAATTCCATAAAAACAGTACTACAGGAATTGACTTTAAGACCCAGATTAACTCCAACTCAGTAACAGTAGGTGACTTCAATATCCAACTATTTCTAGTAGGTCAGCTGGGCAAAGAATTAGCAGACAGACATATGAATTAAACGACAGTATATATCACATGAACTTAATGCTCATCTATGGAGAATTCTACCTAATAGTAAAGAATACTCATCGAATTCAGCAGCCCACGGATGTTTCTCTAAAACTGACCATTCCATGCACTCTCTCTGACCACAATGCAATAAATAACTCTTAAAATTAACATCAAAAGATGATAAATGAAATCATTGATATTAATGAATACACTCCTGAATGCTGAATGGATGAAAGAAAAAAAATCAAGAAAGAAATAAAAATACTCCAGGAACTAAATGAAAATGATAATACAACACAACACAACATCTGAACACTTAAAAGCAGTCCTAAGAGGGAAGTTTATAGTGCTAAGTGCCTACATTAAAAAATAAAAACAGAAGTAAATGACATAATGGTAGAACACAGGACTCTGCAAAGGCAAGAACTAACCAAACAATGAGAAGAAATAGCAGAAATCAGAGTAGAAATTAATGAAACGGATTCAAAGGGAAAAAATACAAAGAATGAATCTAAGAGTTGTTTCTTTGAAAAGATAAGCAAGATAGACAGGCCCTCAGCCCAGGGAAAAGAAAGAAAGAGCAGATCCAAATCAACAAAATAAAAGAAGAAAGGAGAAACGTCTCAACAGACACCAAAAAATTCTGGAATATTTTAAGGGAAAAATTTAAAAACATATATTCTACTGAATTTGAAATCATAAAAGAAATCTCTAAACTCATGGAAACAAAACTTAACCAAGAGATCAACAGCATAAAGAGACACATAACAAACAAGGAAATTGAAACAGTAATAAAATCCACTTGGCTACAAAAACCCAGGTCCAGATGCATTCACAGCAGAATTCCACCAGACATCCAAAGAAGATTTACAACCAATACTACTACTTAAATGATTCAAGAAGATAGAAATAGATAAAGAACTCCCAAACTCCTTCTATGAATCCAGTATTCATAGACGAATGATGAAACATACCTCAGCATAATTAAACCTATATACAACAAACCCATAGCCAACATCATTCTAAATAGACAAAAAAAAGAAGCATTCCAATTAAAATCAGGACCAAACTAGACTGACCATTTTCTCCACTCATTTCAATATCATGCTTGAAATTCTTGTTAGAGTAATAATGCAAGAGAAGGAAATTAAAGTGGTACTGCTTGGAATTGAAGAGGTAAAATTATCCCCATTTGCAGATGATATGTTATACATAACACATTGCTAAAAATCCTCCAGAAAACTAGAAATTATCAAAACATTTAGCAAAGTAGCAGGTTATGAAATCAACTTTAAAACCCAGTAGCCTTTCTATATACCCATAGCAAACAATCAGAGAAAGAGTTCAGGGAAACCGTCCCATTCAAAAGAACCTCAAAAATATCTAGGAATAAACCTGACCAAAGATGTTAAAGATTGGTACAATGAAAAATTTAAATCTTTCAAGAAAAGTTTGACGAAGACCTAAAGGGACAGAAAGACCTCTGGGCTCAAGGATTGGTAGAATTAATACTGGGAAAATGACCATACTACCATAAGTAATCTACAGTTTCAATGCAATGCCAATGGAAATCCCCATGACACGCTTCACAGAATAAGAAACAAACATCCTAAAATTCATACATTGTCACAGAAGACCCCAGATAGCCAAAGCAATCTTGAGCACAAAGAATGCTGGGGGATTACCATAACAGATCTCAAACGATGCTGCAGAAGTATAGTCATAATAAGAGCATGACACTGGCACAGAAACAGACACATAGATCAACGCAACCTAATTGAAGACACAAACATGAACGTATGAAATTCCCAACTATTATTTGACAAAGTTTCCAAGAACACACATTGGACGAAAGACGGCATGTTCAACAGATGGTGGTGGCAAAACTGGATATCCACGTGTGGAAGAGTGAAATTAGACCCTTATTTACCACCTTGAGCAAAAGCCAACTTGAAATGGATCAACGATCTCAATATGAAACCTGAAACTGTTAGAAAAACACATAGACTGTAATCTACGAGGTGTAGGTTTAGGTAGGAAAGGAGTTTCTAAATTGAGCATCAGTGGCTGAGGAATCAAGGTCAGCACTAGACAAGTGGGACTTCATTCAACTAAAAAGCTTCTGTACAGCAGAAAAATCAGCCAAGGAAGTGAAGAGAAAACCTACAAAACTGGAGAAAATCTTCGCCCCTACACATCTGACAGAGGATTAATATCCAGAAAATATAAATAATTCAAAAATCAAAGTATTAAGAACACAAAAGACCCAATTAAAAGATGGTCTATGGATCTGAACAGCGAGTCCTCAAAGGAAATAAAAATGTCTAAGAAACACCTTAAAAATGCTGAGCATCCTTAGTAATTAGGGAAATGCAAATCAAAACCACTTTACCATTTCATCTTTCCCAATTAGAGTGGCTAAGATCAAGAGAATAAATCATACTAAATGCTGGTAAGGATGTGGAGAAAGGGGAAGTTCATCCACTGCTGGGAGTATTGCACACTCTTGCAACTACTATGGAAAGCAGCGTGGAGAATTCTTTAAAAAATAAAAATGAACCCACACTGTGACCCTGTTATACTAATCCTTGGCATATACCCAACGGACTCATCCTACTGTGGAGATACATGTACATCCGTGTTTATTGCAATTCTTTTCACAGCAAATAAGCAATGGAAACAGTCTAAATATCCTTCAAATGACAAATAGATAATAAAAATATGGTGCATTTACACAATGGAGTTCTACTCAATGGTTAAAAATAAAAGACTAAATCATGAAATTTGCAGGCAAAGACATAGAACTAAAAACTGTTAGACTAAGTGAAATCACACAGATTCAGAAGTAGTGACATATGTTCTCCCTCATTTTGGATTTTAGCACCAAATTCCTATATATGAGTATGTATTCTGATGTAACCCCAGGAGCCAGGAATTGGAAAGGAACCACGGAAGTAAAGGGAAAGAAGGAGCCTGAGGGAGGGAGATGGTAGGATGCACGTGTTACCAAGCAAGAAATGGGGAGAATAGGGGTATTTAATGAGGAAGGGTATACAAGGATACACAAGGAACCATGGGGGTAAAAGGGGAAAAGGAACTCGAGACGGAGGATAAAAGGAGACAGGAAATAAATAGCAAGGGCACGATAGGGAAAGTGGCAGCACTTTAACTGGGTAGAGAGGAGGGAAGGTTAGAAAAGGAGACAGAGACACATGTTAGATAAAGAATCTTAGGTGGTGTGAAACACCAGAGGTACATGTATTAGTTCAAAAGCCTACTGAAAAATATACACAACAGTATCTCTACATAATTGCATGTGTATAGCTGGAGGTTTTGTAACAGAAAACAAGTGCCAGATTGGAGGAAACCTCCCTTAGAGTTATCTGTCAGCACAGACCAAGAGACTCCCAAAATGACACAGGCTATTGCCACACACGTACATTATCTCCCAGAACCTGAGCATAAGACCCTATTGCCGAAGACAGGGCATGCTTCAGATACAGGCCTTGGAACAATGGAGCTGGAACTTACCTGGAAGCCTCCTCCCTGAAGACTAGCTCTCATAGTTCTAGAAGATACCGTGCAAGCTGCTAAGGGATACCATCAGTGATCCAACCCCAGCCTTAAAACCGACTAACCACAAAATGACCAGCACAGCAAACTATATTGGGACAGTAATGGCACTTTAATTGGGGGATAATCAATAGTTATGTAATTGGAATTAAAGTCCACTCAAGAGGATGGAACTCATGTGTGACACTGTAAACATAACCAAATACAAATGGCTGGAGAGGTCATAGATCTTAGAGAAAATTTTCTGTCACATACCCAGGCAAGCATAATTTCTTACAATTTGCTAAATATGGATCCTTATTTTTACAAACAAGTGTACCAATCACCACTGATCAAAGAAGCTTCTTTGCAACAGAGAATATGACAGAGTTCCCCAAGTGTTCACACACAGAGAATAAGTGTGAGATACCCAACCCTAAGAGACACATCTACAATGGATCTTCTACACCTAGGGCTCAGAGAACATAGTGGATCAGGGTGTAGAGAGAACACTAATCCATCTCTCTACCTTGAGCAGCAAAATTTCCTCATGCGACAGATCCCAGCACCCACATGGTGGCTAACAACCCTCCCTAACTCCAGTTCCGGGAGAAGTGATGCCTTCTTCTGACCTCTGAAGGCATTGCATGACAGTGGTTTACTTCTTCAATAATTGAACATGCAACTTGTACCAAACGCAATAACTGCCCCCCTGAGCATTTACTGCAGAGAAACGAAAACTTACATTTCTGCAATAATGACTGTGGCAGCTCTGCTCATTGTAGTCAATTCCAGAAAACAACCACAATTTCCTAATAAACTATATTTTAAGGGATATTCATACAATAGGTATATGTACAGCTATAAACTGTAGCCATAATTAAATATGCATGTATTTATTATGGAATAAGTTACATATTACCATATATAGGGTATAGAAGGCACCTGTCCCCCTTCAGAAAAAAGCACAGGTCCAGACACTTTGGGTAGAGAGCTAATGTCGCTGGCCCGCTTGTGTAGATGGCGAGGTTCCCACGTCAGCTTGGACACGTAAAGAGGCTTTGAGGCCTCTTTAGTGAGTTGGAATTTGGTTGAGGCCTCCAAAGGCAGATGGGAAAGTCTGAGACTCACTTGGACAAACGGGAGTATTTCAACACCTTTTTGTTAAAGGTCATATTTGAGGCCACATTTGAGGCGTCTTTATCAAAAGAGGATGATCTGATGTCCCTTCATCAGAGGAGAGCAAAGTGTGTCATGAAACTGTAAATAGAAGACCAAATTTACAGCTTCTGAGCGTTAGAGGGCAAGGACAGCGGAAATGTGTAAAGCAGTACGATCTCAGTCAGCTTTCTATCACTGCAGCAAAATACCTGAGAGAATCAGTTTGAAAACAGGGAAGGTTTCTGATGGCTCCTGGTTTCAGAGGTTTCTGTCCATGGTCACATGGTCCATTGCTCAGGACTTATGCTGAGGCTAAGCATCATGGTGGGAGCACATGGTGGAGCAAAACTGCTTAAGTTATGGTGACTAAGAGGTAAAGAGAGACAGAGGGAGGGGATCAGGGAGGAGGAGGGCTGAACGCTGTCTTCTGGACAAGACAGGACTGCTGTAATCATGAGCACACAGCAGCTGAGTAACAAGCTTTTCTACCCAGACTTAGTGTCTTCAGAAGAGAATCTTTCCCTCTACCTTTGTAGAATTGTGTGTGTGTGTGTCCTTAGATCTGAATTCCATTTATAACAGGGGAACATCTTGACCGTGGGGAAATAAGCCCTTTTGAAGAATTGGAAAGCCTCAGGCCACCTTCGCAGTGACTGAAGGTCCAAACATTCGTCTCATCACCTTCAAAGTCTTCTTCGAAAAGGAGAATGCGGGTAAGACTCTGCAGATATCCATCATATCCATACATACACAGAATAATAAATTTATAGACGTTTAAGAAATTCCTTGGGCTTTCATTTTATACTTCCTTTACACAATGCATTATTACCTCTCACAAGCAAGGGAAATAGAGGAGTGCAGTTCTGTTTGCTCCTGGCGGACGCTCCCAAAGGGCCAGGATCATCCAGGATCCCAAACCCGAGAGCCTGTGCTCAGGGCGAGTGCCACCACGGCGGGTGCCACTGCGAGGGACACGCACAGTTACTGGGAACCAGGCACAACCTACCATGGGCCCGTGTGCCCTCCTGGAATCAGAACGGGCTTCTCGTGGACGGGTGGTTCACAAGTGGTCAATCAGCAGGCCGTGTTCCAGCAAGCAAGTCCGGGCAGGTTCCTCCTACAGCCCTGCAAGTTACTGTGGTAGCTGCACAATCATGCAGGCCCAGCCTGCCAGGTCTCGCAGGTGCACAGGACAAGGGAGGCGGCTGTCAAAGCAAAAGAATATCCTGAACCACATGGATTGCCACTGCCCAAGGACAGCCTGGTCTTACAACAGCACCATTAAACTGAAGGCAGCCCTCATAAGGCAG
>NW_008355156.1:236558-260340 GCF_000622305.1 Nannospalax galili
ACCGTGGGGAAATAAGCCCTGTTGAAGAATTGGAAAGCCTCAGGCCACCTTCGCAGTGACTGAAGGTCCAAACATTCGTCTCATCACCTTCAAAGTCTTCTTCGAAAAGGAGAATGCGGGTAAGAGCCCCTTCTCCATCTCGTTCCAACGTCCTGGTGAGTGTTCTTCTCCCTTTAAGAACCCAGCCTGCCCCTCTTGCCTTTGGTTCTACTCAGAGACCTGCCACAGCATCCCACTAGTTCCTAAACCCTGGTGAGTCATCACACACTTTCCGAGACTCTGGTCTTTAGATCTGAATTCCATTTATAACAGGGGAACATCTTGACGTGGGGAAATAAGCCCTTTTGAAGAATTTGAAAGCCTCAGGCCACCTTCGCAGTGACTGAAGGTCCAAATATTCGTCTCATCACCTTCAAAGTCTTCTTCGAAAAGGAGAATGCGGGTAAGAGCCCCTTCTCCATCTCGTTCCAACATCCTGGTGAGTGTTCTTCTCCCTTTAAGAACCCAGCCTGCCCCTTTTGCCTTTGGTTCTACTCAGAGACCTGCCACAGCATCGCACTAGTTCCTAAACCCTGGTGAGTCATCACACACTTTCCGAGACTCTGGTCACCACTGCCCACATCTGGTTATGCCTCACCATCTTTCCATGTGGTCACTAAGTCCCAGGGATTTCAGAACACTCCTGCTGAGACCCCGGAGAGTTCCATCCCACCAGCAATTCCTTCCGTGAAGTCCCTAAAGCCAGTGTGGTCTCTGATCTTCCAGAGAGCCCAGCCTGACTTACCTGGTTTCTGGTTCGCCCTCAGCAGTTTAACATCAGTGTTTATGCGTCAGCATCTTCCCACTTGATCACTATGCCAACTGAACTTTTCTAGCATCATCCAGCCTGCTCTGCCCCACAGCAAATTACTTTCTGTATCTTTATGCTTGTACCCATAGTGGGTAACTATATCCATGATTATCATGCGGTGGTATATTACGTAAACTAGCATGATGTCAGTCAGCTTTTCCTTCACTGTGACAAATCACCTGGGGAAATCAGCTTACAAATAAAGGATTCTGTTGGCTTGTGGTTTCAGGAGTTTCCATCCATGGTCCCGTGGTTGCACTGTTCTGGACTTTTGCTTGGCCTGGGCATCATGGTGGGATCACACGGTACAGCAAACCAGCTCATTTCTTCATGGAGCTTTTTTATCCATGCTTAGTCTCTTCAGAAGAAAATCTTTCCATCTATCCTTGCCGTTTTCAGTGTGTCTATTGTTATACATAAATATTTTTTATTTTTCTAATCATATGCCCTATACATGCAAACAATCATAAATTGAGAAATCATTATGAAAAGAGAGGAGCATGAATTTAAATAGTAACCAGTCACTACTAAGGAAAATAAACGTGTCTAGCTGTTTTAGGCTGAGGGGAGGGCCTGCAAGATGGCTCAGTGGATAAAGGCTCTTGTTCCCCAACATACCAGACTGAATTCAGTCCTCAAACTTAAAATATTTTTTTATTATTTTATTTTTTCTGTGTATGAGTGTAACTGCACCCATGTTGTGCAATGCCTGCGGAGGTCAAAAGAGAGTATTGGATACCCTGGACCTGGAGTTAGGACACTTGTTTACCACTGTGTGAGTGATGGAAATTGAACCCTGTTCCTCTGCAAGAGCAGCCCGCTCTTAATGTCTGAGGCATCTCTTCAGCCCCCCAGTCCTGAAACTTAAATCAGACCCAGATCCTATGTAGAGGTTGAAGGAGAAATTTAATCTACAGTTATCATCTGACCTGCACACACGAGGACACGCAGCTCTGTAGACATCCATCATATACACACATACACAGGATAATAATGTATTTTTACACATTTAACAAATTTTTTGGACTTTAATTTTACAAACAACTTTTGTTTGCATAATTCATTATTCCCTCCCATTTGCAAGGGAAATAAACAGGTGCGCTTCTCAGTTTGTTCCTGTTAGAAGCTCACAGAGGGCCAGTTAGCAACCACTCCTAACCCATCAGCCTCTGCACAGGGGCTGAGCACGCACCAGCCTTCAGAACTAGAACCCTGGCTCAGCATCAACCCCATCCAGCGGGTGTCACTGAGAGTGACAAGCAGCGATACAGGGAATCAGGCAAAGGCTACGATGAGCGTTCCTGTCCTGATGCAGCTACTACCAGTTACTTGTGGGTGAGTGAGATCACCTGGGTTCACGAGAGCCCCATCCAGCGTGTCCTGTTCAAACACAAGAGATCCACACGTCCCTCCAAAGCCGTAAAAGTCACTGTGGTCCCTGCTCAACCATGCAGACCAAGCCAACCAGGCTTTGCAGGGCTCACAAAGCATCTGTAGAAGGATGCACACCACCTGGATGGGAGCTGCTCAGTGACTCCACTGCACCCACAAGCTCAGCCCAGGTGAGTGGAGGGGGTCCTCATGAATCAGCAGACCGTCCCCAGGCAAGGGAAGGACGTAGGCTTGGTGTGCAGGATCTCACTGCTTTTGGTCGCTGAGGTGCTGGTCTAGGGGAGAGGGCGGCATCATGTGCCCTTGACCACTCCACAGCAAATAACATTGGGTTACAGCAACTGCCAAGGGACTCTGGGAAGGTAGTATGACAACTGTAATTTGTGCCTCACAACACTGACAGTGGCTTCCCCAGAGGAGGAGGTAAAAGAGAGGAGTCAAGGAAGGCAGGGATCTGCAATTGCTCCATCCACAAAACCTTCCCTAGTAGTTATTATCCTAAAACCTACATGTTCCATCCTGCAGTCTACTTTTTAAATATCTACCTGGGAAGATATTTAAAAAGTGCCCCTTGAATCATTCAGTCTGTTTTGGAGACTGTGACATCTTCAGTGGGATATCCTGGAGGCAAGAAATATCTCATCCACTAAGACTCACTCCTCCTAAACAGAGACTATATCCCTGTCTTTCACGGATTCAACAACTCAAAGTTCTTCCTTTAAAATTAAAGAATGCAGCACTGAGGTCACTCTAATGAAAGGGGAAAACAGAAAAATGATGGTTACCCTAATAGGCAGGGGAAAGCACAAGTTAACAGTTCATGTCATAGTTTCACTCTAGGTCCCCTCCTGGCCTCTTCATAGACCTGCTGCACCCTGTTTTTCTCTGAGTCTCAGCTCACCCCACGTTTGTCCTGCTTAGAGCTCATAGAATCAATGTCAAGCCTCCCTAGGTGCATTGACCCTCCTGTTTACCTGCTGTCTCCCCTGTCAGAAACACAGCAAGCTTAGCAGCATCTATCTATCTATGTATCTATCATCATCTGTCTATCATCTATCTATCATCTATCTATCATCTATCTATCTATGTATCTATCATCATCTGTCTATCATCTATCTATCATCTATCTATCATCTATCTATCTATGTATCTATCATCATCTGTCTATCATCTATCTATCATCTATCTATCATCTATCTATCTATGTATCTATCATCATCTGTCTATCATCTATCTATCATCTATCTATCATCTATCTATCTATGTATCTATCATCATCTGTCTATCATCTATCTATCATCTATCTATCATCTATCTATCTATGTATCTATCATCATCTGTCTATCATCTATCTATCATCTATCTATCATCTATCTATCTATGTATCTATCATCATCTGTCTATCATCTATCTATCATCTATCTATCATCTATCTATCTATGTATCTATCATCATCTGTCTATCATCTATCTATCATCTATCTATCATCTATCTATCTATGTATCTATCATCATCTGTCTATCATCTATCTATCATCTATCTATCATCTATCTATCTATGTATCTATCATCATCTGTCTATCATCTATCTATCATCTATCTATCATCTATCTATCTATGTATCTATCATCATCTGTCTATCATCTATCTATCATCTATCTATCATCTATCTATCTATGTATCTATCATCATCTGTCTATCATCTATCTATCATCTATCTATCATCTATCTATCTATGTATCTATCATCATCTGTCTATCATCTATCTATCATCTATCTATCATCTATCTATCTATGTATCTATCATCATCTGTCTATCATCTATCTATCATCTATCAATCTACACACACATACACACACATATGTAGCATTGAATACAACAGTATTCCTTGGGAACAAGACACAGGTCAGGACACTTTGGGTAGAGGGCTAATGGCTCTTGTGTAAATGACTGGGGTCCTGCATCACCTTGGACTGTTTCGGAGAATTTCAGGTCTCCTTAGTGAGATGGAATGTGGTTAAGGCCTCCATAGACAGATGAGAACAAGGCCAAGACTCACTTGGGCAGGGGAGAATATCTCAAGGCCTTCATGTCAGAGGGAGAAGATCAAATGAAACCTAATGAGAGGGTGAAAGTTTGTGGCTCCCTAAGTTAGATGGAACATGTCTGTGACCCCATTGTGTAGAATGGGAAGTTCTGAGATCCATTTGTTTAGAGGGGAATGAAACCTAATGAGAAGGTGAAAGTTTGTGGCTCCCTAAGTTAGATGGAACATGTTTGTGACCCCATTGTGTAGAATGGGAAGTTCTGAGATCCATTTGTTTAGAGGATTAAGTCAGGAGGCAACACTGAGTACAAGAGGTTGGCATAAGGCCCCAACCATAATCAGAAAGTGCACATCTCAGACCCCTGTGTCCCAACGGGAAGATCTACAGATATGTTAACGAGACAGTAAGGTGTGAGACCTCCTTGGACAGAGATGGCATGTTTAATATGCCATAGTGTAGAGTGTCAATTTTGGAGTCTTCCTGCCTGGTCACTGTGGGTAGCTCTCAGGCTCCCTTTGTCAGAGGATGAAGGTGAAGATTTGGTTACTTACACAGACTATGATTGAGATTTCTTAGGGCACAAGTGGATGACTTCAAGCCCAGTCAGGACACGAGGGAAGGTCTCAAGTCTCCGAAGATGGATGAAGACATTTGAGGCTTTGTTAAGCAGAAGGGAAAGGTCTGAGATACCTTGTGCAAAAGTGAGGGTCTCAAGTCCCTTCATCAAAGGACAGCAAATTGCCTAGTGACCTTAGCAGACCTCTCAGTGGCCTGAGAAGTCCCCCTTGTGAGAAGGATCCACAGACCTTCCATTTGTTAAAAGGAGAATCCGACATCTGTGCTTCTGCCCTAAATGGCTTTTATATCTTCCTCCTAAAACCAAAGGAGACTCAGAACTGTCCTTTATGAAAAACGAAACAGAAGTTCATTATCTACTCAAAGGTTGGAGATCTAATGTGCTGTGGACAGAGGATTAATGTGTGAGGGCTCCTGGCTGTAAGGGGACTATCAGAGCATCCCTTATGTAGAGTGTGTAGGCCTGAGGCCACGCTTGAGAGAGGCTGAAAGTCTGACGCCCCATTCTTCAAAGGGGGAATGTGTGTGAGTTCCCTTGGAAACAGTGGGAAACTGGAAGATCTCCTGGAAAGACGGTGAAATTCTGAGGTCCATTTATGTGACTGTTTAGGTTTGAATCCTCTTCCTAGCAAGGGCACTTCCTGTCTGTGTGGCACAAGGTCCCATTGCCCTTTGGAAGAAGATGAAGGTCTCAGGTCGCCTTTGCACTGATGGATGTCCCAGACACTACCTCATTACCTTCCCACCCTTCTTGGCTGTATAGAATGTCTGTATCTTCAGCATCCCTTCATATGGTCCCTGAAGCCAGAGGTCTCTGTCGCTTCTAAAAGCCAAGCCTGCCTCTCCTTGCCTCTGGTTTATCTCAGGGTATCTGCCACATCATCTCGCCAGTCCCTAGTGAGTTATCAAATTCCATCCAAGACTCTGGTCATCACTTCCCACATCTAGTTACAGGTCATCGTTATTTCATGCGGTCACTAAGTCCCAGTGATTTCAGAAACAATTTAGGGAGATACTGCACAGTCCCACCCTACCACAGAATCCACCTGAGCATCCTGCCATGTGGTCCCTATCCTAGTTAGGTCTCCGACCTTACAGAGAGCCAGGCTGCAAACTGAACACTGTTCTATCAGCCTGGATGACTGTCCTTGGCTCTGTCGCCTCTTCAATTTGTATTCTGCTGTCCAGTTCTGGGCCCACACGATGAGATCCCTTCTTTTCTGAAGACTGGATTGGTGGCAGATGACTCCATTATCACACTCTCCATGGGTGGCTTCTGGGAGTTCAAAATCAGAGTGAACACATGTTATCTTGGATAAAATGGGAATTTCCTGTGCTCCTTTGGTCACAATGGATAGGAGTGAGGTCTTTAGGCAGAGAAACAATATCTGATGCTCTCTCAGTCTGATGAAGTTTTCTTGAATGAGATGCTAAGATGAAATCCTCCCAAATAAGGTAGTTTTGCAGAAACTTTAGGTAGAGGGGGATGTCAAAGTCCCCATTGGTCAGAGGGTAAATGTCAGTGAAGCACTTGGTCAGAGGGCCATGTTTGAAGCCCCAACATACAGATTTTGGATGTCTCTATCCACATAGAGAAGTCACAAGGGGCTTCATAGATTAGAGGGGAAAGGTCTCCTGGGCATATCTCCAGATTTGGGGATTTTATGAAGACCCCATGTCTCAAGGGGAAAGTCTGAGGCTCCAGTGTCAGAAGGCAAATGTCTAGGACTTCCTAAATCATAGAGGGAAACTACTGTATTTGGCCAGAGCAGGTTAAGTTCCAGAATGCCCCTTCCTTAGATATAAAATGAAGGTTCTAGGCCACCCTATGCAGTGAGGCGTGTTGAAGTCATTGAAGAATCAGCTTCCAACTCTGCATAAGAAACTAGCATGTCTGTAAGGTTACAGTAAATGTGAGGCAGTGCAGGTAGCCATGTGATTCTTTTCCCAAGAGTCTGGATGTCAGTCCCGAGCAATGCCACTGCCTCAGGTTTATCTCAAGTCTCTAAACAAATAATGGGGCCACACATTTTGGTGCTGTTGGCTTGAGTTCTGGGCTTTGGTATTTGGAAACAGAAAGGTCTGAAGTCCTTGTGGGGTGAAGGGAAATGATGTAGGACCTCCCTACGTCAGGGGTTAAATGTCTGAAGCCCCTTAATCAGAGGACAGTGGGAGTCCTGCTAATAAGACCGGCACATCAGAAGACCATTTGTGGAAAAGGGAAAGCTCTGAGGGCCCCTTGGTAAGCAAGAGGTAGATCGATTGCACTAAGATACTGGAGTTGGTAAGGCTGTTGCCCACTTGGGGATGAAGGGAAGGTCTGAGACCTCTTTGGGCTTTGGGAGAAAGACTGCTGTCCTCTTAGAGCATGCAGGTCTGAGGCCTTATTTGACAGAATGGGACTATTTGTCAGACCCATTGGGCATAGGAACTTGTCTGAAACCCCTTCAGTGAAGGAGGATACTCTAATGTCCGTCAGTCAGAAGGACTCTACCACATGTCCTTGTGGGAAGAAGGGAGACGATTGATGCCCTTATAGAAGAAGTCATAGATTCAGGGATCTCTAGGGAAAGGGTAGATCTGTGCTTTCCAAGGGCTGATTCGAAAAATCTCAGCTTCTTTTCGCCAGACATTTGCAGCACAGATGGGTAGAAGGTATAGTTCCCTTCTTCTTTGTCCAGGGGTGTCCAACTGACAGATGAGATGCCAGAGACTCTCTAATTAGGATGCAACAGAATTTCTCAGTTCCCTTTGATGAGACAGGACTTGTGTGATGGTCTCTGTGAAAATAGGGAGTGACAGAGGGCCCTGTGGTCAGAGGAGATAGATCAAGGCCCCATTGAGCAGAAGGGGAATGTGTAAGGTCTAATTTACCAGACAGGGAAGTCTCAGGTAGAGGTGGATAAGGTAGGGAAGGTTCTAGTCCTCCTTAGGCAGTTGGGGAATGTCCTAAGCTCTCTTACACAGTAGAGAAATGTCTCAGTACTCATCAGTTTCCAATTATTTGTGCTAGTCTAGAATGTAGGTGTCTTCTATGAGTCTATGGTAGGCATAGCAATAGTCTTAGAGTTCTAAGAGGCTCCATGACACTCTTTGTCTTAGGACTCTCTTCCAGATCATGTTCACATAAACAGGGCTGGTCATGCAGGAAGCACCTACATATTTAAGGTAACAGGAGTTAAGGCAATGCACCAAGTCACACACAAAACTCGCTATTGTTTTGTTCCACAACTTCAGTCCAGTATGACCTCTGTTATATCATGGCCTAACAAGTCTGGTCCATACATCTGTTTCTTCCGTGCCCATAAGCTAGAATACATTTTATATTTTTATCAGCTATGGGACTAGAAACCAGAGCTTTGGACATGGTAGGTCTGGTGGTTGGAGTGAAAAATGTCCCACGTAGGCTTGGCGTATTTTGCATTTGGTCTGGACTGGGAGGTTCTGTTTTTAGGGGTTATGGATTCTTTTGGAGGAGTAGCCTTTCTGGAGGAAGCATGTCACAAGGCACTGACTTTGAGGGTTTATGGCCCAACAGTACATCCTATTCTCTGCCTTAGGTTCTTGCGTGTAGATGAAATACAATCTCTCAGCTTCCTGTCTTGAAACCATGCCTGACTCCCAATTGTACATTCTTTCCTTTGGAAACGTTACAAAATATATCCTCTTCCTACTTAAATTGATTTTGTCCGATCGCTTTATCACCTCAACATGGAGTAACCAATACACTAAGCAAAGACTTTACCAGTGACCAGTCATAAATAAATCAATACCAACAGTATCTCCTGACACCTGAAAATTACACAGAATTCAAATTTATATCCTTAATGACATTTTTTTTTGGAAACACCCATTGATTTATGGCTTAGGTATGGCTGCTATTGAGAAATGAGGGAGGACTGGGGATATTGCGACAGGAAATAAACGCACATTAAATATTCACTGTTTCCTTTCAGGTTCTAAGCTGCATAATAGAAAAGCTTTGGCTATGTCAAAATCTGGGTCAATGTTTTCCTATTCTTGGGGTTTCTCCTTACTATTTTGGATGATATTGCCAGGAATCATCTTGACCTACATTGAGGTTGACATATCTGAATATTTTCCTGAGTCATGAATTATGATTATTAGGATTTCCTTCCAGAAAAGCTGTACTACACTACCTCACCTCTGTGTGTAGGTATTGTGTGTGTGTGTGTGTGTGTGTGTGTGTGTGTGGTATGGAAAGTGGTGAAAACATGAGGTCATCTCTGATGTCATCCGCAGGAACCCTGTCAACCTACTCTGAGCCACAGTCCATCACTCTCTAATTAGACTAGACTGACTCACCAGCAACACCACAGATCCTGCTGTCTCCACAATACCTAAAACTGACATAGAAAATAAACACCATCACACAACCTTTTTTTAAGAAGCAGTGTGGGGAATAAACTGAAGTCTTTGTGTTACAAAGCAACCGCTCTCCTGGCTGAGACAGCCTCTTCACTTGGTCATGGGTCGTTTTTCCCTCCCTTATATCTCTTGAGTCAGCATTATCCAAGAGTATTGATCATCAACTCTGACGTGGAACCATTTCACTATGCTACACAGGGAACATAACATCAGCCAACTTACAACTAGGAAATTAATTGACGTGCACATCTATGTTGCTAGACTTCTGTGATGGCTAAATTTGGTTGTCAACTGGACAGATTATGGAAAACGAAAAGTCAAGAGAAGAATTACCTCCATCGGGTTCGTCAGTGGGCATGATCGTGGGGCACTTTCTCAGTTGCTGAGTTATGCTGCTAGGGCTCAGCCCACTGTTTGACAGTATCCTGATTAGGCAGGTGGACCAGGGCTGTGGAAGAAAGCGATCCAGAGGTAGCAAGCCAGTAAGCTGAATTCCTCAGTGCTCTCTACCTCAGTTCCTGCATCCAGGCTCTTGCCTCGAGCTCCTGCCTTGGCTTCCCTTGATGACGGACCGTAACTATCAAACCAAACAAACCCTTTCTTTGCACAAGTTCCTTTTGGTCATGGATTTTATCACCGCAACAGAAATCAAGCCAACACACCTCACTACAACTCTTTTTGTGAATTGATATTAAGCAGTCCCTTTTCACCTGACTCTCTCACCCAGAGAGAACCCACACTTGCATCTTAACATCTAGCAGATATTTTATCCAGTGAGATGATGGTGTTGTTAGTGTTTAGAAGGCAGTAACACCAGGCACACATGAGAAGACAGGATGCAAAGATAGAGAGGCTTGTGCTAGGG
The DNA here is from genome assembly GCF_000622305.1 of Nannospalax galili. Classification (NCBI taxonomy): domain Eukaryota; kingdom Metazoa; phylum Chordata; class Mammalia; order Rodentia; family Spalacidae; genus Nannospalax; species Nannospalax galili. Next base: position 246,679 of record NW_008355156.1, read on the forward strand.
TGACAGAGCTGAGGGACTTATGGCACTAAGTGCTCAAAAGAGAAAAAAGAAAGGCTAGGTCTACACCAGCCTGCGATGGACAGCCAGTGTCATTAGCGGCTACAAAGCACTTAGATGTGCATGGAAGGGGAGTGTGTGAACATCACAAACAATTATCGAGGCCATGATGATTTGATTGGTTAGGGAAATGGTGTAGGGACGTCTGTACTTTAATTCCTTGTCCACTGTACTCCTCACAAATCCATCCACTTGTGTTTAGTTGTAAAGTTAGTTTACGCTTTAGGAAGATAAATTCTTTCTGTATATTTGCACATGAATGTGGAACTTCTATGTACTCTTCATGAGTTTTTGATGTGAGTTACATACAGGAAACACTGAACTATGTAGGTCAAAGTTAGACACTTCAGTGCAGGATGTCTTGGAGAATTTCACATGATATGATGGACTGAGAGCCGGCAGGTGGGAAATGAACTCACGGCCTGTGCCAAACTTATCGAACAACTTTATTTACTAGCTCTTTTTCAAAATGTGCTTCAGTCTGGATTTGGGCTAATACATGTGCATCTATGAATCTGAGTATACTGGTATTTGCCTGCAGTTCAGAACCAAAGAGGCTGAGAAGGAAATATGGATAATCGGAGGCTGGTCTGTGTTGCATAGTGATATACTTCACAAGAACAGCAATAAAAAACGAACATCTCTGATAGAAATGTTTAAAGTTCTATGAGGAAAATAGTCAAATTATACTGTATTTTATTCTTTTTTTTCCAGTTCCAAAGAACAAAGCCTGGCCCCTGTGTATGCTAGGTAAGTATTTTGTCAATAAGCCATAGTCTAGCCTTTCAAATGGCATTGGATACTGCTGAAAAATAGCTAGTCCTAAAAGGTCAATATTGTAAAAGCCTCGAATATAATATAAATATATCAAACCTACAGTATTATGAAATACAAAAAGACATTATTACTATGCCAGTTAAGGCACAAAATATCTAGAAATAACTTTAGTGAGTTAATATATATTACATATAACACACACATTATGTGTGTGTGTGTGTGTGTGTGTGTGTGTGTGTGTGTGTGTGTATGAGGCAAACATGGTGGCCCATACCTGTAATGTCAACACTCAACAAGAGACGGAGGCAAAATTCCCATAAGTTTGAGGCTAGACTGGACTACAATGACAAGGAGAGAGAGGGAGAGAGAGGGAGAGAGAGAGAGAGAGAGAGAGAGAGAGAGAGAGGAAGAGGAGAGGAGAGGGGCAGACATAGAGAAAGAGAATTCTCTCTAGAAAAAATGTTTAAACTTTATTGTAAAATTTACGGGGCCTAGAATAAGCATTAAAATATGTTTTTATTCATTCAAAGTATATTTTTTATTTATGTTCATTATTGATATATCTTGTATATTTTTGTAAAGATGGGAAAGATAATTTCTATTTACTTCGAAAATGATAAGCATTTTTTTTACAATTCATCTGAAACGATCAGCAAGCTTATACATGAAAATGTAAACAAAAGTATTAAGAAAGCTATGAAGGGATACAGAACAATCATATATATTCACACAGACGTAGCCAGGAATGGATAGCAGGATCACTGTGAGTCCATAATCCATGAACTGGTTCCTTATTTTGCATTACCAAACTTAGGAGGGTAGGGCGGTACATGGCTGTAATCTTGCACTTGGCTGGCTGACACAGGAAGATTAGCATGAATTCAAGGACAACGTGGGCTACATTCTAAGTAGGAAACCAACCAGGTGTCGTATAAAGCCTTCTCATAGGAGAGAGAGAGAGAGAGAGAGAGAGAGAGAGAGAGAGAGAGAGAAAGCAACTGACTGAAGAAGAGAGAATGTGAAGTGGAGTGTCTTCACCTTAAAATCCAAGAAACTGAAGTATGCACACATCATAGATGAGCATCCAAGAGCTAAACACAAGGAAGAAAACCTTGAAAGAGACACAGGAAACATGTTTAGGAGCTGGTACATAAGTGGCTTAGAGGATCGAGGCGGTCATCACTAAGCCTGACAACGAATACTTTTGCATGACGCACACACTAAAGAAGGGAAACACCTCCCACAATTTGTCCCCTCACCTCCACATGCAGTCGTACATTGTCTCTCTCACCCAACACACAAATAAAATAAATACATACAAAAAAGATGTATGACACCAGCCTACGTGAATTTGAATATATCACAAGAAACACATTAAAACAGTGAATACACAAACACACACAGAGACAATCTAATGAATTTATTCAAATAATTGTTGGTGGGGACATAAAATGTTATGTCCATTCACAGCAAATTTGAATTTTCTTCGATAACTGAACATGCAACTTACACCTAAACCAGTAACTGGCCTCCTGAACATTTATTACAGAGGAACAAAGGGTTTTTTAATATTTTATTTACTTTTTTATTTTACATGTATGAATGTATTCCTTGCATGTATGCAAGTGCAATCGGGTCATGCAATGCTTCCGAAGGTCAGAAGAGAGCATCAGATTCCCTGGAGCTGGAGTTACAGATCATTCTTGGCCCCCATCGGAGCACTGGGAATCAAACCTGCATCCTCTGCTATAGGAGCCAGTGCTCCTAACCATTGAGAAATCTCTCCAGCCCCAACAGGTGAAGTCTTGAGAGTACACAAAAATGTCGGTAGCAGCTCTGTTGTTTGGAGTCAATGCTGGAAAATGAAGACAATTTCATCCGTTAGGCGAGTAATTATGACTTGTGGTATCCTGTATGAGGACCTACTATTCAGAACTAAAAGGGAACAATGTTTTGATGAAGCTTTATACAATTGTGCTGAAAAGAAGAAGCCAACCTCAAGGGTTATAAGAGATCATGAAATTGTAAGTACAAGAGCAAATGTGCACCTTCGAAGGGTTAGAGGGAGATGAAACTAGAAACGCAGGTAATTATATGCATGACCGTCATGTTATCCTATGATTGTGTGAAACGCTATGATGTCAGTCAGCTTTCCTGCACTGTGACAAAATACAACAGGGAAGTCTTCTGATGGCTCATGGTTTCAGAGGTTTCTGCCCATGGTCACATGGTCCCCTGCTCTGGACTTGTGCTGAGGCCAAGCATCATGCTGGGAGCACATTGTAGAGCAAAGCTGCTCATTTCACGGTGGGCAAGAAGGAGACAAAGAGAGATGGAGGGGAGTGGGTGGGAGAAGGGATGTACAATGTCGCCCCCCCCCGGACATGACATGACTGGTGTACTCATGAAATCACAGTAGCTGAGTAACAAGATTTTCTATCCATGGGTAGTCTCCAGAAGATAATCTTTCCATCTACCCTTGCAGATTAAAATGTGTATATATTGTAATATATGTGTGTATGTGTGTGTGTGTGTGTGTGTGTGTGTTTTGTAATTTCATACCATAGTTCTTAATCAAATTTAGACCCATACCTCCCCCATCCTCCCATCAAACCTCACGTGTTGGTCATCATACATGTTAAGTCTTATTCATTCAGGCATTTGTACCTAAATGTCTTTCCATGTAAGTGTGTCCACTGGAGTCTAGTCAGCCCATCTAGTGTTTGTATGTAAGTCAAACTCTCCCTCCCCCAGCAACCATCAGTCTCCAATAGTTCTCAACTAGTGCTGACCTCTCATCTATTTCTCTCCACCACTTTGGGTCCTCGTTTAATTCAGTTGACACGGGTCCTGTGCTCGATGCCACTATTGTCACAAGTTCTCGTGTGCCAGCTTCCAGTAGCCTGGAAGCCTCCACCTCCTTGTGTTCATGAATCAGCCTTGGCTCTTACAGACTTTCTGGCCCCTCTTCTATGATGGTCCTGAGCAGTGGGTGGTTCAGTGTCCATGTAGGAGTCCTATCCTACAGGCTACAGTCTCTTATTCTTCAAAACTTGGCCAGTTACGGCCTTCTGTGTGCACCACACTCTGCTGTATAAGGGAGCTGAGGGATGTGTTCATTTTCTCTCTACCCCGTGTTCTGCTGTGTACCTTGGGCCTCAGTTGTAGAGCTCCAACCCTAGATGTGTCGTCACCTAGTACTCATCATCTCTCAGACGTGTGTTCTCTGTGTCTGACCAGATGTGGACACATCTGCAGTAGCCTCTATCTGTCATATAACTTGTGTACTATATTCATGTATTATATACGTGTTAACAATCCTAGATTGATGAATAATTATGAAAATAAAAAATAGTAAATACAATGGTTATCACTGTTTTTTAAAAAATACACAACATACTACTGGAAAACATACTACTGGAAAAATGAACAGCAGACCCCAATTCTATCCAAAGGAATACTGACAATGGATTGCCGTAGATGAGGAACAACTGACCCTCCTGGAACAGGGACCTCTGGCTGACTAGATTTACCAGAAGGGCAGACAGGGGGAATGGATGAGGGTGCTGACAACACAATGGACAGTGACAGGGATGGCAGAGTATGGAGCCTCCAGTGGGAGAGGAAGGCTTACTCCTGGCTCTACAAAGGCCTGTCCCAAGGGGAGTTGTGGGTTGAGGAGAGTTTCAGACAGTAAGGAGGAAGATCAGTCCAGGTCTGAACTTGAACAAAGATTAATGCTGACAGCACAGTTATGAGACTGTCAGAATTGAGAAAGACAGCTAAGACACTTCAGGCCAGATCCAAACTCTGCAGGACAAAGGACATGCAAGGTGGGATGAACTTTACAAAATCACAGAGGGCAGAATTGGTCTTTGAGGAGTTGCTAGTCTTTTGTTTAAGAGTTTGGTAAATATCTTGGTAGAGAAGTGGATGAAACCCAGGGTTCTCACAGCAGGAGCAGGTCATCTCTTCCCCCCAAACTGGCCCTGATCAGGAATATCTGACTGCTTAGTCACCTCACCTACTAGCCTGCCAGCTTGCCAACCTGCCAGTCCATCCTTCCTACTCACTCTCAAGGTTCTCGTAATAATTCAACTGTAAACCTAAAAATTTACAGCCAATTTTGAAAGAGATGCATCCTACCTCAGGAAAGAATATGTCAATTGTGTTGTAATGATATGCTTCTTCTAAGTATGTTGTTATTAAATAAATCATTTTTAAAAATTAAAAAAAAATACACAACTATAGTTTCCTTAGACAGACAGCTCAGAGCCTGTGAGATGACTTGGTGGGTGAAACCTCTTGCTCCGAAAGCCTCCGAACTGAATTCAATCCTGGAACTTAAATCTGACCCGAATTCTATGTAAAGAAAGGAGAAATGGCCTCCAGGTTTCCCCTGATCTGCACAGGTGAGAACACGCACCCTTAAAGACATCCATCATATACACACATACACAAGACAATGAATTTCAAGCATTTAAAAAATCCTTTGAACTTTAATTTTACAAAACACTTCCACTTGCAGCATTAACTAAACATCCCAGCTGCAAGGGAACTACATGAGCCCAGTTCTCAGCTTGTCCCCATGAGAAGCTCAAACAGGGCTGGCAGCAGTAAGCACCCCTAACCCCGGTGTCTCTGCACAGGCACCGAGCATGCGCCAGACACCAGAACTGGAACCCTGGTTCAGGACTGGTCGTAACAGGCTTGTGCCAGCACAAGCAGCTGTAGAAGGCTGTACCCCACCCTCATTGCCCTATCCTGCCCATGGACAGACTGTGCGTACAAGATTAGCACCAGTTGAAGTTGTCCATCTTGAGGCAACACAAAACAAGGGGAGTCGTGGGCTGTGCTGTGGGAATGCGATTGGATGTGCAGGACCAGGCTGCTGTTTGTGGGTGAGATGCTGGTTTGGAAGTGGGATGGGCTCACCTCTTAATTATTTCCCTAGGAAAATGTGCCCAAGAATCAGAGGGTTCCTGTGTGAGGCTGTGTTATTCTCAGTGTCAGGCCTGGGGGGCCAAACCGATATTCATCCACCGACACACACCCTTCCCAATGGACCTCTCCTAAGCAGAGTCTGTCCCCCTGTCTCCCATAGAGACAACCACACAGAGACTTTCCTTTAAAATTAAAGAATTCATCACTGAGATGAATGCTGAGGAAAGTGGGGTAAGAAAACAGGAAAATGGTGGTTACCAAGAGAAACGGGAATTTTTGTGTGTCTGTTTTGGTATTTTATTATGGCAACAAAATGTAAATAATACAGTCAAGCATATTGACATATAAAACACATATATCACTCATTCACTGATAATGCATCCTAAAGTATTTTTTAAAATTTATTTGTGTGTGTGCACAAACACATTCGGTGGTCCAAGTGTGCAGGACAGAGGAAATCTTGAGGCTGTCAGTTTTCTCCTTCTGCCCTGTGGGTCCCAGGAATCAAACTCAGGCCGTAGGGCCATAAGACTTGGATGCAGCTCTCCCCACTGAACCATCCTGCTGACCCATAAACTTTTAAAACATCTTCTCAAAGTATATTTTACTGAATTTTTGTGAATTTCATACAATACATTTCAATCATAGTTAGACCTCCCCTATCTGCACCCCCACATAGCCTGCTCCCCCACATTCTATCTTATATGTTAAGGCCTACGGAGTCACGTTTGTATACCCAGATGTTCCTGGGTGTGAGTTCATCCACTGGAGCAAGTTCAGCCTGTCTACTGTCTCTCCCTTTAAGAAGATCAACTTTTCCCCTCACCAGGGATGATGAGCTCCCGTTAGGTTCTTGGCTGAGGTTGAGGCCTCCTGCCCGTTTTTGAGAAAGGGGAATGTTTAAGTTAAGGGCTCATGTTTGGATTTTCTATCCAGGACCCTTCCAGGCCCCACCACTCACCTGCTGTACCAGTAGTTTTCAGACCCTCATCCACCCCAGCCTTGTCCCTCTCTTGGTATCAATCCCCGCTTACAAAGGTGTATTGATCTTCCTTTTTCCCTGCGTTCCTGACCACTTACACTGCCAGCTCAGCAGGGCAAGGCACTTAGCTCGGATCACAGCTGTAGCCTCCGCTTCTCTGATGGGTAATCCAGTGAAATGCATTTTTGATCCACAAGTAGAGAGGCTTTAGGTGGAAAGAGGAATGTGAAGGAAATGACCACAGGGCAGGGAACACGGTTTCTCACTTTCTCCGTACTGCCAGAAAAACTAATTCTTGTTTCTTTGTATGTAATGTCTATCATGGGATGATATTTTTAAGATAATTGTTATTATTAAATTATTCATTTAAATATTATTTATTCAAAGTGAATAATAGATGTTTTATGTTGAGATTGTTGACATACCTGAACATTTCAAAATTAGTGTCCTTAACTTTATTAATAAATAGCTCATATTTAAAGCATATTCATATACTAGGTAAATGAACGACTCCAATTTGTATATATATAATGTAATATGTATATATTCAAAATGTATTATGTAATCAATGATTTACGTAGTATAGAATATCCCACAAAGAGATGTACTCTGGGCACCAGAATTGATGTGAAGAACCTCAGTGCTTTTTATGGATAAGATACTGGTCTGGGATAGGGGTAGCATCTTGTGCCATAGGCCAACCTCACACCACAATCCCTTGGGCTGCAGAAACAGCTTCACTATAGAAGGTGTAAGGTGTGCAAAGTTGCAGACTCACAAAGCTGATGTGATCTCGGGATCCCCCGTGATGAGCGGCAGCTTCACAAAGCTGATGGTGGTTCCCCCGGGATCAGGAGGGAACTATGTCAAGTGAAGGAAGGCAGGGATCAGTAGCTGTCCCATCCATCAAACCTCTAGAGCATCCATGTCTAGAAACCACAGTCCCCAGTTGCCGTCTCCTCTTGAATATGTCTTGGAAACATATGCCTTATGAATCAGACTGCACGGGCTTGCGTCATCTTCAGTGGTACGGCTACGAGACAATACAGGTGTTCATCCACTGAGACACAGCCCTCCGAATGTATCTCTGCTAACGAGAGACTATCTCTGTCCCCCATGGAGACAAGCCCACAGATACCTTCTAATAAACGTACAGAATGCATCACTGAGATCCATCTTAATGGTTGGTGCATATCAAGGGGCAGCGTAATTTCCAAGTTAAAGTTTTGTGTTCAGAGTTTCCCTCCAGGATCCCTCTTGGCCACTGCCACACACCTGCTATACCAGTGCCCTTGAACTGAACCCCACTCCACCCCAAAGTTGTCCCTCGTAGAACCATTTGTACCAATCCCAGGACTCCCAAGTTGGATTGCCCTTCCTATTCAGCTGCTGTTTGTGGCCTTTTACACAGCAAGCTCCGGGATACAGCACTTAGCCTGGGTTAGGTATGTCCTCTGGCTCTGATGGGGAAGCTGACAAAATTCATGTTGGAACCGTAAGAAGAAAGCTGTCAGGTGGAAGAGAGAACATGACCAAAATAACTAGAGAGGCCAGGTCCTGGTTTCGCACCTCAGCCACACTGCCAGAAAAACCATTTCCTGTTTCCTTTTATATAAAGTCTATCACAGAAAACTATTATCAAATTCATTCTTACTAGAGTTAATATTACTAAAAATTATTACTTGATGTCTTACAATTAAATTTTTAGTGTTATCTCAACATATGTAAATTATTGCCCTTCACTTTATTAATAAAGAAATCATATTTATGCAACATTCGTGTAAAGATAAATATACAGGTACAACTGGCAGCTATGATAAAATATGAATATATTATAAATTATTATGGAATAAATTATATATACAAATACACATGTGTATACATATGTACATATACACACAGACATAGACACACAGACACACACACACACACACACATATACATATATATATAGTAAAAAAGGCAAGAGTCACCCTTTGGAACAAGGGAAAGTTTTGCTCAGGGCTCTTCAGCAGAGGGCTAATATCCCAGGTCCTCTTGCGTAGATGGAGAAGTTCCCATATCACCTTGGACAGACACAAAAGACTTACTTAGTGGGCTGGATTGTGGTTAAGGCTTCCATAGGCAAAAGGGATGGCTAGACACTCAGTTTCAGTGTAGGCAATGGTTTCAAGCTCTTTTCAGTTAGAGGGACACATTCGATTCCCCATTGGCAGAACAGGAAAGTCTCCTTGGTTACAAGGACATCACTGGCATCCTAAGTCAGATGGGGCATGTTTGTGTCACAATTGAGCGCAAGGAAAGATCAGAGACCATTTTATTTGGTCACAGGGATAAATCTTCAGGTCTCATTGGGTAGAAGCAGTAGGCACCAAGTCAGTTTGGTGAGAAAGTTCATGGGTCAGGCCCCCTTTATCAGAAGGGAGATGTCTTCAGAGGTATTTGGTCAGAGGGTTAGATGTGAGACCTCCTTCATAAAATGTGCCATATTTATGGCTCTGTGTTGTGAACAGGGAATTTCTGGGGTCCCACTGTTCTGAATATGTAGACCTGAGCGTCCCTTGCTGAGAGGAGGAAGATCCCAGGGTTGATTACTTAGATAAAATATGTTTGAAGCCTCATTGGGCAAACATCTTTAGCTTCCTTGGTTGAATGAGGTATGTTTGAGACAATAATAATAATAATAATAATGATAATGATAATAATGTCTGAGCTCCTCTTGGGCAAAGGACAAGGTGTAAAACCCCCTTCATCAGAGGAGGGAAAGGTCCCCAGTGAGATGGGACTTTAGTACTTCCCTTTCTGCCGTAGGAATCCTCAGACCTTCTACAAGAGACAACCATAAGGGGCCTCAAACTTTCCTCCCAGAAGCAAGGGGACACCAACTTACCACTTTTGAGCAACCACGAAGTGGTAGACTTTCTCCTCCGACTGGAGAAGATCTGAGACATATGACCAAAGACTAAGGGGTCCTATGGACTTTTACAGGGCTTTACTTACCCAACTATGCTTTGAGCTTCCATTGTTGACAGAGGCTCTCAGACCCAAGGTCGTTTTCTTCAGCATCAGGTGAACTCAAGAGCCCCTCAGCCTCCTTTGTCTCATCCAAAATTGCATCAGATATATACCGTCTCACTCTTACAAGGGAGCTTCAGAGTTTTGCCCCCCTGAATAAAACGCCATAGGACATAAAAGGTAGCCTTTGACATGGCCTCACAGAAAAACGGGCATCACAACTTCTATCGCCACCCAGACTGGGAAGCAATCAGGCGCCTTTGGCAAAACGTCAAAGTCTTTGGCCACCTTATAAAATGAAAGAATGTCTGAACATTGACCGCTCCATGGTTGAGTCTGGAATATCCATATTTGTGGAGGCTTTACCGCAGAACACACAGTATCCCGAGTGTTCTTAGACCACTCTGCATGGCAGTCTTTAGCCATACTCCAGAGTGAGAAATTATAAGACCAGACTTTTCAGGAAGTCAGGCAGGAGCCTGTGCTTTGTAATGCTATGCAATATTTCTCGGCCATATTTCATCCTCAAGTTCATGTTCACTGTTCCGAGTGGGACCATGAAGGATTTTGACATTCTAGTTTATGCGACCTGCTTGAATCAACCTGTGTTCCTAGACTCTGATTATCAACCAGAGTCTTCAGTGGTCTTGATGGCCACAAAGAAATATCACTGTCTCCTGTTATCACCTGGGAAAAATCACTAGTCCTCCTTGATCCATGGAGTTAGGTCTGACGCTCTCTTGGGGAAAGGGGGAAGTTTGACGCCCCTTGGACAGAAGAAGAAGGTGAGAAGACTGAAAGGGCTGACAGAAACCATGGAAACCCAAGTCAGAGGATGAGTAATGGAGGATATTTGAGCAGATGTGGAATTCAGTAGCCACTTTTTCAGGAGAATTGTTGGGAAGGACCTCTTGGACAGAAGAAAACATTTTGTGGTGGTGTCTTTAAGGAAAGAGTGACAATCTAAGGAGTCCTTGGTCAGAGGGGAAAGAACCTCTTGTTAAGAGGATAATATGTATATATATATATGTATGTATATATATATGTATGTATGTATATATATATATATAGAGAGAGAGATATATATTTGTCAGCTTAGCTCACAGGATAGAGTCCAAATAGTCCAACAATGGCTGCACCACACTGGAGAGGCTGAGAATCTGTAGTCACTCAGTCCACAAGGCTGGATGACTCAGTGGTCCCACTCTGGTGCTGAAGGCCTGACAAATTCCCAAAGATCAGCTAGTCTTCAGTCTACAGCAGCAAGACGAACTCACCAGCGAGAGAGAAGGCAAGCAGCAAGAAGCCTGGCATTCTCCTCTGCCTTGGCCTTCTATACTGACTGCCATCAGAAGGTAACACCCACATCTAGGGTGTGTCTTCCAGCTTCAGATGATCCAATCAAGAAGATCTCTTTCATTTCAGTTAATCCCAGATCCAGTCAAGTTGACACCCAGGAATAGCCATCACAAGTGCCACCCTCAGTTCAGATGTCAGAGGTCTGAGGCGCTCTAAACCTCAGGGAGAATGTCTGGGTGTACTTTCACATAAGGAAACAATTGAGCACCCCTTGGGCAGACAGTGTAGGTCTGCTGCCACAACTGGACACACGGCAAAGTGTGACACTGCGTTCGTCAAAGGGGGAATGTGTGAGATCCCTTGGAAAGGGTTAGAAACTTTGAGAACTTCCTGACACATGGAAAAATTCCGAGGTTCTCTTATGGGAAGATGAGGTCTGAATTCCCTTCACAGTAGAGGAAATGCCACGCCGTGGTGACAATGACCCGCATTCCCTTGGACAGAAGAGGAAGGTCTCAGATCACTTTTGCAGTGATGGACGCAGCAGACACTGTCTCATTACCTTCCAACTCTTCTTGGCAGTGCACCATGTACATCTCATCAGCCTCGTTCCCAATGATCCCTACAGTCTTCTGAGTTCTCCTGTCCCTAAAGAGCCCATCCTGAAAGTTGGCTTGGAGGATAAAGGCTCTTGCTCCTGAGCTGGCAAATGGAAGTCAATGCTTAGAAGTAAATCTGACCCAGGATTTTATGTAGATACTGAATGATCAATGGACTCTGGAGCATACACTGATCTGCACAGGAAAGCCCAGTGACTTCTGCACACGTCCATCATCCACACACACATATACAGGACTAAAATAAGTTTTAAATATTTAAAAATATCCCTTTGACTTTAGATTTAAAAACCACATTCATGTGAAGAATTCATAATTCCCTCCCAGATGCCAGGGAAATAAATGAGCCCAGTTCTCAGTTTGTCTCTGTAAGAAGTTCCCACAGAGTCACGAGCACCCAGTGAGCCCACGTGTACTCACTGAGTATGAGCCAGCTTTGACTCTGGAAAGCTGGTTCTGCACCGGTCCCAAGAAGCAGGTGCTGCCAGGAGGGTCATGCACAGTTACTGGGAACCAGGCACAACCTACCACGTGCCCTCGAGCTTTACAGGAATCAGAACTGGCTTCTCGAGGGCAGAGAACTCCAACCAGTGTGGCGGGTCCCTCTACAGCCCTGCAAGTCAACATGTCGAGGTGCAATCAGGCACCCAAACTGGTCAGGTCTTTTAGGAGCCTGGGTGGTGGCGCTCTAAGCAGCTGCAGAAAGATGAGCCTAACCTGGATTTCTGCTGCCCCAGGACATTCTGGGTATGCAAGCTCAGCACCTGTTGAGTGCGGTGGCAGAAGGTTTCCAAAGCAACGGAAGGAAATAGGTTGTGCCCTGGGAATGAGGCATGTTGCTCATTCAGCACACAGCTCCTACTTTTTCCTTAGGTGATGGTTTGCATGGAGGACAGATACCTTGTTAGGAGAAACCTCTTCCCACCACACCTCCAGGGCTGCAGAAATAGCACCGCTTGCTGGAAATCTTGTAACCTCCTTAAAGTCACATGCTGATGACACATTCCAAGACAGATCAAGAAGAAAGAGTGGAACCAAGGGAGGCAGGAATCTGCAATTTCCCCATCCACCAAACTTCCCCTGAAGTTTCCACACCCAGAATCTATATTGCCCAACCCACCATCTGCTCTTAAATGTTTCACTTGGAAAACATACCCTATGAATCAGTTTCTGTTTGGGACCCTGGTGTCATGCCTGGGAGGTAACACACTTGCTCCTTCACTGACACTCCATCTTAGGAATGCATCTCTCCGAAATAGAAACTGTATCAATGTCTCCCACTGAGACAATCACACAGAGAGAATTTCCTTTAAAATTAACACATCGCTGAGATCAGTCTTAATGAAAGAGAAAATTGGAAATATGATTATTTCCAAAGCTTTGGGCAATTGTCAAGATCAAGGGCCATGTTTAGAGTTTCCTGGCCCTTCCCTACACATGCTAGGCCACTGCATAAGTCGGAACCTCACTGCGTGCAACCTTCCCAGCCCTCCAGCTCCTGATATCAATACCATGCTTCTCAGGTTTGATTCACCATCCATTTGCTTGCTATTGCCTCCCCAACAAACATTAAAACTCTGCAGGACAAGCAGGTACCTTGGTTCTCAATTGTATTCTCTGTCACTCTGATGGGGAATCCCACAAAATCCATGTTTGAACCACTATCTGACAGGCTTCAGGTGGAAAGAGCAAAGTGGGCAAATTTACCACATGGTATGGAGCATGGTTTCCCATTTCCATAATGCCAGAAAAATGATTTCCTGTTTGTGCTATGTGATGCCTATGATGGGATGATATTAGTTACTAAATTAACTGTCGTTATTAAATTAAAATTTGATTATTCAAAATAAATATTTGATGTTTTACACTGAGATTCTTAATGTACTATGTCAAAATTATTCTTTCTTTACTAATGAAATGATTATATTTAAGTTATATTCATATACTAGTTCAATGGACAGCTATTAAATA